>NC_064627.1:1097575737-1097882694 GCF_023864275.1 Schistocerca cancellata
TATATGCAAACAGAAGTGACAAATGAAAATCTGTACCAAAGCCAGGAATGGGAATTTGAATTGGGGAGGGAAGCATGCAAGGCTAGTCCATGCAGTTGTGCAAAGCCACTCTGCCAAAGTGACTATTGGTTAGCACATATGCTTAGTGAGCATGAGACCAGGGTTCAAATCATGGCCTTCATCACACTTCAGTCTTCATATATACATCACAGATGTTTCAGACTTTAAAAGGTCTCTGGAACCATATAGTTCCATTTGACAGTAATAATGTCTTCGTTGAAAGAGGCATCATGTACATGAATCATTGGATAGTAGTAAAATAATTATAGACCACATTTCCTGTGGCTACACAGTGTGTGTGTTTAATGCAGTGGTTTTCCTAGCCTTCTGCATAGATTTTTGCTGATTTATTCTCTTCTAAGAGCAGTTTTCCCACTCCAAAAGCAAAAGGGCACCCTGAACCTCTATTTGTTGCACTGCCCTCTATGACATGAACGGTGGCAAAAAGAGGGGTGACTTTTTCTATCGGACTTTCTGGCCATTGTCATGATTTTTATTCAAAATTTAAACAATGGGAAACGGGGATTTTATTACTAGTCAAAGGCAGTACCTCTAAATCGTGTGGAGGCTGCATCAGACTTGTCAGGGGACTGATGACAAAAAAAGTGTTAATGAATTTAATTATCTTTATGAGATTGAAAAATTGTTGAGGGCAATTTTATTAAACTCCATATTTTTTCTTGGCCATCATTTTAGAGACAGAATAATAATAACGCTGATGTATTGCAGATCCCAGCTGCCATCCAAGGCAACGGCAGAGAGTGGTGAACGTCGGTTGCGCACTCCCAGCCCGGCGTCCAGCATTGGCAGTGTAGACTGGTTCTCTGTGCCACACCGCAACGGCGTGCCTCCACGGAGGTACTACAACAGGAAGAGGCGGTACCTCGATGTCAGCTGTGGTGAGGCCTCAGGAACGGACAGAGAAGGCAGTGAGGACAGAGGTGACAGTGCTGAGAGAAGTCCTTTGTCACTGCCGTCACCCAAGACACAGTCATCCTGCAGTGCCCCAAAATCTTCTGTTCAGGCATCTGCAGCATGCCTGGAACTATTTCAGCAGTCGGTTCCCTCGGTGACTGCCCCTCACCGGTTGACGGCGGGAACTACCCTATTGACATCACGATCTGCACGTGCTGCCCGCTACTTATGCCGCTACTGCCAGCAGCGGTTCAGTGCGCGCATCCTGCTGAGCCTGCATCGCGTTAACGGGGCGTGTGAACTGCACCGCAGCCACAACTATGCACGCAATGGGGGTGGAGGTGACCATCCGCAGGTCACAGAGCGTGAGCTGATGCTGGAGGCGCATGTGCGTCTCGAGCGACTCTTCGTTTGCCCACGCTGCTCGCGTGTGCTCTCCACCGAGGGTACACTCAAACGGCACATAGCCCTCCGCCACGGACATGACAACCCCCGTGACACACGCGCCTCTGTGCAGGTGCACTCGCAGGACTGGACACTATCCCTGCCGCATACGCCGTCGCCACCTCCCCTGTCGCTGCCACTTGCTGCCAGGTTGTCTGATGGCAAAGACAATGTGTTGGAAGCTCTGGGGCTTACCAGGAAGAGTTAATGACTGTGTCATAGCTCCAGATGCTCTGTTGTTGCCTTTCTCAACTGGTTGCTTAATACTCTGTGCATACAAAAGCTGTGAGACTGCCATAATTGTTTTACTATTCATTTCTCACATATCACCTTCTCAGTATATAAAGCAGTCAAAAGTAGACCATCTGTTGACTGTAGTCTGTCAGACTTTTTGCATCACATTTTTTTCTTCTAGTTGATCTTTTTAGAAAAAAAAGAGATCTGTGTTTCATGAACTAATAATGAAGAGGTATCCATTGATATGAGTGTACAGAGAAACAAACCAAACTCCATATATAATCCTTGGACACATTGTGGAGGTGGTCACTGGAATGTTTTAGGTACAGTGGAACAGAAAGTTGATTCAGAGACTTGAGAGATGCCAGGGAGGTTTGGTATTCCAGCTGTGTTTCTTACGGGTGTGAATGTGTCGACTGACAAAGGAGTTGACCATGCCATGGATTTGTTATAAGTAGGCCACCTTTCACATTCAAGACAAAGCACCAAATGATAAATTTCTCACTTCAGATGTTCTACATCTCGCTTTCAAATTGTCCTAATGATAGTGACTTTACAGCCTAAATGTAGACTACTTGTCTTTGCTTTAGAAACCATTGCAGCAAAGCCTGAGGATAAGCAAATGTTGAGTAGTCTCACCAGAACTCTTCTGAACTGGTGTGCACTGCTTGGCTTCAGTAAGAGTGAAAGAAATCTCCCCAAGTCATTTGACTGGACATGAACTTTCAATTCCTCACTCTCTGACTTCCATTGTAGGTGCTCTTCATGGTTATAAAAGAGCCAACAATAAAATTGTTTGGTTCAGTGAACTACACTACTGCTCACTTGATGGAAACATAATTGTTCTGAAGGTTATATCATCTTATTCGAAATTTCGCCCATTTCATCAAACTTTTGATGTAAGCTAACCACATAAGCTTCCATTGATCGAGGATCCAGATATCCTCCACTAATTTTTCTGAAGCTTGGCAGTAGAAATCACGCCTTAGTCTTGGAGCAACTGATGAACTAAATGTGCAAAAATGCTGCTGCTGTCCATGTATTTTGAGATAAAGTACATTGCTGCCATTGCTTAACTTCCCATGCCTTATAATAATCATTTGGTTAGTTTTGAATGTATCAAAGTGATAACATTCTGGCACATTGTCTCCATTGGATATTAAAATTTGCTTCAATTGCTGTAAAGTTTCAATTGTGAAGCCAATTTTTAAATTATTGTGTAATATAATCCATCAAAATTGATGTATCATTTCAAGTTCACCCTACATGCTGCTGTAGTAATGTGTAATTCTTAACTGAATTGTCGTGACACTCTACTGATGTCATAGGGTTTGATCACAGTCACACAACATTTATCCCTCTTCTTACGAGTAGATCCATATAGTTTACAGATCAATGTACATGATTCATTGGCTCTACCCTACAAATACTAGCCCACAACTTGTAATCACAAGCAGCACAACATTAATAATTTAACACAATACTCAATAATGTAATGTATTCATTAATTCTATCATTGTCAGCAGTGATGCCCAAATAAATGTTATTAATTACTGACACTTACAAGTCCTGAAGTAGTAGTTTGGTCTGATTCTGTTATATTCCAGTTACACAAAGTGATTCTATAATACCTAATGGGCATATATGCTGTAACTCCTTATAAAAGTTTATGAAGTAGTCACGGACCCAAGCTTAATGTACATTCACCAGTGTGAAATTCTGACTTGGGTAACTGGCTTGAGTTAGACTGAGTCTGACCTTCCACTGGCTTTTCCTTACCCTTGCATGATGAGGTTCTTGGCTAGTGTTAAGACAGCCAGCTCAGTCTGATACTGTATTGTACTGTTGGCCAGAATTCACAATTATAAATTCATGCCATGAAGGGTACTGTGAACAGCAGTGATATAGTACACACCATAGCAGAAACTGCCTGGCAATGAAAGTTAAATGGGAAAAAAATTAATCCATCCAATGACAGCCAATGTGACAAAATGTTATTATTTAGCCAATTTGCTGGGGCTTGGGACCCGATTGCAACTTGAATTAGAAAGGACAGCTAGGGCAACAAATCTTCAGGGACTAAACTGTGATCCTTCACTGTCTCCATGAGAAAGGAAGCTAAATTCTATTGCCTAGTTATTATAAAATTGTTGTTGGATTTGTACAGAGGCTCAAAATTTCACCTGTGTGTGTGTGTGTGTGTGTGTGTGTGTGTGTGTGTGTGTGAGAGAGAGAGAGAGAGAGAGAGAGAGAGAGAGAGAGAGAGAGAATATGAATATATTCTTTTCCACTTTTCTGAGCCTTCAGTATGTCATCTGGGATTTCATCTTAATGATCAGTGATATTTTTCTTTCTTTTGCAATTGTTTATGCTCTCTCCTAGTATCCTTTTTTTAGGGTTGATATTCTCTGTGTCCAGTACATCTCGCCAAACTTGAGGTGGCGAAATACAGACCACCACTTTTTACTAAGAAATTAAGCACAGTGAACTGAAATACTTTTGTTATAAATGTGGCATATATGTTTCAGAATATTCACGTTACTTTTGTGTGTTCATTCACGATTTTTAAATATTACCGGAGCTCTATACCAGCCCTACGCATTCTTCATTTGTGCCACCTAACATTTATATGAACGTGAGACATACACATCATCATTTAATATTCAGAATGAACAATAAGTGCATGAAATTAGACTATGCGAACAACCACAATCAATTACTTGGTTCACATTATATTAGGTGTTTTAATTTTATATATTCCTTTCTCCTTAGATGATGAATTAATTAATTTATTAGGTCACTTGCAACAGCAGGACCAATCTTGCTGTTTTCAGTATTTGGATAAAAACATTTTAGTTTTACAGTGACATGTTTCTTGTTAAATAAATGCTTTTAAATGTCATTTGTGTGTCACACGAGGAGTAAATTTATCATGAGGTCCGGAGAAAATTCAAGATTAAATGGTGTCACTATGCGGTGACTTTGTTTATGAAGCTTGATTGAGTAAAGCTATCTGCCATGCCTTTTCGATTTGCAGAACTTTGTTAGAAATGTGAAGTACGCAAACCAAGATTGAGATCCCAAAGTATTCTGGTCATTCAGTTTTTTTGCAATGGAAGACAGGAGTGGCTGCTGCTTATAATGTCCCAGAAACCTAAAATTAAAGATGAGACTAAATAATATGAATAAATTGATAACGTTTGTGAGAAACTATTCAGTTCTTTCCTCCTCCTTTTTTTTTTTTTTCAGTGTACATAAAGTTGTTTCCACCTTACACAGTCTCCAGTCACTGGGCTGCCTTACACAGTCTCCAGACACTGGGCTGCAATTAGTTGTTTCAGTGATAAGTTTTAAATAGAGATACATTTTTTAAAGAAAGGAAAGGGAAGGAACTCCATGACACTGGAATATGCATTTGGTAACAGAAAACTATTCATCTACAGCAGAAGATCCTGATACATCACTCGAACAGATTTTCCTGCTTTGGGAGATAAGGAAAAAAATGCACCTGACCAGCTACACAGTTGTGGGCAGTACTGTGTCATTGCAGTTGTGGTGGTTGGGGATGTCAATTCCTCTAAGCAACCTCTGGGGACTACTGTAACAAATGTGATATTTTTAGCTAATTCTTCAATTTTTTGGCAAAGGATTGTACAAAACAGACCAGTACAGCTTCTGCACTTTCAGTCTTATTTTATAATTTACAGTGTTTTCAGGCAATAATATTAGTTGTTTCACTCTGCTGGCAAGTACCCATTCTGATCATTGTCATCTCTCCATGGATAAGTGAAGAACTAACACTGGGAAAAATTTGGCATATAAAAGAGATGGAAAAAAGGAGCAATGTGAAGATTTGTGTTAATCTGTGCTTTTAACTGAGAAGTGAGGTTCATTTTTTTAAATGTGTGTTGGAACATGTGTAAGATTGTGGAAACAAGAAAGAACTGACAGTAACAAAAATATCACCAGTCTTGAAGGCCTTGAACATGAGATACAATTACTTATGGAGCATATTGCAAGATTTTTTTGAAAGCACTGCCGTTTTATAATATTGTATGGTCTTTTCAGAATGACTGATGTATGAATTTATTAACAACTGTGCAATCTTATGGAGATGACAATGTGGTCTCTGCAGTGCCAAATCCACATTCTGATCCCGATATTGCGAAAATGTCATCATGATTTTCATACTATGAGTGTAACCATCATGGAATACAGTTAAGAGTTCAGGGAAATTCACATCCCTGCCAACATTATCAGGGAAGGTGTCTCGTAATCTGAGCTACATCTTGTGTTACATGTGTACAAAACAAACAAAAAAACAAAAAAATTTTAAAGAGAATTGCTGTTAATTTCCCAAATGTAACTTGAGAATGAAGTACATTTATAATTGTTGTAAATAAGAAACACCATCTTTGAATAAATTTTTTAGCTAAATTAATATACTCATTGCATTTTTCATTACATTTGCGTGTGTGTGTGTGGGGGGGGGGGGGGCGCCTCTAGTTATAACACATATGGTGAACATTGAATTGTTGTCGCCACATACCATTATTTGTATTTAACCTGTATAAATTATTCATCAGTCTTAACATTCTGAAGACAAAGTGAATCTCCCCTTATGTATAACTGCTCTTCTTTGAACAGAAATGAGACTGAGACAGGACTCTGCTGACTCACCTGTACTGCAGTGTTTATTTTGGATTTACTTTCTGAAGAACTAAATCAAACAGTGAAAAATTCAGTACATAATAATAGCAATGAAATAGGATATTGCTACTGACCACTTAGAGGAGGCATTGGGCAACAGGCAGGGATATCAATGTAGGGGTGGGGTGGGGATGATGCTGTGGTGTTATGTAAAGTGCGTAAACTCAACACTCCATTCTGGCCGGTTACTGCAACCCCTCACCCCCACCCCACCTCCACTCTCTCTCTCTCTCTCTCTCTCTCTCTCTCTCTCTCTCTCTCTCTCTCTCTCTCTCCCCCCCCTCTCCCTCCCCCCCCTCTCCCTCCCCCCCCCTCTCCCTCTCCCCCCCCGCCCTCCCTCTCCTTGGGGACATTCAGTCTACTGCCTATACTCCCTCCTATACAAAAGACACCATCCATTTGCTCCACTGCCTCTCCACGGATCCTTTTCCTCTGCCACCCAGTGCCCTGCTGAACATGGTTGATGCTACCTCCCTCTTCAACAGAATCCCCAGTACCTTTGCTTTGGTCTTGCCACCATTGAACACTACCTGTTCCAATGCCCAGCTGACTATAAATCTGCAAAATACTTACCTGTCCCCTTGAACAGCTGTCTTCACCCACAATTACTTCTCATTCAAATGCATCACCTACAAACAAATCCACAGTACAGCCATTAGTAACATATAAATTAGAGTAAAAATATAGTTCACTTGATGCCTTCCTGAGAGGTCATCTCCATTCCCTCTAATTTATGTAGGTGTAGACCAGATGTAGCTTAATTTCGAAGAAATAGTATTGAAGGTAGTTGCGAGTTTCGTACCAAGTAAATTAATAAGAGATGGAATAGATCTCCAATTCTATTTCAATCAGATCAGAACACTGTTGCTGAATCAATGAAAAAGCATACCAGATTTGAGGGAACAGAAGATCTCCAAAATTGCCTACATTTTACAGAAGCTCAAAACAAATACACACGTCAGTGTGGAGTGATTTTAATGGATCCCCCCAACGAAACTCTTTCGTGAAATTTGGCAAAAATTGCAGAGAGATTCTAGTTGTATGTGAAGTTCACCAGCAGTAGGGCACAATCAGTACCTTCAGTGCACAATAGTAATGGTAATCTTACCAATGACATTGCCACTAAAATGGAGATACTGAACACAGTTTTCCAAAATTCCCTTACAGAAGTAGATGCAGTAATTATATCAGAATTTGAAGAAACACCAGCTGCCAACACAAGTTATTTGAAAGTGGATACTCACAGGAAAGTGAATTTTGTGATTTTTTTTCCCCCAAGTAAAATAAAAAGTAATGCTAAATCTGGTAAGTTTTATTCCTTACACTTTTGACTTTAAGAAATAAATTGTGTGTCCACATTGAACAACCCTGTAAGTGCTGCACCAAGTGGAAGGACGCCTTGCACCTAGAACATTGATCATTGACGGGAATTCGGGTGGCCCTGCTATTGGACATGTAGCACAATAATTTTGTGTAAGTAATTATCAATGTATTTTTCATCAGCATGCATAGAATAATTGAAAAATATGTAGTTCTAACAAACTGTCAATTTTTTTTGCCTGACAGATTGAGACAAAAGCATGCACCAAAATTAGACTTTTGAAGATACGGCAAAATGCCTATGTGTGCTGTAACTCAAAGCTTTAAATATGTTTTTCGCAGAACCATATTTTTAAGATTTTCACTAAATGTAACTTTAGAATGGTACATAAGGTTTTCATTGGAATTTGATGTTAGCATTCTAAATTGAATTCTCTAATTCAACTCAATTTTTTTTGTGTGTGTGTGTGTGTGTGTGTGTTCTCCTGCCGCCACTTGGTGAGGAGATTTTTTATCTATCCATTTATATTGTAGAGCAGTCATATCAATGTAAATCTTACACCAACCTATTCATAGGCCACCTAAAAGAATCCTTTCTAGCCACTCACAATCACAGACTCCTCACAGGGTGCAGATACATTGATTTCTTGATGATCTGGACTGAAGGTGAGAACCTCCGATGCACATTCCTCCAGAACAACACCTCTGCCATTCGATTTTCTTGGTCCTCCTCAGACCAATGAGCAACTTTCCTTCATGTCAGGCTCCACCTCATGGGTGGTTCCATCAGTACCTCTGCCCACATCAAACCTACCAACTACCAGCAGTGCCTCCATTTCAACAATTGCTACCCATTCAATATTAATAAGTCCATTCCGTACAGCCTAGTCACTCTAGAAAAGACATCTACAGTGGCGAACTGTCCTTCATGTGAGGTTCTCACTGAAGTTTCACAGACTGAAATTGTCTTACCCTCCTTGCACAGAAACAGATCTCCTGTGCCTTGTCTCCCAAGTCACATACCATCCTCCACATACACACTCTCCAGCCACAGAAGAGCATCTCTCTTGTGACCCAACGCCCAGGAATGGAACAGCTGAATTACGTTCTCCGTCCTGATTTTGACTACCTCTCATTGTGTCCTGAAGTGAGAAACATCCTTCCCACTAGCCCCCTAACCTCTCCCACAATGGTATTCTGCCACCTGCCCTACTTTCACGATATCTTGTTCCATTGTTATTCCACCCCCACTCCCAGTCCCTTTTCCCATGGTTCAAATTCTTGTAAGAGACCTAGTTATAAGACCTTATCCCTTATATCTTCCCACTACCACTACTCATATCCTGCCAGAGGCAACAACTCAGCACAACACGGTATGCTTAACCATTAACTTACTAATATTTTTCCCCATAATTGTTCATATATTCACTATTTAAATTTACAAAAAATCAGTGTATTTTGTCTTAAACACTTTTCTAAAAATTATATAACTTTTTGGTAAGAATTCTTCATAAATCTATCCTTACTATTTGTTGAAGTGATGAAGAATGAAGACATTACTATTTTAGAAATTTTTGTTGGTGAGGTATGGCTGAAAAAATACAGGTGTGTGCAATGCCACTAGACATTTCTGACTCATACTGTTTATCACTTTTCTTCTTCCTTGCTTTGCACACCATGCAATGCCTGGAGGGTGTTTTCTTGATGAGATTGGGGGGAGGGGGGGATAAACCGAACAAAATCTGAAAACGATTGCTCATAATTCACAAAATATTGGAAGAAATCAAGTGTGTTACACACCACCAAATACACTGATTTCTCAGATTTCCAATGGTATATACCATGTCATGCCATCTATTACCAGAGAAGAAGAAACACTAAGAAGAAGCTGTAGCTGCTCACCTCATCTCACAGCCAGCAATGTAATCAACAGACTTTAAACCTGGCTGTATAAGCCAATAGGTTAACTTCAGTGACTTCTTCAGAGCCCGTTCTATCTATATTCTTCCCACTAACATCAGCTTTTTGCATAGGTCAGAACATTCTGTGGGATACATCCATCATTCACATGCAGCCCCCCCCCCCCCCCCCCCCCCCCGCTCCTATGCCCTCACCCTTCACTAGTCCCTGTCCGCATCTTCTACCCTGCTCCCACCCCAACCACACACACACCTTCCAGCACTCCTATATAGTCCTTTCTCCTCCTCCCGTCTCCCCTTTTCCTCCCTAGTACAGCTCCCCAATTGCACTGCTAGCAGCTAACTATCCTGTTCCTATGACATCCCTACAGGCTCCCAGAAGTGGCACTACAGCAACTAGCAACTTCTCCCACCCTTACTTTGTTATTCCTCCCCCTCCTTACCCTATGTCTCTCTTGTACCTCAACTGAGATTGCTACTCACCACATTGGAGTCTCAGAGCCTGGAGATAACAGTCTCTCTCTCTCTCTCTCTCTCTCTCTCTCTCTCTCTCTCTCTCTCTCTCTCAGGTGTGTGTGTGTGTGTGTGTGTGTGTGTGTGTGTGTGTGGGAGAGAGAGAGAGAGAGAGAGAGAGAGAGAGAGAGAGAGATAGATATGGTACCTTAGTTTACTTCAAATGTGCCTGTCTGGTACTTAGAACCTTCTCTGTGAAGAACTGCAATGTTGATATCGCCATTGGATAGTAGAAAATTCAAAACATCAGATAAAAATCAAACAATGGAAAATCCAGGATGGAATGTAACATTATTATGAAAAGGGAAGTTGCCACTCACCGTATCCTGGAGATGCTGAGTCACAAGTAGGCACAACAAAGAGACTGCCACAAATTAGCTTTTGACCAGTATGGCCTTCATCAAAAATAGATGAGACACACACACACACACACACACACACACACACACACACACAGCTGCAGTCTCTGGCAACTGAAGCCACACTGCGAGTAGCAGCATCAGTGTGGCGACTGGGTAGGGATAAGGAGGAGGCAGGTGTGTGTGTGTTTGGGGGGGGGGATAGAAGGATGGGGGTGAAGGACAGTGAATTGCTGCTGGGGAACACGCAGGGATGAGGTGGAGAGGGTAGGACAGCTACATGCAGTCATATGGTTAGATGGTGGACAGGGGAGAGGTGGGGGGAGGGGTGGGAAAAGGAGAGAAGTAAATAGACTGGATGCAGTGGTGGAATGAGGACTGTTTAATGCTGGAATGGCCTGTTTGGGTGATGACTAACAAAGGTTGAGGGCAGGCGGGTTACGGGAACATAGGATATATTGTGGGGAAAATTCCCGCCTGCGCAACACAGAAAATTGTTGTTGTGAAGGATCCATATGGCACAGGCTGTGAAGCAGTCATTGAAATGAAGGATGTCATGTCTGGCAGCATGCTCAGTAACAGGGTGGTCCACTTGTTTCTTAGCCACAGTTTGTCAGTGGCCATTCGTGCAGACAGACAGCTCGTTGGTGGACATGCCCACATAGAAAGCAGGCAATATTCAGAATCAGCTTGTAAAATGTTTGTAAAAAGTATGTTGCACATACTTTAGTGCTCTAGAGGAAACCACAGTCTTTTCGAAGTAGCTGATTATGAATTTCTAAAATCATGCCATGAAATGAGGTCCCTTCTGTCTGAGATTTTATCCACACACCTAGAATAGCTTGTAGTCACTCTCCCAATCTCCACAATATCCTTGTCAGACCCTATGCTCCATCTTCTTACCTTATGGCTCCTACCCCTGTGACCGTCCACACTACAAGACTTTGCCTATGCACCCTCTTACCACCATTTATATCAGCCCTGTAACTGGCAAAACATATGCTATCTAAGTGAGAGCCACCAGTGAAACAACATGTTATATACGAGCTGTTGTGTAAACACTGTTTGGCCTTTGCATCAGCATCGGCTTTTACATCTATTAGGATGGATGGGCATAGGCAGCGTGTTATATTGCCAACACACGATATCTTGTTGCAGAGTATGCTCTACAACTAGACAGCAGTTTTCAAGAACACATACATGGGAATTGATGCTACAACATGTCTCTGCCAATCACCTGACCTTAATTAGTGCTAGTATCTTTGGTGTCAGCATTTTTTCACGGTAACTATACTTTTCTTCACTCCTTTTTAATCTTCTACATCTTTCGTTTTCTGAACTGTCTATTTTTCACCGTCTCTCTCCCACCTCTCTTACCTACAACTCACTTAGCTTTTCTCTCTTATTAATTCATGCACAATGTTTTAGAAATAATCTATCTCTTGTGTATTACTCTATCTTCCACCTTTATTAAGCTCTCAGGTTTTCAAATCTCCTTCCCCTAAAACCCTGATTTCAAAAGAAGGAGCCACTAGCTTAGTAAAACTTGAGAACTGTAATACCTTTTGTATGTGTGTTCTCCTGCCACTGTTTGCTGAGTAGATTTTAATCCAATTATGTTGTAATATGTATGTTGCAGGAACAAAATTTATACAAACAACAATACTGTAAGAATTGTAAATTTTAAAAAAAATTGACACAGGAACTGGTCTAACCAACAATGATAGTGCACATGGATATACCAAGATGAGAAGTGATTTTTCTTTTTTTATGTCTGTCTGTGTGTGTGTGTGTGTGTGTGTGTGTGTGAGAGAGAGAGAGAGAGAGAGAGAGAGAGAGAGAGAGAGAGAGAGAGACCTTAGGAAAAATGACTGTCTTAAAGCCAAAGTTGGAATCTAAACAGGTTCGGGGACAGTGAGAAGATGTCTGACATTGTGGATTTAAATATAACAGTCAATATGGAGAAAGAATCATTTTGACCAGCAGAACAGAGAGAGGTAGGTAATATGATCAGAAAAGAGGAGGAAGTGTTAGTCCCAGTAAATATGAGAACATCACAAGTGGAAAAGTGTTAGTAGGAATGGGCCAGTTAGTTGATATACAGGTTGAAAATAGGGAAACGAGGAATATTTTAAATGTGTTCAGGTTAAAAATAAAAAAAAAAAAAAAAACTGGTAAGCTGTGAAACGCTTCAACACAAAAGTTCCGCATTTGAGTCAATATGTACAAACTGAAAGCAGCAAAGGTAGGCATAAAGAATTAGAAGTGTAGAATCAAACATGGTCGAACTAAAGTCTGATCGCATTAGTGAAATCAAACAGGTCAAAGATGAAATTGAGGTTGATAGAGATCTATCATCTAAATCTAAAAAATCACATTTCTGGTTTCGAAACAAACATTGATACTAAATTGGCAGCTTTTGGAAGCATATTTTTGTAGAAAAAGTAAAAGTGGTTAGTCAGAAAGTAAACTCACATGAAATAACAAGTAAAAATAATGTGCCCAACTCAGAAATTAGTATATTTGTACTTGATAAGAAAACTGATGGAAATTATTAACAGAAATCTTGCTAACAATACTACATAAGGGGTTTTAAATAACTTCCGGTCAGTAACTCAATGGATGAAGTTATAGGGAAAGAGAGAGATGGTATCAAGAAACAAGTTTGCAATTATTAGACAAGGAAGTTAGCACACTTACACAAACCATCTGATAAATTAACACAAATCGATGTTTTGAAAAGTAGTTTAGGGCTCAGTGCATTGGCGAATTGATACTGTAGATCAATTTTTTAAAATCTGTGTACAAACTAGACAGAATTATGGAAAAAAATGGTCAAAAACCACAGCAACAATCACAGTCATTTACAAAGAGGTGGTAATCAAAATGGGAGAAATGTAAGAATAGCAGGAGAGAACAGTCACAAACACGTATGTCTAAAGTTATATAATAAACTGCCACGATCAGTCAAAACCCTCAGTCTCTTTAAATTTAAGGAAGTATTAGGCACATGGTTTAAAAATAAAGCATACTACTCAGTTGAAGAATACCTTGGAAGTAATTTGGAAGGAATGTATAAACAATGAAATAATGTAACTATCATTAACTAAATGTGTAAAACTGTGTAATTGATTCTTGAATGTAAACTATATAATGATTATTACTGAAATCTTCTGATTAGTAAGAAGTTTGTGTATTTATGTGTGTATCAAAATGATGATGTATATAAAATGTAAAAATTACTAACTACTAAAAAGATGAATATATATATATATATATATATATATATATATATATATATTCATCTTTTTAGTAGTTAGTAATTTTTACATTTTATATACATCATCATTTTGATACA
The DNA here is from genome assembly GCF_023864275.1 of Schistocerca cancellata. Taxonomy (NCBI): domain Eukaryota; kingdom Metazoa; phylum Arthropoda; class Insecta; order Orthoptera; family Acrididae; genus Schistocerca; species Schistocerca cancellata. The sequence goes on from NC_064627.1 coordinate 1,097,589,573, forward strand.
CACATAAATACACAAACTTCTTACTAATCAGAAGATTTCAGTAATATATATATATATATATATATATATATATATATATATATATATATATATATATATATATGCATAGTGTATAATGTAAAAATTAGTGACAACTTTATTTTTATGAATATGTAAAATATGTTTTGGCAAAGCCAATTGCACAATAAACATGCTGAGCAGCTAATAAACAAAAACATAAATGATGATTCCAGTGATGATAACTTTCACTCGTGCTGTTTGCGTCTTACCCAACATAATAACTGCGTCATTGGTTCACGGGTGTGGCAGCAGATAATGTTGTGGTAGCTGCACAATATATTAGCCTGACAGCTGCTCGCCATCTTCAGGTGTTTACTGACATGTTGCTGCAGTGGCTCGTCAATATACACACTAGAAAGATGCAGGCACCACGTGGTTGAGCTATAACATCATCATAGATGAATCATAGAGCACAGTGATATGTAGTGCCCCTCCCAGAGAAATGGGCCATGGTCTTCCCATGCGCAATGCAGGAAAAGCGCAGCAGCTAATTGCAGCCCAGCATGCTCGCGGTCAGTGTTGTAGAGGACAATGGGCTATTTTTAGGAAATACGGTGTGAAATTGTGATTTAGTGTGTTTCATTGCACGATGTGCCAGCCTCATGGCAAACGGCGGACGAAGGATGGCCAGCGCGTTATGCAGCTGACAGTTTTTCAACGAGCATCGGTATGTGTGTACATGCACGGCATCCATCAGAATGCAGGATTAGCAGAATTACGCAGGCGCAGGCTGCATGTGGTGTGGTTGCATTAGCCAACTCATTGAGAACCTTCTAATAAACACGCTGTGGTGTAACTGGCGGATTCAGCAGCGGCCTGCACTATTTAAAGGCATCAGAGGTGGCGTTGCCATTCGGTTTGACCGATTGGGCGTTTGGTCGCCGTCACGTCGTCGTCATCAGTGACACTGTCCCCAAGGACTGGCAGGTGGAGGTCATTGCCCGCTGCTGCACCGGCGACTCTCGGCATCGTCACGAGCCGCCGCATCCGCAGGAGGCGAGCTGGGCTGGGCCTTGTGCCGCTAACCTCCTACCACCTGCGCAGCCACTGACAGAGCACGGAGTCGCGTTCCCCAGACTGCTTGCATCAGCTCGTCTCCACCACAACACGAGCGGTGAGGCTGAGCTACCAGAAAATGTATTGGGAGAACCAACAATAAAGAGGAAGATTGCTAAAAACAGCCAGCTTCTTCTACCCAGCCACGCCTTACAACCCCGACCACGTCACCCACTCCGGTCATCCTATTACAGTGTGTTTGGTGCCCAGTTGAAGCGTGCGGTCTCGGGTTCTCCATCTATGTTGACTCGGATTCATTCACCTGGGGGTTGATTATGCCTTAAGGTGTGTCCACACTACTCGTGTACCTGTGTGACTGGCGAGCCTTAGGAGTAATGTAGACAGAGGTAGGCTCTGAGGGCTCACCATGAAATAGGCTTGCGAGCCGCCTGAGCATATGGCTTGTCTGGCTCAGGCTGTTGTCAGTACATCACAGGGGTACGAGGCGAGTTCTGCAAGCGGTGTGGACAGCAGACAAGCATTGAACAGTTGGCCCGCTGCACTCGTACAGTTTGCTCTTGGTATTATTCTTTTTCTGTGTTGTGGACATCGTTTTTCTTTAAAATGAATTGGACCAACGATTTTGCCATTAAATTCATAAATACTTATGAATAATATCCTGTGCTGTGGGATGCAATAAACTCTCAATATAAAAAAAAAATTAAAAAAGGCGAAGCGTGGGATTCCATTGCGACAGAACTCCGCATGGATGTGGCCAAATTAAAAAAGAAGACTTACAGGAAAGTCCGATAGAAGAAAAATTAGCCTGGGAAGTCTGGTGCTGGGGTTGAGGAAGGGAACGCTCCAAATTGGTTCTCTTTCAAAGTGTTTGAATTGCTGTACTGCAAATGTCAACTGTGGAAGAGTGTCAACACAGATGTAAGTAAAAAATAATTATTTTTGGAAATGTTTAAAAAACCTATTATCGACCTTAATGGGGTTCAGCCCCTTTTGGGTTCTCTCTCCACGGTTACTTAACTTTCTGTCTTTCTCAGCTTACATTTTGGTCCCTGCTTGTTTGTTATTTTTCAATTTTTTGGTGTTATTCCCTTATAAACTATTAATCATATCTTACCTTAACATATTTTTTCATATTTATTTTAGCTTACTACTATTTCTATTAGGAATATACCTAGTAATTGCTTATAGTTTTGAGTTTTAAAAATTAAAAAAAAGGTTCTAATTGTGATAAAATTATAGGGTTTATGCAAAATAGGCTCTGAACATCGCAGAGGGGAAATGAGGAAATGGATTAAGAGGATTGGATGCTGGATGCGGGACACTCAGCTAGCAATAAATAAATAATAATGAATAACATTTATTTTTCTAACACAATATATTTAAGCACATGTACATGTATATGTATTTTATTTGTATATTATGTTATTTAAGGAAATAAAAATAATAAAATAGGAATTAATGAAGGTAAAACTTCACATGTGTAGGTAGTTGAGATGTGTGCAGTTAGGCAGACACTAGTACATATGTCCTCCCCCCCATGAACCATGGACCTTGCCGTTGGTGGGGAGGCTTGTGCACCTCAACGATACAGATAGCTGTACCGTAGGTGCAACCACAACGAAGGGGTATCAGTTGAGAGGCCAGACAAACGTGTGGTTCCTGAAGAGGGGCAGCAGCCTTTTCAGTAGTTGCAAGGGCAACAGTCTGGATGATTGACTGATCTGGCCTTGTAACACTAACCAAAATGGCCTTGCTGTTCTGGTACTGCGAATGGCTGAAAGCAAGGGGAAACTACAGCCGTAATTTTTCCCGAGGGCATGCAGCTTTACTGTATGATTAAATAATTATGATGGCGTCCTCTTGGCCCATTCGGATCTCCGGGCGGGGACTACTCAAGAGGATATCGTTATCAGGAGAAAGAAAACTGGCATTTTACGGATCAGAGCATGGAATGTCAGATCCCTTAATCGGGCAGGTAGGTTAGAAAATTTAAAAAGGGAAATGGATAGGTTAAAGTTAGATATGGTGGGAATTAGTGAAGTTCGGTGGCAGGAGGAACAAGACTTTTGGTCAGGTGAATACAGGGTTATAAATACAAAATCAAATAGGGGTAATGCAGGAGTAGGTTTAATAATGAATTAAAAAAATAGGAGTACGGGTAAGCTACTACAAACAGCATAGTGAACGCATTATTGTGGCCAAGATAGACATGAAGCCCATGCCTACTACTGTAGTACAAGTTTATATGCCAACTAACTCTGCAGATGATGAAGAAATTGATGAAATGTATGATGAGATAAAAGAAATTATTGAGGTAGTGAAGGGAGGCAAAAATTTAGTAGTCATGGGTGACTGGAATTCGGGGGTAGGAAAAGGGAGAGAAGGAAACATACTAGGTGAATATGGATTAGGGCTAAGAAATGAAAGAGGAAGCCGCCTGGTAGAATTTTGTGCAGAGCATAACTTAATCATAGGTAACACTTGGTTCAAGAATCATGAAAGAAGGTTGTATACGTGGAAGAACCCTGGAGATACTAAAAGGTATCAGATAGATTATATAATGGTAAGACAGATATTTAGGAACCAGGTTTTAAATTGTAAGACGTTTCCAGGGGCAGATGTGGACTCTGACCACAATCTATTGGTTATGAACTGTAGGTTAAAACTGAAGAAACTGCAAAAAGGTGGGAATTTAAGGAGATGGGACCTGGATAAACTGAAAGAACCAGAGGTTGTACAGAGTTTCAGGGAGAGCATAAGGGAACAATTGACAGGAATGGGGGAAAGAAATACAGTAGAAGAAGAATGGGTAGCTTTGAGGGATGTAGTAGTGAAGGCGGCAGAGGATCAAATAGGTAAAAAGACGAGGGCTAGTAGAAACCCTTGGGTAACAGAAGAAATATTGAATTTAATTAATGAAAGGAGAGAATTTAAAAATGCAGTAAATGAAGCAGGCAAAAAGGAATACAAACATCTCAAAAATGAGATCGACAGGAAGTGCAAAATGGCTAAGCAGGCATGGCTAGAGGACAAATGTAAGGATGTAGAGGCTTATCTCACTAGGGGTAAGACAGATACTGCCTATAGGAAAATTAAAGAGACCTTTGGAGAAAGGAGAACCACTTGCATGAATATCAAGAGCTTTCATGGAAACCCAGTTCTAAGCAAAGAAGGGAAAGCAGAAAGGTGGAAGAAGTATATAGAGGGTCTATACAAGGGCGATGTACTTGAGGACAATATTATGGAAATGGAAGAGGATGTAGAAGAAGATGAAATGGGAGATATGATACTGTGTGAAGAGTTCGACAAAGCACTGAAAGACCTGAGTCGAAACAAGGCTCCCAGAGCAGACAACATTCCATTAGAACTACTGACAGCCTTGGGAGAGCCAGTCCTGACAAAACTCTACCATCTGGTGAGCAAGATGTATGAGACAGGCAAAATACCCTCAGACTTAAAGAAGAATATAATAATTTCAATCCCAAAGAAAGCAGGTGTTGACAGATGTGAAAATTACCAAATTATCAGTTCAATAAGTCACAGCTGCAAAATACTAACGCGAGTTCTTTACAGACGAATGGAAAAACTGATAGAAGCCAACCTCGGGGAAGATCAGTTTGGATTCCGTAGAAATGTTGGAACACGTGAGGCAATACTGACCCTACGACTTACCTTAGAAGAAATATTAAGGAAAGGTAAACCTACGTTTCTAGCATTTGTAGACTTAGAGAAAGCTTTTGACAATGTTGATTGGAATACTCTCTTTCAAATTCTGAACGAGGCAGGGGTAAAATACAGGGAGCAAAAGGCTATTTACAATTTGTACAGAAACCAGATGGCAGTCATACGAGTCGAGGGCTATGAAAGGAAAGCAGTGGTTGGGAAGGGAGTGAGACAGGGTTGTAGCCTATCCCCGATGTTATTCAATCTGTATATTGAGCAAGCAATAAAGGAAACAAAGGAAAAATTCGGAGTAGGTATTAAAATCCATATAGAAGAAATAAAAACTTTGAGGTTCGCCGATGACATTGTAATTCTGTCAGAGACAGCAAAGGACTTGGAAGACCAGTTGAACGGAATGGATGGTGTCTTGAAGGGAGGATATAAGATGAACATCAACAAAAGCAAAACGAGGATAATGGAATGTAGTCGAATTAAGTCGGGTGATGCAGAGGGAATTAGATTAGGAAATGAGACACTTAAAGTAGTAAAGGAGTTTTGCTATTTGGGGAGCAAAATAACTGATGATGGTCGAAGTAGAGAGGATATAAAATGTAGACATGCAATGGCGAGGAAAGCGTTTCTGAAGAAGAAAAATTTGTTTACATCGAGTATAGATTTAAGTGTCAGGAAGTCGTTTCTGATAGTATTTGTATAGAGTGTAGCCATGTATGGAAGTGAAACATGGACGATAAATAGTTTGGGCAAGAAGAGAATAGAAGCTTTAGAAATGTGGCGCTACAGAAGAATGCTGAAGATTAGATGGGTAGATCACATAACTAATGAGGAGGTATTGAATAGAATTGGGGAGAAGAGGAGCTTGTGGCACAACTTGACTAGAAGGAGGGATCGGTTAGTAGGACATGTTCTGAGGCATCAAGGGATCACCAATTTAGTATTGGAGGGCAGTGTGGAGGGTAAAAATCGTAGAGGGAGACCAAGAGATGAATACACTAAGCAGATTCAGAAGGATGTAGGCTGCAGTACGGAAGAAGCCTGCACGGGATAGAGTAGAATGGAGAGCTGCATCAAACCAGTTTGAGGACTGAAGACCACAACAACAACAGTACACATGCACAGGGTGTTTCAAAAATGACCGGTATATTTGAAACGGCAATAAAAACTAAACGAGCAGCGATAGAAATACACCGTTTGTTGCAATATGCATGGGACAACAGTACTTTTCAAGCAGACAAACTTTCGAAATTACAGTAGTTACAATTTTCAACAACAGATGGCGCTGCAAGTGATGTGAAAGATATAGAAGACAACGCAGTCTGTGGGTGCGCCATTCTGTACGTCGTCTTTCTGCTGTAAGCGTGTGCTGTTCACAACGTGCAAGTGTGCTGTGGACAACATGGTTTATTCCTTAGAACAGAGGATTTTTCTGGTGTTGGAATTCCACCGCCTAGAACACAGTGTTGTTGCAACAAGACGAAGTTTTCAACGGAGGTTTAAAGTAAACAAAGGACCGAAAAGCGATACAATAAAGAATCTGTTTGAAAAATTTCAACGGACTGGGAACGTGATGGATGAACGTGCTGGAAAGGTAGGGCGACCGCATACGACAACCACAGAGGGCAACGCAGAGCTAGTGCAGCAGGTGATCTAACAGCGGCCTCGGGTTTCCGTTCGCTGTGTTGCAGCTGCGGTCCAAATGACGCCAACGTCCACGTATCGTCTCATGCGCCAGAGTTTACACCTCTATCCATACAAAATTCAAACGCGGCAACCCCTCAGCGCCGCTACCATTGCTGCACGAAAGACATTCGCTAACGTTATAGTGCACAGGATTGATGACGGCGATATGCATGTGGGCAGCATTTGGTTTACTGACGAAGCTTATTTTTACCTGGACGGCTTCGTCAGTAAACAGCACTGGCGCATATGGGGAACCGAAAAGCCCCATGTTGCAGTCCCATCGTCCCTGCATCCTCAAAAAGTACTGGTCTGGGCGCCATTTCTTCCAAAGGAATCATTGGCACATTTTTCAGATCCGAAACGATTTCTGCATCTCGCTATCTGGACATTCTTCGTGAATTTGTGGCGGTACAAACTGCCTTAGACGACACTGCGAACACCTAGTGGTTTATGCAAGATGGTGCCCGGCCACATCGCACGGCCGACGTATTTAATTTCTTGAATGAATATTTCGATGATCGTGTGATTGCTTTGGGCTATCCGAAACATGCAGGAGGCGGCGTGGATTGGCCTCCCTATTCGCCAGACATGAACCCCTGTGACTTCTTTCTGTGGGGACACTTGAAAGACCAGGTGTACCGCCAGAATCCAGAAACAATTGAACAGCTGAAGCAGTACATCTCATCTGCATGTGAAGCCATTCCGCCAGACGCGTTGTCAAAGGTTTCGGGTAATTTCATTCAGAGACTACGCCATATTATTGCTACGCATGGCGGATAGGGAAAATATCGTACTATAGAGTTTCGCAGAACGCAGCGCCATCTGTTGTTGACAATTGTAACTACTGTAATTTCGAAAGTTTGTCTGCCTGAAAATGTACTGTTGTCCCAAGCATATTGCAACAAACGGTGTATTTCTATCGCTGCTCGTTTAGTTTGTATTGCCGTTTCAAATATACCGGTCATTTTTGAAACACCCTGTAGCTAGTAGCTGAAAAAATTCTTTAATAAGTTATTGGTAATCATCTTACCATGGCAATCATCCCTTTACGAAAATGAAACAAGCAGTGAATTCATCTCCAATGTCTTGGGCAGTCTGCGTTGAACGTTATGGAATGTTCGCTAATTGTGTGAACGTTGTAGCAGGAGTGATCTCATTTCTGCAAATTCCTTGCTTTAAATTCCCTTTCTCCTCATGATCCACTGCTCCTGCAGGGGTATAAATTTGTCTGAATTCAGAATTTTTTCGCAAGAAATTATGGAGGTATATACAAGTCATAACAACACTTTGAGCTTTCTCAGGCTGTAGTAACATAGACTTTTTTAGTATTCAGAATACGGAAGAAAGTCTTCCGAATGCATTTCCCACAATCCGCCATGCTCTTGAAAGTCTGAAGTTAAGAATTATTTTCATTGACTTCCGAGGATGTTGTCCACTGTACGGCTTCATGATATGATTGTTAATGGGAAACACGTCGTCGGCGACAGTAACATAGGGTACTTTCTTCTGTCTGCCTGGGAGGGTACGATCGTTTTTATGTCTACCTGGGAGGTTACGATCGTCAGGAAAAACAATGGTACAGTTACTCATATTCTTAAAAAAAAAAGATGTATTTCGAAAAACACGGCTGTCTGAAATTCGACGTTGGCAGCCGACATCAGCATACAAAAAACAAGTCAGCGTCCACTAGACCAAAAAGAACAATACTGAAAAACGTCTTATAATCGATAAAATCGCCTCCAGAATTAACTGGGCTGTGGACTGCGCAGTGTTTGCCTTCCATTGCACCGATGCAATGAGAAAAGTTCCATTTTTTTCTCATATTCCTCTGCTACAAGCAACCACTCTTGTTGTGTCTGTGGCATCTGCAAAAAAGTATATAGAAACTAATAACTCCTAAGAGCATAAATAATTATTAATAGCATTGACAATAATGGACATTCTAATAATTATGAACATTAATAATAATTAAAATCAATAATAGGTAGGTAATCACTATAACAAATATTCTGCTTTTCACTTATCTACTTGACATTGTTCCCAATTTTTTATGATTATTATCGTATATCCCCCTATTCCTACATCCATTCTTTATTTTTATTTGCCAGCCGGTGTGGCTGAGCGGTTCTAGGCGCTTCCGTCGGGAACCGCGCTGCTGCTACGGTCGCAGGCTCGAATCCTACCTCGAGCATGGATGTGTGTGATGTCCTTAGGTTAGGTAGGTTTAAATAGTTCTAAGTTCTAGGGGACTGATGACCTCAGCTGTGAAGTTCCATAGTGCTTGGAGCCATTTTTTATTTTTATTTTACTTGGTTTGTTGTTATTTATTTCAATCTGTTGTCGTCGCTTTGTTTTAGGAGGAATTTGAGGAGGATTTGGAAGAACAGAGGGTTGTGGACATGGATACAAACGAAGGTACGGCGAGCACTTGTGAAGAAATTAGTAGTCAAGATGTAGATCAGCAAACAACGCAAGGCAACAAACTACCACCCACACTAAACAAACGCACGAAAATATTTGCTTCACCTAGAAAAAATTAGAGAAAAAGGGCCGGAGATCCTCGTATAGGAGAGGCATACAATGCACTACAAACTGCCTTATTTAAAACTAGAGACGAGTTTGACGCCTATGGAGAGTACATTTCGAACGTTCTAGGGACAAAAGAGCACGTGCTTTTGTTAAAAAAGAATTTTCCGACACAATTTTCAGAGCAGAAAGCGGCTGTTTCTAACATTCTAGACCAAGTTCAACCAACAGCGACTACAGTTGCTCGTCGCATTTACCGATTGCTTCAGCTCAACATGTTCGTGCCCATGAGCAGATGCAAAGCAACTTCCAACAGACACATTTCCGACAGCACCGAACAAGGCTCTCCACATTTTCTGGGTCTGCTTGATTTATAATAATTAAAACTAATAATCTTTGCATTTAATTGTTTCTCATTGTTTTAGTCTAAATGTATTTTTTCTTTTGCTTACTAACTGATAAATAAAAGTGCATTAATTACAAAATGTGTATAAGTTATTAACTTACCTTTACAAACTCCTTCAAGCTGCCAGTAAGAGCTGCACATACTTCAGGAACAATGATTGATATCACTTGCTTGGAGACTTTAAATAAAAAACTGAGGCTGATTTAGGAATTGCCAGTTGCTAGGTATTGGAGCTTAAGTACCAATCGCGCAGTAACTGGTATAGCTTTCCGAAATTTGCTGTCAGCCTTCGATATTTTCAGTCCAACCAAATTTATCAGATGTTCAATATACGGTGCAGACATAAGGCGAAATATCTAGAAATGTATTTTTTCAACATCCAAGTCATCCATCAAATCACTCCCACTTAATCTTTTTCTGCTTCTGAAAACAGTGGTCATCCACCACATACGTTTTCTAGGGGCCTTGTAGCGTCTACTTTTATCTTCTTCCTCATCTCAAAGGCGCATCACAAGGAAGCTGGCACTTGCTATAACCACTTCGTCCAGTTTTAAATTAGGAACAGGTCACGACTGCGAGTATGGTGCGGATCTTTACGAGCCAAAGCCTGGCAAGGAACTGGAGTAGTGTGGAAGAAGATAGAAGCAGCACAAGGGCAAGTCAGACAAGTCCCCTGACAGAGGAGAGTGATGAACACAAGTCTGGTGAGCACGAGTAGTGTGGACGCACCTTTAGTAACGCCAGCGCTAGTTACCATTCCTTGCCGAGCTGAAATCCCCCGTCTCTATAAATCAGATCGTTACTTATACGCATTTCAGCTGCTTCTTTAATGATGGTATCCCAGCAAGTGGAACTGGATGAAACATTCTTTACCTCTCTGTAGTTCATTCTGAGTCCCGCGTCAATACAGTGTTCAGCAACAGCTGACTTTTCTGCTTGACCCAAGCTGATGTGACGTCTATGCTCAGCATATCTATCCTTAGCAGTCGACACGTCTGGCCCATATATGGTTTTTCACACGGGCACAGGAACTTATACTGTATATCGCTGGTCTCCTTACACCTAGTTTGCCTTTAGGAGAACCCAACACAGGGTAGATTTCTCCATTTCTTCTGGCAGCTCTTGAGGTTTAGTGCAAGCAGGTTGAAATGTATTACGAATGTATTTATCAGAGACCAGTTTTGTACACACACACACACACACACACACACACACACACACACACACACACACACAGCGAAGATGGCTAAGCTCTCCTGATGAGCTCTCTGCGTCTGAGATAACTCTAGCCCCATGAAAGAGAGTTTATAGTACCCCACTTCGTTGAGAAAGGTGATGACAGCTTGTAGCTCGTCGATATAGGATAGTGTGAGCTGCTTTATGAAACACACTATGACCCAAGGACCTGTCTTCTTTTGTGCAGACCAAAACATCTAAGAATGGTAGGTCTTCATTTTTCTCCACATCCATTGTGAAGCACATCCCCGGACAGAGGGAGTTATTGTGTTCCAGAAATTCAGGAAGCATTGTTGTCCCATACAGCCACACTGCAAAGATGTCGTCTACATATCTCCAGAAACATTTAGGTTTCAGCACCACCGACTGAAGTGCTTTTCCTCGAAGACTTCCATGAAAAGGTTAGCTACTATGGGAGACATAGTCGAGATAAGCACATGTCTCAATGGATGGAAGATCTCCTCTAACTTAGCTCCTAATAAGATCTAATGAATACACCAGAGATACTCGAGTGAACAAAGAGACTACATCTTAACTCAGTAATACTTCAGCTTCTTTGAGACGCAAAGTCTTCAGTCACTGTAATAAATCTGAGTTTCGAGTGTGATGTTCACAATTTCCTACCAAGGGGCTCAGAAGAGATGCCAGATGTTTTGCTAGGTAATATATTGGGGCTCCTATACTACTCACAGTGAGGTGAAGCAGAACCTGTTCGTTATGGATCATAAGCAGCCCATAGAGTCGTCGTGGAACTGGTACTTGTACTACTCTTAAGCTCCTTCTAAGATGTGCAGGAAATCTTTCGAGTTTCCTAGTTTCCTGAAGATTAGAGAGAGTGAGGGGGGGGGAGGGGAGAGGGAAGGAGTGAGAGTTAACCAACTCCATCACATAGCTCATTCCAGCAACCTTGAGGCAATATTAAATATTTTTATGAACAAGAGATTTGGAGGCCATATCTAGACTCCTGAAGTTCTTTGACAAGTCGAAGCATTTTCGTTCTTTGAAAGGTTTCCCCACACTTGGGTAACGTCCTTCCTGATAAGAGTTGTGTCATGAACAAGATGTTGAGCCAACCAGTTATAAGCAACGTGGTTAGTAGCAGCAAGCACTCTGTGGAAAAATCGGAATTAACATCGTATCACCAGGAATTTCTCTGTACTCATGATTGAGCAATTATTTGTACACATGTTTGAACTTCAAACAACATGTCGAACTTTTTTGTTCTGATTCTAGAGAGAAACCAAGCACCTATAGCCATTGTAACTAAACAAATCTTTCATCCCTGATCGAGACTCGATCACAGCAACGTTTTTCATTGGTGACCAGGCATTGAGAGTGGTGAAATATCAAAGGAATTTTCACCAATACCAGTTAACAATTTTGGACTTGAATATTTTTGTGCTCTGCCTGGAATCCTGTCAAGAGCCTGATCTCTCTGTTAACTAGCAGCGAAAAACGTTTAATATAATTTCAAGTAACAAAGTGTGCACATACTTAAAATGAAGTCAAGTTTTGTTACGGAGACTCCAACTCAGCACGAAATCCGATGTTAGATATCGAGTTTTCAGTATTTAAAAGGAGGATACAGTATTTTTGCCTTACCAGGAATCGAACTCGGTACTTACCGCCATTGTTTTGTATCTACGAATTGTTTGCTCATCAGTAGTGAGATGTGTGAATGTTTCACAAGAAGAAACGGCACCTGACGCATATTAGTGTTGACAATACATGAAGAGAGATTAAAAATGAAAATTATTTATCGCTAATAGTTCAGTGTGCTTATGCTAGGACTTGAAATGAAAACATGAATTTTGTGCTGGACCAGGATTCGAAGTCACATATGGGCCTTACATGGACACCTAGAGGAGTATGCAATCTTGAGGAAAACAACGAAATGATCGAACTATATCATTACATGTGGGTCAGATACTATGAAAGAGAAGATCCGAATTCGAATCCCAGTCCAGCACCAAATTTACAACATGTAAAGTTCAAATAAAATTAGAGCCCTGTGACCATAAATGAGCATTGGCTCATTAAATTACATAAAGTTCCTAGTGTAAGGAAACTCACTGGCGACAGAATTTGTTTGCCGTTACTTCTACCACTGCTATGGCCCGACCTAAACTGCCTCCTCCCCAGTTGGTAGTGAAAGAATACGATGGTTATCATGTGGAGTCTTCACTTGGCATTACTGGAGGTTAAGGAGATCTGTTCGCGTCTGTTTAAAATATATTTCTGAAGGGGGAATCGAACCCATACTCGCAACTAAGAAATTGGAATAAATCCACCAAACAGCTGAAGCCACATTTGCTACATTCATGACTATGTTGTAGTGCATGATGACAAATTAGACAGCGTGAAAAAAATTCTGTCCTCTATTAACTGGTTAATTATCAGCAGGCTTCTGACAACGAAATTATGCTAGTCTCATGTCAGCGGGATGTGAAGATGCTTTTAGCCACCACAGCCTCTATTTGAAACCATTTTGAAATTATCACTACTTCAAGAAATTTTTAAGACTGTGAAATGAAATGCCATTGCAGAGTATGAAGCTACCAAATACGTCGATAGTATTGGGACAGCCTGTGTTCTGGGGCTGGCCAGCATGGCCGTGGGGTTGTAGGTGCTTCAGTCTGGAACCGCATGACCACTATGGTCGCAGGTTTGAATCCTGCCTTGGGCATGGTTGTGTGTGATGTCCTTAGGTTAGTTAGGTTTAAGTAGTTCTTAGTTCTAGGGGCTGATGACCACAGATGTTAAGTCCCATAGTGCTCAGAGCCATTTGAACCATTTTTTTGTGTTCTGGGACACTGCATTGTTACCAGATGTATCCAAGATGGCGGCGATAACGTCATCCAAGTTGGCAGCATGTAGACTTGGCAGCAGCGCATGACATCATCCATTATGGCGGCCATGACATCATTCAAGATGGCGGGAAGTTTGTATTTTGGTGGGAAAGTGCCACAACCCCCTCCCCCAGAAAAATGGCACAAAGTTCTAATTCCAACAGGGTAATGCACCTCACCTCTGGTATCTCTACTAAGCAAAGAAAATGGCGGAAAGATATCTCACTTGGCCTACCTCCACTAACCTAAGTCACCTGACCGCCAATTCATCCTGCAAACTGGCGCCAAGTTTGAATTCCAACAGCATAATGCATCACACCCCAGTTGTCTCTACTAAGCAAATAAAATGGCGGGAAGATATCTAAATTAGGCTACCTCCACTAACCTAAGTCACCCGACTGTCACTTTCACCTATGAACTGGTGCCAAGTTTGAATTTTGACGGTAAACAAAGGTCACTTCTCATTTTGCTGCTAATGTAAGAAAATTGCGCGAAGGAAAGGACACTAGTACTAACCTCAGTCGCCTGACCGCCACCTCCTCCTAAGTATTCATGGGAAAAGGACTTGGACATAAGTCTTTATTTAAACAATTCCATGCAGGTGTGTTCACCACAAGGTCAGGACTCCAACTGACTTAGTACACAGCGCCATCACCAGAGGGTGCTCTCATGTCATCAAGTGATACACAAGTACCGTTATCCAAGAAGGCGACACCCAGTGTATTCACCAAGAGCTCCAGACTCCAATTGACTTAGTACACATTGCCTCCGCCAGAGGGCGCTGTCGTGACGCCAGGTGATGTCGCAAGTACCATTATTCTAGATGGCGGCATACAATGCGTTCACCATGAGGCCTAGTTACCACCAGCAGAGGGTGCTGTCATCTGTTTCATGATGTAATCCAAGATGGTGGGGAAAATGGCTGGAAAACCACCCTGGACACAAGACTTTATTTTGCAGACAGATTAAGAGTCCAACTGACCTAGTGCACAATACTGTCACCAGAGGGTGCTGTCATCCCTCAGGTGATGTAATCCAAGATGGTGGTCTGGAGGGGGAAAATGGCGTGAAAATGACTCAGATTGCACTGGGCTGCTGGGGAGAGTAAGGAAAGAGTGTTCTCTATTTATTTTGGAACACTTTATTTAGGCATGGAGTATATTTATCACACTGACACAAAACACTCACCCTGATGTGCTTGGGGCCACAATACATAATCTGCAGACACACAAACAACTCCTAATTTACCAAAATAATTTCAGTACAGACCTGCATACGGCTCCTAAATAATGAAGTACACAGATGTCCCGACATGAAATCAACTCGTAAACCATCCAAATAGCGCATAGCACACACTAAAGCACTCACTTCGATGTGCTTAGGGTCACAATACACAGTCTGCAGACACGAAACCAACTCCTAATTTACCCAAATAATTTCAGCACACAATCGCCCTAAATAATGCAGTACACAGATATTTAGACACGCTCAGTACTCGTAAACTGCCAAAATAATGCATAGCACAGCCTACAGACCTGCTTGCAAAATAATGCAATCAACGCGTGCAAGCACCCTCTCCCACCCCCGTCCAATAGAGCGTACAGGCAGCCCCAACAAAGTGACTCGGCCGTTAGCCATCAAACCACGCACAGCTACCCTTAACCATGAGGCGGCGACATCCCTTTCATACTTGATGCTTGAGAAATTCCTATCCAAATATGTGTTCACCTAGATGCTGATGATGACGTGGTCGGACAGGAGTGAAGACTTTTGTACAGAGCGTAATTGCTCCAAGCTGTGCCACGTGTGCATGTGGTCGATGCCACCACAGTATGCAAGACAGTGCGTGCCATCGCTCTCACACAGCTGCGGGTGAAAGTTGGGTCTTACAGTCTTCATTACAGCGACGTCACTGGCGCAGTCCCCATGCTCAAGACACCTCAGGCCAGCATTGTCTTTACCACTGATGATAGAATAGCACAGGCTGCTCTCCCCCCTAGCGCTTGTAACGGACCATGTGTGACATGTTCAGCCGTGTGTACCTGCCCAAGCATGGCTCATGCAGCGTCTCCCGGTGAAACGTCTGCATGGCGGCTCGCCATCTAACAACGTTACGTCACATGGCTTTGTAAAAAAAAAATAAGAGCCAACTCGACCTCTCGGGAATTGTATAGTGTCCCAGAAATAGTTAACGCTCGCTTTCTAGATGTCTCAGCTTGTATGCACGAAAATTCCTACTCTAACAGATCCTGTTTACGAAAATGACATCGAATGCACTCATCCCAGCGCTCCTAACGTGATACCCTTCCAGATTTCAACATACGCAAACGTTCCCTCCACTATGTAGGGACTCCTTTATTCCAGCACAAAGGATGTCAATCAATTCAGCATTCTGATTGGCTCTTATCGAATTTACGCGCCGAATTACTGATGCCGCCAGTATCGAAGCACCATTCACATATTCTTTCTAGGGCTTTCAGCGGTTATTTTACACAGATCGCTAAATTGCAATGGCAGTTAAACCCGCAAAGTTGTCTACAGATTACCAAATACATACGAGACTCACAAAAATATTGCAAGCCAGGAAGATATGTACCACTGTAACTACAATTAAATATTACGATTGCTGCTACAGTCTGACACCGATCAATGTACAGGTAATGTCTCCTCTTGACGACTGTCCTTCTGGAACGAATCTATCTATAGCGCATATAATTTTCTACGTAAAAAATCTTTCTCATACCCTCGCGGTTATCGATGTGCTGAAACTATACGTCCCTCACGATAGGATTCACAGTCATCCTCTCTAGTCATGCCATAAAATAAATGAGAGTAACTTTACAATGCAATGTATACACGTTTTACAGAATGTAAGACACAGTAACTTTACAATACAATATATACACGTTTTACTCAAACAGGCAGTTATCTTTTATATCTGTAGAGCACCCAGAAAATTATCGTATGCCTACACTCACACAGGCTATATGTTACGATGCTCCCAAGTCCTAGGGAAGCACTGTCAGCCTTTTCTTTCTACAGACGTGACATTCAGCGATAATAAACTACTTTACACTGACGACAATTTCGCACCGACAACTAAACCTCGCAAAGTTGTCTACAGATCGTCAAATACATACCAAACTCGCAAGAATATTGGAGCATTAAAGCGATCACCACCCCAGCAATACATCACCGAGCGCCATGTCGATCTAGTAAACATACAGTTCATATCGTCCACCATACAAAATCACCCCTCTTACGTCAGTGTGCCGAAGTCACTCACAGAACTATTCTACAAATTCGGGATTGCTTCCCCTTGGCACAAACGCGTAACTGTCTCTCCTTCCTTGCCTGCTCGCTTTTCTGTGCACATCTCCAGACTCACTGATTACAAGAACACACGTATTTTCGCCATAATGTTGTACCATTTTCGCAATACTTCTCGCTATCGAGCACTAGGCAGCATCCTACCGATCGCTAAAGCAACATAATTCCCGAGATATAGACTGGAAATTATTTATCTACAAACCCCAAACTTTAGTGAGGTGCAGCATGCTGTAAACCACTAAATCACCAGATAATTTACAAGCCAGCTAAGGTCTTTTCCATGTCTAGAGAACAGGCAAACATGTTTTCCACGTGCCAGATGCACACACCACAATCGATCTTCCCTCAACTAAACACAAACGTGAAATGTGCAGAAGCAGTCAACTGAACAGTTTATATGGGAGGGAATAACGCTCCACTGCAAACACACATCCATACAAAATCTTCTCAAATTTCCATTTGATCATGAAAGCCACCCAAAACATACTATGTATTAGTTCGCTATTCGGTCGTCTAGAGGATGGTAAAGTTAACTCAGATACATTACTACACTCCAATAGGCCACTGCATTCAGACAGCTGATGCCGTTAATGAGAAACGTGAATCAATACCAACACAGGCTATGCATACACAGAATCATTCCGGAAAACCAGTCACTTATATTTACTATCATTATATTTACAATTAAATGTTATGATCGCAGTCTGAATTGAATGGCATTCGGCAACAAGCGAAGTATCGGAAATACACCCTGCCGAAGGCTGTGGCTCTGGAAATAGAAATATCTGTACCTTCCTTACGACTGGACATACTCTTCCCTTTGCTATCACAGCACTCCACGTCAAATCCATACCTTCCCTACGACAGGGCATACGCATATCCTTTCCACAAACACGTACTTTATAAACCTCATGCTCAAATGCGTACATGTCACACACACACCGCTACTACTACTATATTACTTCGTCAATAAATGATTGCCTACGACACGAAATAATACTGACTGAAAACCAACAATTCTGTGCATGTCTCTTAGGTTCTTCTTGCGAGTCCTACTACCATGTCATAGAAAGAAATATGTAATCAATCAGATGTTAAATAAAAAAACCCGATCTCAGCAACTACTGCATGTTACTGTCACAAGCGCTCTTGGTTCTACAGGTGCACACAAGTATTGATATTAAAAGCTATATCCCCTTTACAAATTGTCATAGACATTGTGAATGAGGTGGATTTCTTCTTTCTGGACAAATACCATGACGGTGATCTTAGGAATGTGTAAGCCCATGATGCAACCTCAGGATAAAATCAGTTAACTTTGAAAGTGATTCGGCTGAGAAGCGTGGCATGTAAGCTGTGTTTGCAACTCCTTCACACTGACCCCAACTAGATAATTTTTTAGTATTTCCAACGCATGCCGTCTCGAGATCGTATCAGAGGTTCCGTGATACATCCGCTGAGTTATAGGCGATGACTGATTGAGTATAAACACAAACAGTAGTAGTAGATGATGTGCTGATTGAGGTCATGAGAAGAAAAATGTACACTAGCTTCTCAGGTATCTAGTGTTACACTATATGTTAGAAATTAAGTCCATCATTTGGAATCAGGTCTTTCCATTCAAGCACATACATGCATATGCTCACACCCACAAGTGAATCATATTTTAGGCACTCTCATATCTCTATACAAACCACCTTCCTCAAACCTATCTGCTACAGTAAAATTACAATCTGCTTTTAGTCACACCTTACACATCTTACAGCCACACCCATTTCTAGCCCGCATCTCGTGGTCGTGCGGTAGCGTTCTCGCTTCCCACGCCCGGGTTCCCGGGTTCGATTCCCGGCGGGGTCAGGGATTTTCTCTGCCTCGTGATGGCTGGGTGTTGTATGCTGTCCTTAGGTTAGTTAGGTTTAAGTAGTTCTAAGTTCTAGGGGACTGATGACCATAGATGTTAAGTCCCATAGTGCTCAGAGCCATTTGAACCATTTGAACCCATTTCTACAGCTTCACGCATGTGATTGTTCCAATTTAAGTCGGAACTGAGCAGAAATTGGAGGAGGACATATCCAACACCTTCTCCACCCCTCATAGAAACAGAACGACCTGCGTTACTGCAACAGGACCATGTTTTGAGCATTCAGCAGAAATGCGTGCAATGTGCTACATCCCTAAACTAGATACAAGTACTACAGATCCGTGTCCATTCAAATCAATCAGCCAAACATGACATCATTATTCTTTACCCCACAACATAGAAAAATTACGAATTATAAAAGCTCATACGATTTAGAAGTCAACAAGGCACCAATGCAGGCTCAATGACGCATAGCTGCAGTGGGCATCCAGTGCAGAAAAGAGATTTCAGAATACTTCCCCAGAATAGCGTAGCATGAAGCCTTCCAAGTATTCCTAAGGGGTGTACCCAGTCCCTCACATCAAACTGCTACTGCTGCTGTCCGTATGACATGATCCTATTAAATATACAGGCACCGCAGAGACCACTTTAAAGTTTGATCACCTATACTCTAGACGAATGATCGTATGAGCCGCTCCCTCCAGACCTGTTTAGTTGTTTCAAACACTGTTTTCTAACATGATTTTGTACAACAGCAAGCATTTCATTTTTTTCTGATGCAGGTTCTAAACTGACATTAAGATGCTCTGATCCATAGCCTCTCACAGCTAACTAGACATCGCACCATGTAAATCATTTTTTTACTGCAACTACGATAAAATGCGACACATGGTGGTTGATTTTAAATAAAAGACACTTACAACATGAGGAACCTAGAAGAGTTTGGCTGCATTGTGAAGAGTCTCCAAACTGATGTCCAAAAGCGACCTCTACATTTTAACTCATCTGTCACAGTGACGGAATAGAAGATGGCTCTGCGTTCCATTTCGAGTGATTCCTCATTTTGCACTCATGTACCCGATCACTGTTTCGCTGCTAGCAACCCCCAGAGGCTGTCACCCATCCACAAAACTCATTACCCAGCTCAAACAAGCGATGTCAGTCAATCATTATGTGGTAACCAACAGCGCACCAATGTGCATATGGGATGGGAAAGAAACCGCCGATATACTGCAATATTAAGCAACACAGTTGATAGCAGGAACAATTTATCGTTTTATAGTAACTCAAACACCCGCCAATCATGTGATAGCATGTTTCCCCAATTTCAATATCATAGCTTAACCACCCCTTCTCTACTTTGCAGGTATGATTGCGAACATGGATAGAAGACTGCTCAGTACGCCCATTCACTGTTAATTCTCGAACACATAAACCATCAAAGTATATCAGACAGTGCTCTACATATTTCTAAGACCTCGAGCATAGTACTTAATTTACAATCTATATCTCTGTGTATGGGAGTCATAGAGCATACTCGCTGTCTTAGGGTAAAATTAGAGAGTGGAAGACCATCCTCACAATGTCATTGACCAACCCACCATGCAGAACCGTTACAGAATTAATCTGCAACCGATCAGAAGAAGACGATCGCTACACTCCATGTCTCCTGAATGAATGGAGCTTTCCGAGTCCTAACCCGTCCAAGTGCACCAAATTTCTTGAGATGCGACCATGTCGAGAAGCTTAGCACTGCCTATCAGTGTATAGTAAGAGATTTCAAAGTGCCGTGATGTAATAGCAGACAGTTAAGAAGAAAAAGAAACCATTAATTTTTATATGTGATGAACTTCCAGATGGATGGAGTTCGACGCATTTTTACGTAAATCACCCAAGCTATCAACTCTAAAGTGTTGTTCTAGAGTCTAGGATCGGTACCTGGAAGGTATTGGTAAGAGAGAGAACATAAACTCACGCACTCCTAAGGCTAAAACGTTCTGCACTTAAAACGGGCCTATATGTTAGATCGCCTACGTTTCCAACCTATCAGTTGTATGGAATGTAGCGTTGTTAATATTGGATTGTGAGAAATATATTTCAAGCACATGACATAAATCCTTCTTGCCGGTTTCTCTACGATGAACTGTCTTATCAAACAATAAAACGAAAAATAAACTACTTCAGTAAAACACTCGCTCTGCGTGATACAAGCACAATATAGCTTTGTGGAGACGTATAGTGCCCACTGTTCACATCTGATCACAGTTCATAAATTATTCGATGCCTGCATCAGGTCCATATCAAATGATTGTTAGCAGTGGGGGATACATCCTACATGGAAACAGATAAACGAAAAGCAGCAGTGTCCTACATGTTAAAATTACGAGTCATTCCATCACTAACTCTGTAAACACCACATCTGCCATGCCATTGTGCACACAGGGATTGCAGCGCCTCACAAGCTCCTACTGCTAACTTAGTTATGACACTGAAGTCTCGATTTTACACCCAGGATGAGACATGGGGCGGGGATTGCATAAATCAAAGTTCGCTTAGAGGACTGTGTCAAGTTTCATAACACATGAGATGAAAGTCCTCTGATTACTGACAGGTTTACTGTAAATGATCGCAAGTAGACAGTGCTTTAATCCACACATGGAACACGTGGCTATATACGAGTAGAGCGCAGGCTATGTCACGTGACTGATGCATCTGGACAGAAAACGGGAAAAAAATTGACCTGCAGCAATTTGTCCTTCTCTAGAATGAATGAGTCAACCATTAAGCTATACATCATTGCAGCTCTATCTCAATCAATCAACCTATCCACTCTCTGTTATCCTTTAGTGCAGACACAAGTAAGTGTAGAGCTGAATAGTTCTCTGTCCTCCTGAAAAGCACCAAATACAGTAGTCAACTCACATGTATCACTGGTACCTCAATAGACATTCACTACCTCAACGGAAAAAAATTGACTGCTTCTGTGATTTCGTTCTTTTTGATGTCAACGTTTTCCTGGATTCCTCTTGTTGCCACATACTTATTCCCATGTACAAATCATCCCACACGAACCAGAAGATATGCAAGTACTTCCTCAATATCCCCACATTTCGGTGTATATTCGGTCAATTTATACCTATCCCCACGTCATTTTTCGCATTTCTATCGATTTTAGGTCAGATCTTTCTATGCAATCATGACATAACATTTCATTCTGTGTTTTAAAATGGACTGTAAATGAGCTGACAACACCTAGCCCAAATGCACTGATCGGGAGGTGTAATATAGCACTGCACTCGACAGTATCCAGTCACCTCCACATTCGGAGAGTGTTTGCTCTGTTTTCTGTATGTCTGTGTATATGAACGCCTCGCGGAAGGTTCACAGGACCCACAGTAGACCTGAGTTAGTGTTTGAATGTGGATCCGCTGCATGTTACATTCTGAGCAGGGTGTGTTTCTGATACTTCGCTCATTGCCGAATGCCGTTCAATTGAGACCCCCATCTTGGATTACATCACATGAGGGATGACAGCACAGTCTGGTGGCAGTGTTGTGCACTAAGTCAGTTGGACTCTAAATCTCGGGGTGGAGAGACTGTCTGCAAAATAAAGACTTGTCTCCAGATTGGTTTTCCCGCCATTTCCCCCTATCATCTTGGATTATGTCACAGAATGGACAAGAGCAGCCTCTGCTGCTGGTACTGAGTATTAGGCCTCGTGGTGAACGCATTGTATGCCGCCATCTTGAATAACGGTACTTGCGTCATCATCTGATGACATGAGGGCGCCCTCTGGTGGTGACGATGTGTACTAAGTCAGTTGGAATCCTGACCTTGTGGTGAACACACCTGCATGGAATTGTTTAAATAAAGACTTATGTCCAAGTCCTTTTCCCACGAGGTAGGCCAAGTGAGATATCTTCCCGCCATTTTCTTTGCTTAGTAGAGATACCAGAGGTGAGGTGCATTGTCCTGTTGGAATTTGAGCTTTGCGCCATTTGGGGGGGGGGGGGGCATGGCACTTTCCCGCCAAAATTCAAACTACCTGCCATCTTGAATGACGTCATGGCCGCCATCTTGGATGACGTTATGCGTGGCTACCAAATCTACCCACCGCCATCTTGGATGACGTCATCGCCACTGTCTTGGATACATCTGGCAACAATGCAGTGTGTCCCAGAACACAGGTTTTCCTGATACTGTCGATTACTACTGCCATTTTCGCTATTAACTTCTTAATTCTGTTGCTGCTACACTCGCACTTGAAGGAAGCATTCAATGCTTCTTGGACATTTTTAGATGGAGTTGCCGAAAAACAGATAAATATTTAGTTCGTAGCAAATTGTTGTGACGTTTTGTGGCAATGCGGCTGTAACATGTAGGTGTTTAGTTCTTTTTGTGTGTAGGGAATACTTTTCAATTTGATATCCAACATCTCTAATTAACCGATGAAGACGTTATTTCATAACAGAAATTGCGTTGCTCTACTTCATTTACTTGCGCTTAGCAACGATGCTTGTAAAATTTTGACACTGGCGATAAACACCACTTTCAAAGCCAGGGATGTTAATATCCTCTGTTAAATGTCCCGGTTACTCTCCAGATGACTTGGTCGACGTCACCCAGTTTGAGTGCTGCAAAGAAGAAAATACTGCAGAGGGTGAACTGTGTTCCGTAACAATAAACTCATTCTACATGGGTCAAGTCCACATTTTCGCAGATAACTCTTAACTGTAGTATGCCTCCAATAATGTAGAAAAATGTTTCAGTGTTGCAATACTCACATCCGACTAAGAGGTCTTACACTTAGTCGCCAACCAGAAATTTTAACTCTGTGAAACGCCAATTTCAGTGAACGGAGGTAGCGAAGACTAAACTCACTCCTCTTTCTCACCGGAAAATACCTAGCTGGCTTATTGCCCTCTATAATTGCACTGCAACACTAATTTCGTGAGCAAGCAGTGCATACAAAATGCAAAATTTAATAGTGCCGCAGCTTCCGATTCTGTATATTTCTGACCTAAACTGGCACTGCATCAGTTCAGGCCCCAGATACTGCAATGTCTTACCAACACTAACAATGTGCTTGTCCTGCCAACCTCATTGTTCGTTTCACTTGATTTTGTAATCAGTGGAATAAAAGTCACAAGATCTCCCAGGATGAGAGATTTCTTTTCGTTCCTCCTTTCCTGCTGGGAGATTAGTTTTCTGGTCAGTAAGCTTTCCCCCCTCTAGTCAGCGAAATGCGACCATTAATAGCTTTAGTGCTGTTAAGATGATTTCTTTTAACGTTGTTGTAGGTGAAGGAATTTAGCTTAATCTTAAATCATCTCATGCGGCAACATTCACAAATTTACCCAATAAGAAAAGCTTATGGTCTGGTGGGAAGAGGTTTAAAAACAACGTTTGTACAATATGATCTTTTCATCTGATAGCACTGCATTACAATTTGCCTAAGAGGTATCATACATTGTGTTCCTGTAGCTGTGGAACTTCTTAGTTGAAACCTAGTTTAACATCTAAGGGTATGGTACTGCTAAAAATACAAAACTGTTAATAACCGAAGGCTGAGTTCATCCTCAAACTGAGGTATATTTATAGTATGGAAACCATGGGAGACTGTTTATCTTTGCCTTCCTCCAACGAGCATTGGGAGCCGTACACACAATTGCTTACAATACAATGTGTACTTTGAACATTACAACTGACGATGTCCTACAAAACTAACAATTCTCGTTTTCAACGAATTGATTGATTGGTCAATTTCATCATTTTTGTACATAGTTACAAATTGATAGTAGACAAGTCAATTTTTGCAAGATGATGAGATGAGACAATGCGAATTTATGTGATGATTATGAATTGTATATCTACTACAACATGAATAAGTTTACATACATAAAACAGTAAGCAAATGTATACATACAGGTCAACGTCTTCATTCTATTCTCAAGAACTTATATCAGTTTTCTAGTTGAAAAGCATCAGTGTGCTGATGAAAGCTTACAATTTTTTATTTTATTTTTTTTTTGTAAAAGGAAACAAATTTACATTAAATCATAACATTTTTGTTATCAATTAACAACAATTACTCTAAATAATTATAAATGCAGAGTAATATTTACAGTTTTTGTGGCATCTTGATGACTATAGTTTACAGCTTTTGCATTTGCACAAAGGGCACAAATTTAAAAATTAGAAAATATTTATAGTTTATATGACATACACTAACACTATGTTACTGAAGTATTCTACAGGAACCCATCCAGATTTAAGAAAGCAACTAGCTTCACTAGCTTCTAAGTTGTTTAAGACTGTATATATTCATCAACACAATAATACAGTTTATTTAAAGGATACATTTTTAGCGCCATTTTAAAATTCCTTAAATTTGGTGGTGTGTTAATGTGGTGTGGTAACTTGTAAAGTTTTTTCCCTGCTAGTAGGGGCCCATTTGTTCTAAGTTTTGTTTTTACATATTCGCTTTGCAGTTCCATTTTTTGTGATGTATTGTACTAAGTCTTATGAATTGTCTCATTCTTTTGTACTAGTTGGTCTTCAGTGCCCATTTTTATCTTAGTGAAATATGTAACTACCAACATGTATAAGCAAGGTAGTGGAAGAATTTGTAGGTTCTTAAATAGTGACCTGGTTGAGCTTCTAGTAGTTGCATTGCCTATGGTACACATAATTCTCTTCTGGACAGTATAGCAACTTCCACTGGCAGGTGAGTTGCCCCAAAAAATATGATTCCACATCTGTGTAATATATATTTTTTATCATTTGTTGTGTCATGCAGCCAGTAAGAACTTTCATACAATAGCAGGAGATACTTAATTTCTTATTGATGAAGCTTAATGCTTGTCCCATTTTAGATTTTCTTGGATCCATATTCCAAGAAATTTAGTGCTGTTCATAGATTCTAATTGTTTGTGAGATAACATTATGACAGGGCTTGGCTAATTAAAATTAGTAGAAGCGACAGGATTCGAACCCAATAACAACAAATTACAAACTCACTGCTTTCTCTCCTCTACCATCCCACCACTTGAACAAACAGCTGTTAAGGAATTCTGTGGAGTAATACGGGATGTAACACAGTTGACTAAAATATGGTAGATGGAGCAACATCATCTGCATCATAATGTGAATCTAAATTCTATCCTTAATTTCCGCATATGGTGTCATTACTATTACTACACACTATGTATCGAGACAAAATACATTTACACAATACTCTAAATAATATTCACAAGGAACTGATTTATTAAATATTGTTTCAAAGTTTGTAATCGGGAATGAATTTGATTTCTGAGGTGATGGAAGTACTCTCCACTTTGTATCGCATTTAGTATGCTCCTGCCTTGTCAGTAGGCTCCTATTTGCGAAATGTCACAGCTTAAGGTACTTGGTAAACGTCGCATTCTTGCACTTAATGAAGATAGATACTGTGTCAGCCCATTCCCCATGCCCTATGATACAGCAAATCTATGATATATCGCTGGGTGAAGTGGACTGCAGAGAAAGGCCACGTCAACCATCGTCTTGACATCTACAGACTACCACAGAGGATCAAGACATAGTACACTCCACTGTAGTGATGGAGACCCTTTCAGGGCTAGCACAGAAAAGAAAGTGTGAGTAGATCGACCGTTCGTCATCGTCTCAAAGAGGGAGGGAGGTATGGACGAAAATCAGCAGCCAAGTAAATTTTGAATCAGGAACATAAGGCTACCAGATTAAACTTCGTACGGAAGGCAACCACTTGCAAGACATTGGCGGACGAGAAGGTGTTTTCCTCTGTATCAAATAGTTCAGTCCATGTATATCGACGAAGCGGAGCGAGATTCGACAGCAAATATGTCCTCCAGAGGCAAAGGTCTCGCCGAATTGAATGTCACAGTTTTGGGATAGATATCGGCAAGCTGTTGCAACGTTCAGTGGCAACTGGACAGTTCGTTTTCTGGTCATTACCGCTTCGGAATACTAGAGAACGTAATGCTTCCTTCTGTTCGTCAGAGATTTGCGGGAGGCAGAAAAGTCTTCCAACGTGAGGGTCTCCTGTCCAAGCAGCGACCTGTGTAAAACAGTTTTCAATGGAGAGAGGGGTTGAACTTTTGGACTGGCCTCCCAAGGGTACTGACCTCAGTTCCATAGAGCAAGTACCGGCGAAGATGGAGAAAATTATTAGGTATAGAAGACTAGCACCGACAACCAAGCTAGGGCAGTCCGAAGCAGTTCATGATGCATGGGAACAGTTGTCACAGAACAACAGATTCATCTGGAAATTTGCTGCCTCTGTTCTCCATTGGCTAAATGCAATTATAGAGGAGGACGTAAACTCTACAAAAAAATGGTTCAAATGGCTCTGAGCACTATGCGACTTAACTTCTGAGGTCATCAGTCGTCTAGAACTTAGAACTAATTAAACCTAACTAACCTAAGGACAGCATACATATCCATGCCCGAGGCAGCATTCGAACCTGCGACCGTAGCGGTCGCACGGTTCCAGACTGCAGCGCCTAGAACCGAACGGCCACTCCAGCCGGCGGAAACTCTGCAGGGTACTGAATTATTGTGTTGTATATGAACATTGTATTTTCCCTCGACGGAGAGGAAAATTCGTTTGTCTTATCTTTTTTTTAATTAGCAGATTATACATAAGAAGTAGGCTGTCTTTTTCTCTATTCTGTCGTTCATAAGACTCTTGATTTTAAGTTGTTTTTTACATGGAAGCAGAACGCCAGTACCGAAGAAAGCACAAAGGATATATCATTTTCTTTTAATTTCAAGCAGAAATCACAATACATCAAGAGAAAAAGTGGTGCCAGATTGGCAGTGTAGAGTAACGAATGTTCAACTGTGGGTGAATTCGTGAGGGACCAAACTGCTGAAGCCATCGGTCCCTAGATTTACACACTACTTAAACTAACTTACGCTAAGGACAACACACACACCCATGCCCGAGGGAGGACTCGAACCTCTAGCCGTCTAGCGGGAGGGGCCGCGCAATTCGTGACATGGCCCTTCGTAACTGCGCGGCCACTCCGCGCGGCTAGAGTAACGTTGTAAGTAGGCTGTTTAGGTTTTTTTATTGGTAACGCCATGTAGCGCTCTGTATGAAAATCACTGGCTGTGCTGTGTGCAGTCTGTGGTTGGTTTGCATTGTTGGAGTACATGCTATTGAAGTGTTGGGCAGTTGGCTGTTAACAGCACGAAGCGTTGCGCAGTTGGAGGTGAGCCGCCAGCAGTGGTGAATGTGGGGAGAGAAATGGCGGAATTTAGACTGCGGATGATCTGGACATGTGTCCATCAGAAACAGTACATTTGTAAGAATGGATGTCATGAACTGCTGTATATATATTATGACTTTTGAACACTATTAAGGTAAATACATTGTTTGTTCTCTATCAAAATCTTTCATTTGCTAACTGTGCCTATCAGTAGTTAGTGCCTTCAGTAGTTTGAATCTTTTATTTAGCTGGCAGTAGTGGCGCTCACTGTATTGCAGTAGTTCGAGTAACGAAGATTTTTGTGAGGTAAGTGATTTGTGAAAGGTATAGATTAATGTTATTCAGGGCCATTCTTTTGTAGGGATTATTGAAAGTCAGATTGCATTGCGCTAAAAATATTGTGTGTCAGTTTAGTGAATGTCTGAGTACGTTCAGTTTTGCTCAGCTGTTTGAAAAGCAAATAATGTAAGAGGTCATCAGCACAGTCATTCATAATTTTTTCTAAGGGGACGTTTCAACGTCAGGCGTTCGAGTCCACTACATCTTCAGTAATATGGTTGCACATACTTTAAGAATACGTAATAATTCTCGTCGTCTTCCTAAACTAATAACTCTGACCTTGAATTAAAATTCACAGAAGTGGCAGGATTCAGACACCCTACCTGCAGATTAGAACTGACCACCTTAGCCACTAAGCCATTCTGCCAATCGTGTGCACTACACTTACAAAATGGCATGACATTGTCTGTAATATCACAGATAAATCGAATATTAGCGGCGCAGTGTGTCTTCGGTGGAAACGCAGACAGTCCATTTGATTTAGAATTCCATGAATATAGTTATGAAGAACAGAAGCTAACTGAAAGTGGCACAGTAGGTATTCTGCTATGTTCTATCAGATCTGCTTGTTTTGGAGTTGCCGCGTGTGGGAGAGTTTGAGAACTTCAGCTGCTAACGCAAGTGTCGTAAAAATTCGAAGCAGTGATTGCAAAGTTGAAGCATGTATTCTACCACCACGATTGAAATGTATCAGAAAATGTGTTTGAATTACACACTAAGTATACCTGTTTTACGACGAAAGTTTGATGTAATGAAGGAAACCTGTTTGTTTCTGTACGAGATCCGCGCCGTCCTATAAATCAACCAGCGCATTGGAAATCGGACGTGCTACCGTTAAATTAACATGACATTGCTGCAGTATACCTGTTTTCACTTTGTGCATGTTCCCTAATGTAGACTACTCGGAACATTAGAGAGCAATCGCAGCTTAGTGTACCAAACATCAAATCTGGGTTCAGACAATGAATTTTGCTGGCTCAGTGTCACATCTTAAATGGAAGTGATTTGGAATATTTCATCGGCATGAGTAGAAAGTACAGTATTAGACAGAAAACCTAGCCACTGCAGAGATGAAATGGTTCTAATGGCTCTGAGCACTATGGGACTTAACATCTGTGGTCATCAGTCCCCTAGAACTTAGAACTACTTAAACCTAACTAACCTAAGGACATAACACACATCCATGCCCGAGGCAGGATTCGAACCTGCGACCGTAGTAGTCCCGCGGTTCCGGACTGAGCGCCTATAACCGCTAGACCACCGCGGCCGGCTGCAGAGATGAAGTCCGAGTCGTTCACTTAAGGCGGCCAATATTCCTGGACTCCACTCAGAATTCTAAATCGAGCCACGTGCACGATCTGGACATACTGTTGGGTGTATTAGTGTGTGGTGGAAGTTCTGTCAGGCGTCTTGAGCTGTTACAGAAACATATCTGCTGCTTGTGGTCTAGTCGCAAGCTTCACACTCTGTGAACATAAAGTCGCACATTCGAGTCCTCTACATTCCCAAGTACTTTTAATTCGAATATCTGCTGAAGTTATCAGTCTAATGGAATCTCAAACATAATTTGTTCCAGTTTGTAAAAACAGCTTGTGGCTACGTCAAGATCAGAACAGTTTACGCTTGAGAGGTTGCTCGCCCCACAGCACCTTCCGGCTAACGGTCTTTTTTCTTATTTGAAGTTCTCTTATTTATCTCACAGTCACAATTTGGATTTTGCGTGCCTGAAACTTATAAACTTGTTCAATAGTGATAAAATATAGTCGCAACTGGAAAAAGGTCTACGTTTTGTGACATAGCGTTCCCTTTGGGTTCAGTAGTGGGGTGAAGGCAGCAGGGACAGCTCAGAACCTTTGTACTGTGTGTTGGGCGAAGGCTTTTTGGCGAAACACATCAGAAAAAGATTTTTTTGCTAAAAGAAAGATCATTCTGGCATGAATGATTTTGCACATTCAGAAAGCTACGATATCAGCGTCATGCGACATTTGCATTCAATAGGCAAGGTTCAGAAGTCAGGAGTAGTAGTACCGCATGCTTTAATTTAAAACGACAAATATCAAGGGGGTGACTATTATGCATTTTTGCATCAGTTGGCTCATTGAGAATTTCAATGCAGTATTCCTACTGGTCACTAGTCATGCTACTTTTATAATGACCTCTTAAGAATAATTAATGTCTGAGCCCTAACAAAAGACATATGCTCGAGCACAAGGCGGTGTGAACATTTGGCTCTCGTGGCTCAAAAAGGATGTTGTGCATTACGAAAACTTTCCCAGGGTAGAGTATAACTCAGCTGGCACTTTCTGCCAACAACTAGGACAAGTCTTGGTCGTAGTGTAAGAAAAACGAC
Organism: Schistocerca cancellata; assembly: GCF_023864275.1. Classification (NCBI taxonomy): domain Eukaryota; kingdom Metazoa; phylum Arthropoda; class Insecta; order Orthoptera; family Acrididae; genus Schistocerca; species Schistocerca cancellata. The sequence continues at coordinate 1,097,620,141 of NC_064627.1, forward strand.
CTACAAACTTTTGTCCTGTGTTGATACCACACGATAATGCACTCTGCCGATTCACTAAGAAAACTATCCTGGAGTTTGAAAAGTCATTCCTCACACACTAATTCTTCTGATCTTTTATGCACCCAGATGCTTACCTTACAAGCTCCTTATTGAAAAACAGCCAACGAAATTCCTCTCTGAACGAAAATACACTTAAGACCTGGATTGACGTCATTTTTAACTCAGATCCACGAGGTTTCTACAGGTGTGGAATCAGTAAACTACGTTAGCATTGTCAGAATGTTTTAGATAATGCGAGAGAATATACTGTTGATGATTAATTTCTCTCTGATGTTTACTTTCAACAAAATAATGGAAACACCTTTAAAATATTGACTGTACTAAATTAAATGAAATTAAGATTACCATAACATCTTTACGAAAACTATTTTAAGAAAACATAAAGTATCTATAACAGGAGCGTCCCTATATCAGCACAAATTTGTAAGATGTTACTCATTCTGGACTTCGAAACAGTCTGTGTTTACTTTCTGACCTGTGTTACAACGAAGTGTTACAGAAATGTGGTATTTCATAAATAAAATAAGTACATTTTCCTTGTTGACTTTAGATCTAATTGCTTGCAGCACTGTCACGAAATGGCTAAAAATGTATCATAGAGAGAATTCAGTTGTGGATGCATGGTCAAAAGAGACATGCAAACGGTTTGCTTTCTCCTGTTGTATTAAGAGATATATTGATATATTTTAACAGAGATGTATTCCTTCTCCAGATGATTTTTTTATGCTGTTGACAGAACCTCTATTTTTTAAAAGTCACTTTTGATCTTACCTTACGAGGGTGCTCCTATATTACCATTACTGGCTTGTGATGTGTTACCATATTATTGTAAACTTTCACAAAGGAGGCTTTTCTGTGTTACTCTTTTACAGCTGTTGCTAATAATCTTGCATACGACCTATGTCGTTCTTATTTTAGGTACCAGTTGTGACCATCGGCATTGTTTCGTATTTTAGCGAATGAATGAATCCATGTTTTTTGCAAACACGACTGAATTTTTTCTATAACAGTACCACGGTTGCTGTACCAGTGCCAAAGAGTTTGAGAGGAATGACTTTTGTTAAAAATGTATCCTTCAACAAGACTGGAATTGGATCCAAAACACCCACCAATTTACTAGCATCCACATTACCTCACAGTTAGTGTAATATTGCAGCATTGTGCTCTCCCTTACTGCTCCCCTGCTAGCTATGACAGATAAGAATGCAATGCAAAAGATGAGATTAATTGAAGTTTCCATTTTGAATGACTTTCCTGGGCTCAAAACCATAAACTGATAATTTTATTTCACGCTTAATGTGAAAATCACTGCGATTATTTAACGGAAGTGACACGAATATATCAAGTTAATTTTGTGGGATAATTATGAGCCATCCAGGAAGTTGCTTGTGTGTCACAGAGTTGCTAAACATATCCTCCATTGTTCACATAATGTGACGTGCGGTGTAATTGTGCCTGCATTGTTTTGTACAAGTTCAGCAAGATTAGAATAAAATTAGTTACTTATTATTAATGTAACATGAGGTTTTATTTAATCACTGCTTTTCCAGGCTAATGAACGTTATTTTGTTAAAGAAATCTCCACCTGGGAACGTGTAGCAATTTTGTCTGTCAAGCAGTGTAAATGTCACTAAGTTCATCAGAAAAGTAATCATTTGTAACCAACAAACAAATAAATGCATGAATAAATAATATTAATGATTTTTAGCAAATTTCAGTGCTGTTATTTAAAAGACTCTTTCCTAGTTGCAGATCGTTTATCAAAATTACCGTTACTACCATCTCGAGGTGGCAACATTTTTCTTTAAGCACAATGAACAGTTTTGTAGCACAGTACCACACGTACGCAACACTAATGTATTTTTCTGTCATAATATTTCATAAACGTTTTCACGAAATTACCAGGCTTCGCACATCAGCAGATAAGAATTTATGTCACGTAAGATGCTGTTTGCATTCATAGAAGTTCGATGTATTCACAGTCTAACTGGAATCTATTACCTCAGATTAGGACCTCGGCCACTATTACACAATTATTATTGCAATTATAACCAGTAACATTTAAGGCTGTATAGAAAAATCAATTTAAAAGTGCTGCTGCAATATTTCACCAAGATGGCGGCTAATATAAGACAATCACTTATCGATTGTGCTTCAGGCTGTGTTTTACTCGTAATAAATAATATATATTAAATCTTTTCTAACTTTCACTATACACATTAACATTTGAAAATATTCATCAATGTTACAAGACACATTAATATTCACTATTTACCAATAAACTGCGCTGCAGATCAATAGCGCCAATGGCTGCGCTCTTTGGTAGCTGAGCAGAAAACTTAACATTTATATAGGACGAGAATTACAATGAAATAAAACTACAAACAAAGAAAATTCATTTCAATAACACATAAACTCTATTTTCAAATATCGGTTAGCAACATAACAATTTTTATTACAGTTTTTTACAGGCCTCTGTGTTACGAGACATCAATCACATCCTATGAGTACAACAATTCAAACACGAAGAAGATGAAGAAGAAGGATTTTTCTACAAAATCATAGATAACAAAAGAATAAGATTTTCATTATATTTATACATAGGTATTGTCTGAGATACAATTTTTTACAAAATAATAAATGATGGCATTGACAATAATTATTTTATTAACGATGAGGCCTTTTATCAGTATTACGAGAATAGGATCAAAGTTCAGTTACATTTCACATACAATGCTATCGTGAACATTATTTTGAATAAAATGTAGGCGTGGATATTACAATAACTTACGAGCATGCAGCCTGGTGACATCGTCAAAAATTGCCGATATTTCGACAGAAGCACACCCTGCCATTTTGAAGGCAAAAATGCAGTAAGTAAGCGCTGTCCATGTGAATTTAAACCCTCGGTTTTCATAGAAACTCTGGGAAGGTAAACACACACACACACACACACACACACACACACACTGTTAACACCAGCGCCATCACAAACCAGAGATGGCAGATGTCAGAAGTTATCGATAGTGAAATGAATAAGCAATGGGTGAGCTAGAATAAGCTCTGTCCCTCCGTTTTAACATGAGAGAGAGCAGAATTCCATGCAGATTTTGAATAAAAACCACCATCTCTATTTATAAGGTTAATTGCTAATTTAATTTCAACACTATCATAATACCTGGAACTGCATGCCTGACTCTCCATGTTATTATATTCCATGGTGTGATCAGTGCCAAGACTATATTGTGCAATGACGGATTTGCTCGGCTGTTGTAAGCGTGCGTGCCATTTATGCTCAGTACACAAGTTCTCCATAGTCCTGGCTTCAAGTCAGCAGCTTTGAAACTTGTGGTTTTTTTTCAGATATGCAGATGATACTTTCCTTGTTTGGCCTCATGGCAGTGAGTATCTGAACGACTTTTTAGAACACCACCCGAATATTTGTTTCATGATGGAGGTGAAAAAAGATGTCTGCCTTCCCTTCCTTGATGTATTGGTCAGGAAGGTGGATGGTACATGGAGACATGCCATTTATAGGAAGCCTACTTACACAGCCTCGTAGCTGCAGGCTGATTAGTTGTCACCATCTGGCTTGACGTGAAGGGGTACTTTGTACCTTGGTTCACGGGACCCGTATCATCCCAGACTTCGAGAATTTTTCAAGTGAGTTAGCCCATCTCGAAGTCAAATTTCGCCGTATGGCTACAGTGGAAGATAGATCAGACGTGTGTTGCACTAGCGACCAACTGTGAACTGGTTGAGTGATGATAATACTAAGGGGGCACCAAAATCTACCGCCTTTTTCCCTTACACAGGGGATATTTCGAACAGGATTTGTCGTATTTTGCGAAAAAGTGGTATGAAGTGGTTTTTCGACCACCATCTAAGATCTGGGTCTTTTCAGGTTCCATCAAGGATAATCTTGGTTTATGTAAGACGGGTGTCTACAATATTCCTTGCAGTTGTAGCGTATCGTAGATTCGCCAGAGTACCAAGACTATGGAGGATCGATGTACTGAGAAAAGCGGCATACAAGCTTATAATAGCCGAGCAAATCTGCTATTGCTGAACATTCTCTTGGCACCAGTCATCGTATAAAATTTAACAATACGGAGATTCTGGCATGTTATTGGGATAGCGTTGGGCTTCCTTCTGTTGGTATAGTGTTATTAAAGAAGCTGTTGAAATTAAATTAGCAGGTAGCTGTATAAATTGAGGTGGTAGTTTTTGTTTAAATTCTGAATGGAATCATGCTCTTTCCCTTGTCAAAAAACAGAGGGATGGAGTTTATGCTACCTGACCTGATGAGTTCACTATACCCCCTTCATTCCGTCTGAGCTCCAAGCTAGCGACCAATGAGTGGCCAGAAGTGGGCGAAACCGAGTATCCAGTCAGATAGCGCCTTATAAATGCTGCATTGCTGGGCTGGAAACAGCTGATGTTTGTAGTAGGAATGTAAGCACAAAGGCCTGGATATTTATATTTGGTTGTTAAAAACTATTTTTTTCTGTGAAAGTTGTATTTTTTTGCAGAAATCGTACGTGCTTCTTTATGAACAGTGTGCTAAGATTACACAACAAGTACGAATATTTTGTGCCTTAAGATCTAATATCCTGCGTTGTTGCCAAGATTCAGTGTACTCTCGCAGGAAGAATACCAGCCTTGAGCGGTCTAGGAAGTGACTACAGATAGTGTCCAAAGATGTGGTGGCCGTGTGCCGAAATACCCAAAGTATATATGAGTCTGATTTGCGTTTCTGTAAGTGGGTTTAGGAACAATAGCGTCGTTATTAATGATACTCAGATGCGCCAACTGCAAACTGAACAGCGCGAATTTGCGTTTTTCTGTTTTAAGCGTTAACTAAAGAAGCGCATAGCCAGACGTACTTCACATTTTAGAACATCTCTAGTAGTTACACTGCAAACGTTATGAGTATGCAACGCATGTTTTTATAATAAGATTTGGAAAATATTTTTGTTGAGGTCGAAGTGAATGGCACTAACCAAGAAAGACAGGCACACGAATGAGGACACAACAATACAGGATCTATTGCAAAATGTAACAGCCACAGGGAGACTTCGTAAGCTACAAATAACATGAAGTTCCAAATCAAGAAAGAGTACTATGCAGGAATCCATAAGAAATGACAGAAAATGCAGCCTCAAAATTCCTTCGAAAATTAAGCTAGCGAACGTATGCAGCTCAACTTCTATTCCAGCTATTGCTAACGCAAAAGAAGAAGCAGTTGTTACTAGTAAGTGGAACAAGGAACACAAAACGCTGACAGTAATGTCTTGAATAAGTCATCCTTCAGTAAAACTGTCATTAAGTTCACAAATACTAAAAGAAAGATACGTATCATCTACTCGTTATGACTGAAATCTATTGGCTGCGATGCTTTGTCAATTAAAGCGAGAAGCACCTACGTTGAACACCTTATGAGTAAGACAAAGAGAATCTTAAGTGACAACAGATGCTGACATCCTAAGCATCTCTTGAGCAGAGTGTTATTAATTTAGCCTTTAACATTTTAATATTAAAGCCGCATCTAGGCTACCACAATAGTCGTATGAGAATTATCGATTTCTATTGCTGCAGCACAAATGGGCAGACGGTTCTAGACTTTGCAGAGACTACATATATTTTGCTTAACCATATAACACCATGTTACCACTACAATAGATTGTTGTTGTTGTGGTCTCCAGTCTGGAGACTGGTTTGATGCAGCTCTCCATGCTACTCTATCCTGTGCAAGCTTCTTTATCTCCCAGTACCTACTGCAACCTACGTCCTTCTGAGTCTGTTTAGTCCATTCATCTCTTTGTCTCCCTCTACGATTTTTACCCTCCATGCTGCCCTCCAGTACTAAATTGGTGATCCCTTGATGCCTCAAAATATGCCCTACCAACCGATCCGTTCTTCTAGTCAAGCTATGCCACAAATTTCTCTTCTCTCCAATTCTATTCAATACCTCCTCATTAGTTATGTGATCTACCCATCTAATCTTCAGCATTAACCTGTAGCATCACATTTCGAAAGCTTCTATTCTCTTCTTGTCTAAACTATTTATCGTCCACGTTTCACTTCCCTACATGGCTACACTCCATACAAATACTTTAAGAAACGACTTCCTGACACTTAAATCTATACTCGATGTTAACAAATGTCTCTTCTTCAGAAACGCTTTCCTTGCCATTGCCAGTCTACATTTTATATCCTCTCTACTTCGACCATCGTCAGTTATTTTGCTCCCCAAATAGTAAAACTCATTTTTTACTTTAAGCGCCTCATTTCCTAATCTAATTCCCGCAACATCACCCGATTTAATTAGATTACTTTTCATTATCCTCGTTTTGCTTTTGTTAATGTTCATCTTTCATCCTCGATTCAAGACATTGTCCATTACGTTCAGCTGCTCTTCCAGGTCCTTTGCTGTCTCTGGCAGAATTACAATGTCATAGGCGAACCTCAAAGTTTTTATTTTTTCTCCATGGATTTTAATTCCTACTCCGAATCTTTCTTTTGTTTCCTTTACTGCTTGCTCAATACACAGATTGAATAACATCTGGGAGAGGCTACAATCCTGTCTCACTCCCTTCTCAACCACTGCTTCCCTTTCATGCCCCTCGGCTCTTATAACTGCCATCTAGTTTCTGTACAAATTGTAAATAGCCTTTCGTTCCCTGTATTTTACCCCTGCCACCTACAACAGATTATAGGCCACAATATTATAGACCACAATTATTTTCTACCTCTGAAAGAATTGCTAAACAGTGAATGAATAGCTTCACCACCATTAAATCCTCCCCCTACACACAACATAGTCCCAGTATATGCCTGGTCATCGCTACAACGTGCTCCATGCTCACATCTTTCTGCCAACGACTTAATTTCTATCGCAGGACAGCCCCTTTACAGGGGCGATAAACACGTGTTATGGCCTGCCACATCATCGTTCACGCCAACTCCCACTCCCTAGCTGCCACAACTACTGTGGATGTCTCATAAATTATGACTCCGAACGCAGATGTATGCCTAAATTAATCAGCTTTTCGGGCCGGGTATTCTACCGCTGCTCTGAAGGGAAATGGTTATAGCAAATACGCATATACTGTGTGGCAACCAATTTTTCCATTCATCCAATTCCAATATTCGAAGAAATGTGAAAATTATCGACAGATAAGTACCTTTGATTAATAAATAATAATCAGTGAAAAAAATGGTTCAAATGGCTCTGAGCACTATGAGACTTAAATTCTGAGGTCATCACTCCCCTAGAACTTAGAACTACTTAAACCTAACTGACCTAAGGACATCACACACATCCATGTGCGAGGCAGGATTCTAACTTGCGACTGCAGCGCCTAGAACCGCTCGGCCACCCCGGACGAATAATCAGTGAAATTTGGCCGTCAGACAGTTATGAAAAACTACTTGTTGACCTACACAGCACTGCAGTACAAACTAAATGGTTTTATAGAAATCTGTTAATTAAGTCCACTGGGGTCTTTATCAATTAAGATAGAAAGGGAGGAAAAAGTCTGACTTTAAATATTATATTCCAGTGGGATTTAAGCATATGGCTACAGTTTTAGCACTACTCAGTTACTGAAGGATCAAGAATGTGAACTATTTCTCATTGGTATAGCACAGGCTAAGGCAGAGAAAATCAGTTCAACTATTTGTTTTATGTTTAACATATTGCAGCGCGTTTCAAGCATGTTTTGCTCTTTATCAGGAGCTTATGTGCACAGAAAACTGTTACATAAAGGTAAATTATCTTAATCTGACTTAATGTAAAACTGTTTTGTTCGCTGTTCGCTGCTGGATTGGCTGCTGGAGTATTTGGGGGAGGAACTGTCAGTGGGTGGTCAAAATCCAGTGTCCAGTGGTGCCTCCTGCTGGGGTGGAGTTGTGTCTTGTTGTTGTTGAAATCATTGACCATTGCCTATGCGGGAAACATTGATTTTTGCATCAGTTATTTGTGGTGCCTGTGGTGTCTGTGTTTCATAGAATATTTAGGCTTCCCAAACTTCATTTGCTGTTTTGATACTCTGCAGGCGCTGTCTTGTAACATTACACTGTTGAACTGCTTAATCTGACACGGATTTGGACGTCACTATTCCACACAATCCTGGTTCTTAAACTTAGCAAGGGTGGCGACAACTAATGAAAAGAGAAGCAGGTTTCTCACAAAATAATTGACGAGAAACATTGTAATTTGAAACTTCCTGGCAGATTAAAGCTGTGTGCCGGACCGAGACTCGAACTCGGGACCTTTGCCTTTCGCGGGCAAGTGTTCTACCATCTGCGCCAACGAAGCACGACTCACCCCCGCTCCTCACAGCTTTACTTCTGCCAGTATCTCGTCTCCTACCTTCTCATTCTGGAAACATCCCCCAGGCTGTGGCTAAGCCATGTCTCCGCAATATCCTTTCTTTCAGGAGTGCTAGCTCTGCAAGGTTCGCAGGAGAGCTTCTGTAAAGTTTGGAAGTTAGGGGACGAGATACTGGCAGAAGTAAAGCTGTGAGGACCGGCCGTGAGTCGTGCTTCGGTAGCTCAGATGGTAGAGCGCTTGCCCGCGAAAGGCAAAGGTCCCGAGTTCGAGTCTCGGTCGGGCACACAGTTTTAATCTGCCAGGAAGTTTCACATCAGCGCACACTCCGCTGCAGAGTGAAAATCTCATTCTGGAACATTGTAATTTTCCCGTTAAATAACCTTCTTGAGCCCAAAACCTTAAAGTTTGCTACCCATACTACGCATTATAAACGAATTGTTCAGAAAGATTCATGAAAATTACAATTAAATATCTAGTGAACTGAGTAGGATAATTTAGTTCCACTCCTGGAAGTTCGTCGACTGTCACTGAGTGACGAACCGTCTTTCGGATGGCGTTATATGTGTAACTGTACTCTGAGAAAATACAAGTGATTTGCGAACATTTACATTTGTTTGTTATCTGGGTAACGGGGCTTTAGCGGCATCCTTTCCTTAGTTGTTGTTTTCTGATGGTGCTAAAACATGTCAAATAGATGTGACTCACCGTAGCGCCTATTTATTCAAATAGCTAATGGTCAGTATATTTCAGAACAGTATTGCAATTGAATACTTAACTAACTTTAACGTATAGGACCTGGATAGTATCTGCCTTTTCAGATGCAGAGCAGACGGTTATTTGTTTAGCAAATATCTGGAGAATTCACGTATTTACCACAAGAACGAACTCTGTGCCTGCTTGGTGCTAATGAGACAGCTGTTACATGCACTGAAGAGCCAAGGAAACTGGTGCACATGCCTAATACCGTGAAGGGCCCCGCGAGCATGCAGAAGTTCCGCAACAAGACTAGTGTCTGAAATAGTGCTGGAGGGAACTGACACCATGAACTGTCCATAAGTACGTAACAGTACAAGAGGTTGGAGATCTCTTCTGAACAGCATGTTGCAAGGCATCAAAGATAGGCTTAATAATTTTCATGTCTGAGGAGTTTGGTGACCAGCAGAAGTCTCGAAATTCAGAAGAGTGTTCCTGGAGCCACTCTGTAGCAATTCTGGACGTGTGTGGTGTCGCATTGTCCAGCTGGTATTTCCCAAGTTCGTCGGAATGCACAGTTGACATGAACGGATGCAGGTGATCAGACAGGATGCTTACGTACATGTCACCTGTCAGAGTCGTTTCTAGACGTATCAGGGCTGCCATATCATTCCAACTCTGCATGCCCCATGCCGTTACAGAGCCTCCACCATCTAGAACAGTCCCATGCTGACATGGAGGGTCCATGGGTTCGTAAGGTTGTCTCCATATCCGTGCACGTCCATCTGCTCAATACAATTTGGAACGAGACTCGTCCGACCAGGCTACATGTTTCCAGTCATCAGTGGTCCCATGTCGATGTTGAAGGGCGCAGCTGAGGCGTGAAGCTTTCTGTCGTGAAGTTATTAAGGGTACACGAATGGGTCTTTGGCTCCAAAAGTCAAAATCGATGATGTTTCGTTGATGGTCCAGCACTGAAATCTGCAGCTATTTGATTTGTGGAAGGGTTGCACTTTTGTCACGTTGAACTATTTCCTTCAGTCGTCATTGGTTCCATTCTTGAGGATCCTTTTCCAGCCACAGCGATGTCGGAGATTTGATGTTTTACCGGATTCCTGATATTCACAGTACACTCATGAAATGGTCGTCCGGGAAAATCCCCGCTTCATCACTTACTCGGAGATGCTGTGTGACATCGCTCGTGCGCCGACTGTTACACCACGTTGAAACTCACTTAAATCTTGATCACCTGCCATTGTAGCAGCAGTAAGCGATCTTCCAACTACGCCAGACAGCTGTTGTCTTATAAAGGCGTCTTATATAGGCGTTGCCGACCGTAGCGTCGTATCCTGCCTGATTACATATCTCTGTATTTGAATATGCATGTCTGTACCAGTTTTTTTGGCGCATCAGTGTATTTTTAGAGAAGAAGCCGATAAAGGCATTGAGATAATCCCGACATATTACAGAAGTCTTTCATTTAATTCGATCATAGGAAACGAGAATTCAGTCAGATCTTCGTCTATCATTATGCCGTTGGTTTCCCCAGCTTTACTCCTCAAGTTACACTGTGTTAGCATTGGACACTACAACATGAATATTTTCATAACTTGCCGGTAGATGAGGCCGTTTCTTTGTAAAATTGCTAATGAATACACAGATTTAAGGTATAATTTCGAACCTATCAGCTACAGTAAAATTTTAGGTAGTCCCTATGCCTCTGGCAACCGCTGCCATGTTCAAACAAATTTCGAGCTTGCAGCCGGTCGTCGTTCAATATCTCGCACGATATTTCAACTGGGCACTTGACAGTCATCTTCAGGTGAGCCGTCGCAGACTGGCGAAAACGTCCTCCGTTCCGCAATATATAGCGCGCTGTAACTATTCTGTGCATGCGTCGAAAACTTGATAGATGGACCACACTGCCCGCCGGCAGCGCACTCAATGGTGGAATAGCGGAACTCAGTCACCCTCTGCGTTGCTGTCTACCACGGCCGTCAGCGCACGCTGTCGTCTTCGATTTGAGCAAATCGTGGAGATGATGGGAATCCATGCATTGTCCAGCTGGTAGCCGCTGTCACGGTTCAGCAGATTTTCCGCCAGACGTATTTCTACGGATTCTTCAATAATGGAGTCCCAGAAAGATGTTCCTTTGGACAAAATCATTGTTTTCTCATACTCCATTGAATGTCCGGTAGAAATACAATATTCAGCAATAGCGGACTTGCTTGGCTGCAAAAGGCGGGTGTAACGTTGATGTTCAGTGCAGCGTTCTTTCACGGTGCGTGTGGTTTGACCTATATAAGCCATACCACATTGGAAAGGTATCTTGTAAATTCCGGCCTTTCGTAGTAACAGATTGTCCTTTACTGATCCCACGAGTTCCGCAATCTTTGATGGTGGGCGGAAACCCACTTTTACCCGAAATTTTCGGAGGATTCCTCCTATTTTAAACGAAGTGCTGCCAACGAAAGGAAGAAAAGCTAAAGATTGTTCCAGCATGTTCTCCTCTTTATCCACTTCCTGCTTCTTAGTTTTAACTGTTAAAGCCCTGTTAATCTGCCGGATGGAATACCCATTTTCGCTGAATACTGTCCTTAGACGGGCGAGTTCTTGAGGTAAGCTATCTAGATCTGAGACAGTATGTGCTCTATGAGCAAGTGTTTTAAGCACACTCATGGTTTGTGACGGGTGATGGCAACTCGATGCTTGCAATTATAAATCAGTACGAGTGGGCTTCTGACAAACTGAATGCCCTAGAAAACCATCATTCTTCCATCGAACCAGCACATCCAAGAAAGGCAAACAACCATCTTTCTCTATTTCCATGGTAAACCGGATGTTGCTATGAATGGAGTTGAGGTGATGTAGAAACTCCATTAATTAGTTTTCTCCACGAGGCCACACCACGAAAGTATCTTCCACATACCTCCAAAAACTGTTGGTTTCAGGGCAGCTGATTCAAGCGCTCTCTCCTCCAAATCCTCCACAAAAAGGTTAGCCACCAAGGGAAACAGGGGGCTACCCATGGCGACACCGTCAGTTTGTTCAAAATATTCTTAATTAAACATAAAATAAGTTGAGGAAAGAGCGTGCCTAAACAAAGCAGTGATGTCAACAGGAATCATGTTACTAATCAGTGTCAAAGAATCTGCAAGAGGAACTTTTGTAAAAAGTGAGACCACATCAAAACTTACTAGAAGGCCTACACTGCTAAGACGAAGAGCCCCCCAGTCTATTGAAAACGTTGACATAGAGGCATCGGGAACCAGGAAAACCGTCATTTTGTTTCATCGAGGCAGCATTCTACTCTATGTCTGTTGAGGTACGAGGTGCATTCAAGTTCTAAGGCCTCCGATTTTTTTCTAATTAACTACTCAGCCGAAATCGATGAAACTGGCGTTACTTCTCGACGTAATCGCCCTGCAGACGTACACATTTTTCACAACGCTGACGCCATGATTCCATGGCAGCGGCGAAGGCTTCTTTAGGAGTCTGTTTTGACCACTGGAAAATCGCTGAGGCAATAGCAGCACAGCTGGTGAATGTGCGGCCACGGAGAGTGTCTTTCATTGTTGGAAAAAGCCAAAAGTCACTAGGGGACAGGTCAGGTGAGTAGGGAGCATGAGGAATCACTTCAAAGTTGTTATCAAGAAGAAACTGTTGCGTAACGTTAGCTCGATGTGCGGGTGCGTTGTCTTGGTGAAACAGCACATGCGCAGCCCTTCTCGGACGTTTTTCTTGCAGTGCAGGAAGGAATTTGTTCTTCAAAACATTTTCGTAGGATGCACCTGTTACCGTAGTGCCCTTTGGAACGCAATGGGTAAGGATTACGCCCTCGCTGTGCCAGAACATGGACAACATCATTTTTTCAGCACTGGCGGTTACCCAAAATCTTTTTGGTGGCGGTGAATCTGTGTGCTTCCATTGAGCTGACTGGCGCTTTGTTTCTGGATTGAAGAATGGCATCCACGTCTCATCCATTGTCACAACCGACGAAAAGAAATTCCCATTCATACTGTCGTTGCGCGTCAACATTGCTTGGCAACATGCCACACGGGCAGCCATGTGGTCGTCCGTCAGCATTCGTGGCACCCACCTGAATGATACTTTTCGCATTTTCAGGTCGTCATGCAGGATTGTGTGCACAGAACCCACAGAAATGCCAACTCTGGAGGCGATCTGTTCAACAGTCATTCGGCGATCCCCCAAAACAATTATCTCCACTTTCTCGATCATGTCATCAGACCGGCTTGTGCGAGGCCGAGGTTGTTTCGGTTTGTTGTCACATGATGTTCTGCCTTCATTAAACTGTCGCACCCACGAACGCACTTTCGACACATCCATAACTCCATCACCACATGTCTCCTTCAACGGTTGATGAATTTCAATTGGTTTCACACCACGCAAATTCAGAAAACGAATGATTGCACGCTATTCAAATAAGGAAAACGTCGCCATTTTAAGTATTTAAAACAGTTCTCATTCTCGCCACTGGTGGTAAAATTCCATCTGCCGTATGGTGCTGCCATCTCTGGGACGTATTGACAATGAATGCGGCCTCGTTTTAAAACAATACACATGTTTCTATCTCTTTCCAGTACGGAGAAAAAAAATCGGAGGCCTTAGAACTTGAATGCACCTCATATAAGGCCAATATAGCTTTTAACATGGATGATAGTGTATACCTGTAGAACCAAGACCGCTTGTGATGGTAATATGGTCGTGTTTTTTTAACATATGGCGGTTTGTAAGACGATTACGCCTCTCCTTCTAAGAGACAGGAGTACCATTCGCGAGAAAAACTTGTGAGACATGTCCACCCATCACTGATTTTTGTTCAGTATTATTTCGTATCGCCGGCAGTCAGTTATCGGCCAAGTATTATACTTAGTAGTAGGGGATACGTGGTAGGTTCCCCTTGAGTATGTGTGTGTGTGTGTGTGTTTGTGTGTGTGTGTGCGTGTTCCAACATGTGCAAAGGAAATGACTATGTCCAGTCGTAAGGAAGGTGTGGATATGACGTGGAATACTGTGACAGTAAAGGCAAGAGTATGTCAAGTCATAAGAATGGTACAGATATTTCTATTTCCAGAGCCACAGCCGTCAGCATGGTGAAATTCCGATACTTCACTCATTGTCGAATGTCGTCGAATTGAGGCCGCGATCGTAATATTTAATTGTAAGTAACCTACAGTGATAAAATATATAGGTGGACGGTTTCCTCGGATGATTCTGTCAATGCTTGCGTGGCGTGCAACGCCAGTAACCTGTGGCGGGAATGATTCACTTTTCCGGCTAATGGTAGGAGCAGTCTGAATGGAGAGGCCTATTGGGATGCAGGAATGTAGCTCACTTAACCATGTCGGCCTCTAGACGGTCGAATAGCGAACTAATACTTAGTATGTGTTGGACAGCTTTCCTGGTCGTGTGGGAATTTGAGAAGATCAATATGGACGTGTGTTTCTGCTGGACCATTATTCCCTCCCATATAAATTGTCTGGTTGACTGGTTCTGCACATTTCGCGCCTTTATTTAGTTGAGGGAACATCGATTGTGGTGTGTGCATCTAGCAGCTGAAAGAGGGGTGGAAGACACATTTACTGTTTCTCTAGACATGAGGAACACCTTAGTTGACTGTGTAAATTATAGGGACGATTTGGAATTTGTTACATCACCGACATCGGTATTCACGAGTGAAAATATCAGTTTCCTCTATTTTTTCGAGTTTTCATGTAAAGGTCTTTGCAGATGGGATAAGTTTCTAGTTACTCAGTGGTTTACAGCACACTCCACCTCGCTAAAGTTTTGGGTTTCTAGAGAAATAATTTCCAGTCTGTGTCTTTGTAATTATGTTGCACGAGTAATACTGCTATGCAAGCGATATTGCTATGTGCTTGATATCGAGAAGCATCACGTAAATGGTACAATATTCTCGCAAACCATGTGAAAATACATGTGTTCTTGTAATCCCAGAGTTTGGAGATTGGTGTACATAGCAAACAACCATGCAAGCAGGTCGGGACCAGAAACAGTGACGCCTTTGTGCTGAGGGGAACTGACCCAGCCTTTGTACAACAGTCTTCGCGGTATATGTACGAGTGTCTCGCGAAAAGGGCATGATATTCTTGCAAACTTTGTTAAATGGCTTATATTCTTGTAATCCCAGAGTCTGGAGATGGGTGTAAAAATCAAGCAAGCAGGTTGGGACCAGAAACGGTGACGCCTTTGTGCCGAAGGGAACCGACCCCGACTTTGTACAACAGTTCTGAAGGCCTGACCACCCGACCTCGCAGGAAATATCTAGTGCAGGAAGGAGTATACCTACGGTGCATGTGCTTATGCTGTCTGTCTTCGTGGTATATGTACAAGTGTCTGGCGGTCGATAGCTATATGAATGATACAAAAGGGCTATTTTGCATGGCACTGGATTCGAATTGTATACTTACTACATCAACACAGTATGCTGTGAAATATTGTCAGGTTGGAGATTGGTTTCACGCTCTAATGTTCAATCTTCCATCCTCAGTGGCAGAGCATTGTAATTGAGTAAGAGTCTTTCCATATTCGACAATCTGTAGCCACTGTTGCACGGGTTTAACTGTCAGTGCAATATGGCGATCTGTACAAAATATTTATGCCACTGAAAGTCTAATCTGCAGAAAGAAAAAGGCAGACAGTGCTTCCACACTGGCAACATCAGTAATTTGTCAGGTAAATTCAGTAAGAGCCGATTATAATGCTTGATTCATTCACAAGATATCCTTTGTGCCTGGACATAGGAGCCTCTATATAGCAGAGAGAACGTTTTCGTTTTGGAGATGTTTGTTGGAAGCAGGACTTAACGGTTTCCAGGAAGGATAACACGTGATGGATGGGGTTCCACGTTAGGATCATCAGGAAGAATGCAATCAGTGTTATTCTGGACTATTTTCATTAACAGGTCCTGTTAGGACTTGAACTTCCATGCAGACACACTGAGACGTCACGAAAGGTCCTACAAAAGCGACTGTTAACTATTTCTGTGACACTTTACAATTTTGAAGAGGTCGACTTGGCTCTTATTTACATAGCCATGTGACGTCAATACAACATTGAGAACATTTTAGATGGCGAGCCGCCCATCAGTATCCACAGGTAGCTAGGTACTGCGCCAGCAATGGTAAACATGTGCATGCCGGTCAGAGGGTGACGTGGCTCTTATTTACATAGAGATGTGTTCTCAGTATAACACTCTAAGAACTCTAACTGTATACCAGAAAATAGATGTGACTTTCTACTGCTGGCTGTAGGCGATAGCAGCGTGAGGGCGGTTGCTCATGTCCCAGTGTTCATTACTTCTTGGGGGCCGCTGGTGCTTCCTGACTCATGGCTGCAAGAGCAGAGTCAGCGGCGTCGCTGTCAGGTGTTGGGTGGTGGGATATGTTTTTTATTAGTGATCCTTTGTTTAAACTATATTCCCTCAATGTCACCTCCTAATAGGATGCTGTGAATTAAAAAAACTACCCCATACATGTGAAGGATATCGATTTAATTAATTTGCATACATTTCTTATATCAGCATTGTGTTAGCGGTACAATAGTTAAGGGGAAGGTGTGGGTTGGTTGGTGAATATGGAGTAGAGCAGCTGGTTAAGTGCAGAACATTAGGTTAATTTGCATAATTAATTTGCATAACTTTATGTAAACTGTTGTACAATAGTTTAAAAAGGTGGGGATGAGTGGCAAAGAAGATTGCGCCAGAAATGGAGTTCAAAAGCGTGTGATTTTCGAAAAGTGTACAAAAATGGTGGGAGGATATAACTAATAACTTAATATGGTATCAAAGGCGGTATAATAGTTTAAGGGGATGCAGGTGACATGGAAAGCCACTTAACAGAACAATAGGTTAAGTGCTGACAAAGATCTGAACATTTGGTTAAGACACCCAGAGTGCAGTGCCAAACATTAGGTTATGCAACATGTTTTTCTCATGTAATTACTTCTTACAAGACCTACATCTCTCCAAAGAGCTGAGAATGATGAGCAAGAGATTTTCAACCCCTGCAAACTGAATTTTTTTATAAATAAACAATATACCCTTGAATTTCCTGTTACAAGATCCTTCCTCTCCACCACAAAGCCACCAGGTTCCATATACGAGGTGTGGCTAGAAAAAAACTGGACTACTACTGGTGAAACAATAAAACGAATGCAATAAGGCTGAAAGTCGCGTGGCCTGTCACGTGACTCTCGCTCCGCCTACTGCTCGAGTTTCATCTGCCTCCTGCACTCAGTCTGCCCGTGGCGTCTGTTTTAATTAGTTGACGTTTTGTCTGTGCGTCGGAAAATGTTGAGTGTACAGAAAGAACAGCGTGTTAACATCAAATTTTATTTCAAACTAGGAAAATCTGCAAGTGAAACGTTTGTAATGTTACAACAAGTGTACGGCGATGATTGTTTATCACGAACACAAGTGTTTGAGTGGTTTAAACGATTTAAAGATGGCCGCGAAGACACCAGTGATGACACTCGCACTGGCAGACCATTGTAAGCAAAAACCGATGCAAACATTGAAAAAATCGGTAAACTTGTTCGACAAGATCGCCGTTTAACAATCAGAGCAGAGCAGCGATCTTGTCGAACAAGTTTACCGATTTTTTCAATGTTTGCATCAGTTTTTGCTGACAATGGTCTGCCAGTGCGAGTGTCATCACTGGTGTCTTCGCGGCCATCTTTAAATCGTTTAAACCACTCAAACACTTGTGTTTGCGATAAACAATCATCGCCGTACACTTGTTGTAACATTACAAACGTTTCACTTGCAGATTTTCCTAGTTTAAAACAAAATTTGATGTTAACACGCTGTTCTTTCTGTACACTCAACATTTTCCGACCCACAGACAAAACGTCAACTACTTAAAACAGACGCCACGGGCAGACTGAGTGCAGGAGGCAGATGAAACTCGAGCAGTAGGCGGAGCGAGAGTCACGTGACAGGCCACGCGACTTTCAGCCTTATTGCATTCGTTTTATTGTTTCACCAGTAGTAGTCCAGTTTTTTTCTAGCTACACCTCGTATTCCATACACTGCCTTGAATCCCATAAACTGTTTAAATAAACAATATTCCACACATTGTATAAATTGTTTAAACAATATTCCATACACTGCAATCGAACTCCCTCTGTATGACCGATCAACTGAGTCTTTTTCCTGCCAATTTCCAGGATTGATGGTGGGAGGGGAGGGGTTTTACCAGATGGAGGGTGGTTAATTAATTGACCAATTTAATTAAGTAGTCAATCAAGTTGGTAAGAGTGAGAGGGGCTGTACCAATAACTCAGACCTGTAAGTGTACCTGTAGCAGCAAGGGGGAGGTGTTGGGGTTTGTGGTTTCCTGAGGGGGGCTGGGAGAGGGAAGGGGTGGGGGAACAATGGGTTAAGCACCTGAAAATGTATGACTCTTTCAGCAGGACAATAGGTTAATTACCTGTCAATCAAAGGAGAACAATAGGTTTGCCCCTGAGTTCCTAACTGCCCCTGATGTAGGCAACTGCACAAACAAAATGCACTAAAATGAACTTTGCCCTACTACTCACAACCATTAATCTCATTCAGAACACGTGGACAGCATACCACTGACACATTGTCTGAGTGCCCATACCATTCTGATCAAACAGTTGTTATTATCATCTACTCATGATAATTACAATATAATTGCTTGTGATGCTTTGCCAAGAAAAGGGAAATGCGCCTTTTGAATGAAATTTCCATTTGCAGTGGGCCTCGCATTCTTGCAGTTTGTCTTAATTAATGCCTGATAGTTTCACACACTAATCGTTCCTTTTGTCCATCTGAATATTTAGACAGAAGTTATCAAAGTGTAATTACTGCACCTGGTGGCTATAGTAAGTACTACTCCATTTTGGGTTGAATATGCTCGGAGAGTGGTGTTAATCTGCCTCTCAGTCCATTTCCTGACCACTTACTGAAAGATGTCTGTAATGCTCTCATACGGTGTCCCCTGCCACGTCAGCTCTGTAAAAGGTGTCCGCAACTCGTGGTCTAGTGGCTAGCTTTGCTGTCTCTGGATAACAGGGTCCCATATTCGATTCTTGGCCGGGTTTGGAATTTTCTCTACTCGGGGACTGAGTGTTTGTGTTATCCTCATCATTTCACATCGTCATTTGCGACTGTAACTATATGTGACTGTGACTAGACTGGACTGTAAAAAAAAATTCGACTGTGTAAAAATTATGACTTTGTATGGGCCCTGATGACCACGCAGTAGAGTGCCCCACAAACCAAACATCATATCATTTGTAAGACGTTATGGCAGCTGTCAGTCAGTGCTGAGTGTAGGGCAGGCATAGACAAAGATCTTCATTGCTGTTGGGGCTACTCTCTTTTCCTAAATGTTCCCGACACCGTAATTACTAACATAACATAAGGCTGATTCCGCTGCACAGCTTGCTGTCCACAACTCCGTCAACAAGAATCTGTGGGCTGTAGTAATGCACGAAAGGAGAGAGATTGTTGATTTTTGTGACACTTCCGATAGGGACCGTGATAAGGATTTGCCTTCAAATTACGCTCCAGAATCCTAAAATTTTTACTTTTTCACTTCATATAAAGCAAATAATATGATATGAGAGGATGAAATGAATTATATGCTTCTCAGAAAAAGTATTTCCTCCTCTACTACTACCAAGTGCAGCTCCTTAGATCTTTATGCGTACTGCATAAATTGTGGTGTCACCTCACCTTACTTTATGAGAGGGTTCTTGTTCTCCTCGGGTCAAAAGAGAGTGGACGTTGTCATTGGTTAATTTTCTGATTACTAATGGCATGGTACTTGTTTCACTTGCACCATCGGATATGTCAGTAGGGATTCACTTTGGCTACTGGAAGAACGTGCAGATAGTGGTGTCGGGACACTACATTCAGAAACGTGATGATGTCTTTTTGCTTATGTTTTAGCACATACCGCAGGGCACGACGGTCAGCCAACGCAAGCACTTTGGGCAGTGTTTACCGCTACACTTGTCGCGAGTCACGCTCGCAAGAGCGCTCTGTGTATGCTAAATATATCAAAAATGTAATAAATACTAGAAGAATATATTTAACGTAATATGCAGGAAACAGGTTAAGTAAAAAGTAATTTTAAAACTTGCTATCGCGTTAAAATACTGCACGCTATTACACAATGCAATTTTTATTGTTGCTTGTCTGGTAAACACAACACATACACGCACGCAGCCATTATGTCCAATGACAGAGAGGACTAAAATCTGGTCGAAAACATATGTAGCAGTCCAGCCCTCAGTTGCCATCAACTGGGGGAGTATTCTCAGTGTCCTGGCAATGCATGAAATGTGAGAACGAGACTGGAAAATAATGGACTTTTATTCTAAAGAGCTGGTAAAAAGCAACACTTGGCTTTTTTACGAGTAGATCGACTGCATTTGTACTGTTGAAGAATATACTCTTAGTAAGCAACCCACCTACCATCGTTACACAGGTTTGCCGAAGTCGGCGTGGCACTGATTCTACTGAGTGCCTCGATAGTGTAGAGCGATGGTTTATCTCCCACCATGTGTCCTCCACATTCGTCCACAGCTCACTTGCGTTTCTAGTTTCACATGGCAATGGCCTCAATACCTTGGCCCACATATTCTTTATTGGGCTGAGGTCCAGTGATTGTGGAACTAACGCCTGTAGTTTTATTCTGCCTTGGTTCTGATATCAAATCTGAACAACTCTGCTCTGATGGATGGGGCTGTGGTCCTTTAAATAAACTGTTATCTAGATATTTCATCTATTTATATTTAAATAACGTATTCGTAATTGGCACATTGAATAAGTGTTTTATGGAGTTTCAGAATTCATGTCCGGTCATAGCTGAGAGGTCTAAACAGTCCTGTTAGGAACGTGGTTTTCTGGTTGATTATATGACGCCAGTCGTTGCCTAAAGTCCACATTAAGACCGACTGGCTGAATCACATACAGATGATGCGGTGTCGAACTGAGATACAGAAAACATTAGTCAATTTGAACTTCTGTGTTGCAACACTGCCGCGTAAATAAATACCATCGATGGAATGACAGGCAGCAATGCACAAGGAGATTGTAAAAAATATGACTATTTTCGCCAATGTAATGTTATCATAAACTGTTTTTATGTGACACTAATACTGAATTCCGTACAAAAGTAATTATGTGTATGCATAGTTTCATCTATAGATTTTGATGAGTGAGTTTGTGAGTATGAAAATAATGTGAAACATATGGCTGTATCTTCTGATTGCATTGATTTTGAAATTTAAATTTTGTACCCAGCGAAGGCACCATAGACCTTAGTTTTTGACATTAAATTTCAACTTGATACCTGTACCCATTCCTGCGAAAAAGGGGTCTTGACTGACAGAAGCACAACAAAGTGACCTGTTAAAGAGTTCCATTTTCACCGATTGAAGTACATAACCCTGAAAATGACGATCAAGTGCTATCCAAAGCATTACAAAAGATGAAATTCGAGGTTACTTCTAACAAACCAGGACATAAAATTAAAATGAAGAAATATACTGAAGAGAACATACAGATATAAAAAACATTGGGTACAAGAATTAATCACCTCGAGCTGTTCAACTATCTTGGAATTATTTCTGTATTTAAGGGTAACAGATGCTTAATATAAGTGAATAAGGAATAGTAACGTCAAAACAAGCATTCCTGGCTAAGACGTTCTACCAAAGTAACACATCAAAGAAGAAATCCAACGCAAAATCAACTGTATGGGATTTACTTCCCTATGAACCATGAGGAATGAAGCAAAGAACTGACTGGAAGTAGCAGTAATTTACTCGTACATGCAGTGGACAGGGAACTCGCTGATATAGATGGAAACAATAAAATATCTGAAAGTACAACAAGAAGGAAAGGAATGCCTATACATGAAATAAAAAGAAGGAAGATGCGATTCATTCAATACATTTTTAGGCACAGCACCTTATCAGTGTAATTAGGGACAATGTATGGGATAGAAGCTGTGAGGGAGAGAGAGGAAACAACTACAGGGTCACAACGACCAGAACAAAATGTAACAACAATACTGGGAATGTCAAAAGAGTACTAAACGATGTGGTAGAATGGTTGCTTTGGCGAGCTGTTGCCTTTAGGAAATTTTAGAACGAATGAATAAGTATCTGAAAACTATTGAAACACTTTTATGTTATTTTCTGTTCATCGCTGCAGGATACCTTGAGGATACAGTATCTCAATGCTAGGCTTCATTATACATTCAATTTCCCACAGTAGGCCTGCCCTCCGAGCTGAGATATTACCCCAACCGCCAACAGAAAAGCGTCCACTTTCCTTCCTTTCCGTGGGATACTTTGAACTGAAGCGCTCTTCTCAAGGTCCATACACCTAGTAATACGACGAAGGGTAATTAGCAATAAAACTCTTCACAAATTCAACAACAAGCAATTTATTTAATAAATGCGACAACAAAGAAATATTATGTTAACTAAATGCTTGGGGGATGTATTATAACTGTAATTGTATTTAGCATACACACTATATTCTTGAGGTCGTGACTAGTGACTGCAAAATGTTTTATGTTGGCTGACTGACGTGCTCTGCAGTAGGCGCTAAGACATAAATAAAAAGACATCAACGTGGCTCTGAATGTAGTGTGCCGACATCATTACCTACACATTCTTCGAATAGACCAAGTTAAACTCTGTTCCGATATCAGATGGAACAATTGGAACCAGCACCATGTCATTAGTCATCAGAATATTATCCAGTGATAGTATCCATTCCCTTTTGACCCAAAGAAAACAAGAAACGTCTCATAAAGTAAGGTGAGGTAACGCCAAAATTTACGAAGTACACATAAAGAACTAAGGAGCTTTTCTGCACTTGGTAGAAGTAGAGATGGAAATACAGGGTTATTACAAATGATTGAAGCGATTTCACAGCTCTACAATAACTTTATTATTTGAGATATTTTCACAATGCTTTGCACACACATACAAAAACTCAAAAAGTTTTTTTAGGTATTCACAAATGTTCGATATGTGCCCCTTTAGTGATTCGGCAGACATCAAGCCGATAATCAAGTTCCTCCCACACTCGGCGCAGCATGTCCCCATCGATGAGTTCGAAAGCATTGTTGATGCGAGCTCGCAGTTCTGGCACGTTTCTTGGTAGAGGAGGTTTAAACACTGAATCTTTCACATCACTATGCATGAAACTTGCCCGCACGCGTTCAACCGTTTCTTCGCTCACTGCTGGCCGACCCGTTGATTTCCCCTTACAGAGGCATCCAGAAGCTTTAAACTGCGCATACCATCGCCGAATGGAGTTAGCAGTTGGTGGATCTTTGTTTAACTTCGTCCTGAAGTGTCGTCGCACTGTTATGACTGACTGATGTGAGTGCATTTCAAGCACGACATACGCTTTCTCGGCTCCTGTCGCCATTTTGTCTAACTGCGCTCTCGAGCGCTCTGGCGGCAGAAACCTGAAGTGCGGCTTCAGCCGAACAAAACTTCATGAGTTTTTCTACGTATCTGTAGTGTGTCGTGACCATATATCAATGAATGGAGCTACAGTGAATTTATGAAATCGCTTCAATCATTTGTAATAGCCCTGTACTTTACCTTAGAGGCATATAATTCATTTCATACTCTCATATCATAGCATTTGCTGTAATATGAAGTGACAAAGTAAACATTTTAAGATTCTGCAGAGTAATATGACACCAAGTCCTTGTCATAGTACCGATCGGAAGTCTCTCTCCTTTCGTGCATTACTACCGCTCGCAGATTCTTGTTGGCGGACTTGTGGATAGCAAGCTTTGCAGCGGAATCAGCCTTATGTTATGTTAGTAATTACGGTGTAGGGAACATCTATGAAAGGAGAGTAGCCCCTACAGCAGTGAAGATCTTTGTGTACGCCCGCCCTACGCTCAGCACTGACTGACTGCTCCGACAATCCTTAACAGAAATGACGTGGCAGGGCACACCATATTAGAGCATTCCAGCTATCCTTCAAAGTCGTCAGGAGATGGCTGAGGGTGAGATTAACGTCGCTTCCCGAGTCTCATTCAACCCATAAAGGAGTAGTACTTAAGGTAGTCGCATGTTCCAGCAAATGCACTTTGATAATTTCCATATAAAGCTCTTATGGCCAAAGGGACCGGTCAGTGTGTAAAACTACCCGGCATTCATCAAGGTCAAATTGCAAGAACTAGGTGCGCACTGCAAATGGAAATTTCATTCAAAAGACGCTTTTCGCTTTCCTTGGCAAAGCATCAGCAGCAGTTGTATTGTAATTATCATGAGTAGATTTTAGTAACAGCTGTATGATCAGAATGGTCTGCTGGTGGTATGTGGTCCATCTATTCTGAATGACATTTGTGGTTGTGCACTGTCGCTTCTTACGACCAACTGCTCTGATTAAGCTCTGCCTATTTCGTCCTGCTCTGCAAGCTGGCATACACTATCCACTGTCGTGTGATTATGAACATCTGCCCTGATATGCCGCCTCAAGTTAGCCCCAAGAAAAAGCAAATAAGCGAACCGAAAGCGCCTAGCATTAGAAGGCAAACACTGTCAATGTGCTCAATCTAATGTATGTAACAGCTATCTCATTAGCACCAAGCAGGCACAGAATTCATTCTTGTGAAAAATACGTAAATTCTGCAGATATTTGCTAAATAAATAACCGTCTGCTCTGCTACAGAAATGACAGCCACTACACAGATTCTATACGTTACAGTTGTTAAGTAAACAGTTTGTTGCAATATTGCTTCTCCTGTTCTGAAATATACTGACCATTGGTTATTTGAATAAATAGGTGCCACGCTGAGTCACATGTATTTGACATGTACACTACTGGCCATTAAAATTGCTACACCAGGAAGATGACGTGCTATGGACGCGAAATTTAACCGACAGGAGGAAGATACTGTGATATGCAAATGATTAGCTTTTCAGAGCATTCACACAAGGTTGGCGCCGGTGGCGACACCTACAACGTGCTGACATGAGGAAAGTTTCCAACCGATTTCTCATACACAAACAGCAGTTAACCGTCGTTGCCTGGTGAAACGTTGTTGTGATGCCTCGTGTAAGTAGGAGATATGCGTACCATCACGTTTCCGACTTTGATAAAGGTCGGATTGTTGCCTATCGCGATTGCGGTTTATCGTATCGCGACATTGCTGCTCGCGTTGCTCGAGATCCAATGACTGTTAACAGAATATGGAATCGGTGGGTTCAGGAGGGTAATACGGAACGCCGAGCTGGATCCCAACGGCCTCGTATCATTAGCAGTCGAGATGACAGGCATCTTATCCGCATGGCTGTTATGAATCGTGCAGCCACGTCTCGATCTCTGAGTCAACAGATGGGGACATTTGCAAGACAACCATCTGTACAAACAGTTCGACGACGTTGGCAGCAGCATGGACTGTCGGCTCAGAGACAATGGCTGCGGTTACCCTTGACGCCGCATCACAGACAGGAGCGCCTTCGTTGGTGTGCTCAGTGACGAACCTGGGTGCACGAATGGCAAAACGTCATTTTTTCGGATGAATCCAGGTTCTGTTTACAGCATCATTAGTTCTAAGTTCTAGGCGACTTATGACCTCAGAAGTTAAGTCGCATAGTGCTCAGAGCCATTTTTTGGCGCCGAACTCTGTGGTGGACAAATGAACACTGACTGAGCTGGGACACACAACAAACCACAATCACTCTGTGTTCTGGTGTAATGAAAAGTGTTTTACTATGTTATTTGTGGAAAATACTTGTTATAGTTACGTATGCATCACAACATATCAGCATGATGCGGAGAACGGAAGTGCTTGCCACATGAAAACGTAAGTAAATACGAAAATAGGCGCGAAAAACCACGAAAAACTAAATAACATTCTATAAGATAAGTCCCAGCAAAAACGTTTCTCATCAACATCGTTTGGTTGCAGATGACAAGCTGCCTGTAATAATTAACACAAAAGTGATCCAGAAAGCCGGCCAGTGTGACCGAGTGATTCTAGGCGCTTCAATCTGGAACCGCGCGACTGCTACGGTCGCAGGTTCGAATCCTGCCTCGGGCATGGATGTGTGTGATGTCCTTAGGTTAGTTAGGTTTAAGTAGTTCTACGTTCCAGGGGACTGATGACCTCAGATGTTAAGTCCCATAGTGCTCAGAGCCATTTGTTTGATCCAGAAAATTCATGCTCACCAAATGTAAAGGTATTTACAAAAAGAAACGATCTGTTGTTTGAACTAAAAATGCACTTAATTTTATAATCATTTAACAAAAATGTTCACATTGCAGAATAAATAAAACGAAAACCCACTGATGATGGCACGGTGGTGCTGAAACATGATTGGATACTGAGGAAAATGGTGTTTTGCATAACTGGCGGACCTGACATCCAAAAATTTTAACTGCAAACACGGCTAATACAAGGAGCTGCAAATCAAAAAGAAGAATGAATAACGTTCAACTGGGTGATTACAAAAACTGTTTCAAAAATCACATGTATTTCTGTAACAAAAACCCATACAATGGCGCCAAAGTGTTTAATATGAACATTTCAAAACTCAAACTAAAATCACAAGGACACATAACTGTCAAAAGTGCTAATTTCTTCCTTAATGTTTCTTTTTTCTAATGTAATTTGGTCATCCTGATTAATTGTACAAAATGATGTGATTTTGTAATGTGTAATGTTTTAAAAATTATATGAGAAAACATAGCATGTGAAAAAAAAACTGGATGCCTATGCCTTTCCTGTCGTTTCTCCAGGTTTCGGCAGATTGCACTCGAATGCGAAGGCAAATTACATTCGTGGCAAAAGTAAAACAGGCCCCACCTCAAACGAATAAAATGATGAAAAAAAATGGACAATAGAAAGACTAAAAGTTAATGAAGCGATGTAAATTTTTAAAACTTTTTACAAAGACTTCATTAACTTCTAAAAATTTAGGGGGCTTTATAATGTTTCCCCCTAGTGTTAGCGGATTTCGTGACTGTATATTTTCGTACAGTAGCGCTGAGACGATTTTATCGCTGACAATAGACCCTGTGATTATAACGAAATTAATATCTCTGTAATTGGATCATCGATGTAATTTAAGCAAACAAGGACTCGCAACTTTTTTATTCTATCTCTTCCTGGTCAGCCATTGTCTAGTATGGTCAAAAAAATTTATTGCTTGGTCAGTGTTATGTAGAGATTTTGTTATTTGTGCTCGTTTTGCATAGAAATACCTATTTAATTTCATTGTATTTGTTATTACGTCTAGTTATACCTTTTTCCTCAGCTTTTTTCATGCATTTGATAGTTAAATGTGACTTACTTTGTGTGGGACGTCTGTTAGTGAATGATCGTGTATTAACAGCACCAATCAGAGTTATACGTTTGGTTTGCTTTCAGAATAGAATCTGCATCTAAAGTTTCACTTTTCACGAAACGAAGTCCGATAGCTTTTAGGCGTAAATCACGTCCCAAAATTATATCCGCCAACAGACAATCCAGGTAGAGGAGCTTAGCTAAAAAAATATGTATCATGATGATGGTAATTAGTGGCAGTAGCAGTAGTTTTATTCATCCATAGATCTCTTTTTACAAGGATAGAGGACATGTCAAAGTATTTACAAGTTTAAACCAATTTAAAATAAGTTAATTCGTATACACATACATTTACAGACTACCGGTTAGAGACAATCATTTATTTACTCCTGGTATACAATACTTTTTTTAACAAATAACTTATTAAATAATGTAATGCTACACTGTTCACTCATATCTCACGATCAGTCACTGCACACACCATACACACATTGTTTCGTAACAATTCACTCGCTACACACACAAACACATACACACACACACACTTACCGGTGATCTCTGGGCCATTTTCTGTGCCACAACGTCCCATTTGCTATCCTAAAAAACTTAGTCAGCATCCCTCTATAATGAGTGAGATGCTGAGCTCAGAAAGAGGAAGAGGTATTAGTGTTGTGCTATGCATAGCTTGGGGGTAAGTATTTATAGAAAAGGGAAAAAGAAGGAAAAAAACATAGTGTGAAGGTGTTATGTGGAATGTTGGATTTTTTATAATCATTATTATTATTTATTTGTATAACATTTCTGTTTACCAAACCCCTACTCTGTTTTATCCAAGTAATCCTTCAGTGTATAAAATGTACTGCATTACAGGTACTTTTTAGCTGCGCTTTTAAATAAGTGTATTTTTGCAGTTTCTTTAATCTCTTTTGGTAATTTATTGTACAATTTTATTCCTTGTTAGAAAATGCTGCTTTTGAGTTTTATGTTTATTTTTTCTTGGTAAATGTAAGTCGAGTCTAGCTCTTGTTCCATGTTCATGGACAGAGCTGTTTGTGCAGTAATTACCAATGTTATTTTTGATATGTACAACTTACTGGTAAATGTATTCACATGGTGTAGTTAAAGTCCCCAGAGTTTTGGAAAGATCTTTACAATGAGCTTGAGTATTATTTCTGGTTATTATTCTTATGGACTTTCTGGAGTTTGAAAATTGTGTTCATATGTTTTGCATTTGTTCCCCAAAACATAATGCCATAGCTAAGAATTGAGTGTATATATGAATAGTATGTAACTAAAAGACACTGCATGTTATACACTGATGATAGGATTCTAAGGGCATAACATGCTAATGACATTCTGTTTGCAAGTACCTTTGTGTGTTCACTTCAACTGAGAATCAATATTCATTCCTAGAAATTTTGCATTTGTTACACAGCCTATAAAGGTGCCATCTATATCTAATTTAACATTGTCATTTGCCTTCTTCAAACTGAAATTCATGGTATTAGTTTTCTTTATGTTCAATGTCACTTTATTGCTTATTGACCAATCATAAACTTCCTTGAGAGTTTCATTTGCTTTCTCTGCGAAGAGTTCTCTTGTTTTCTCAGTGACTGTAATATTGCTGTCATCAGCTAAGAGAATTTTTTCACCATGAGTAACACTACTGGGAAAGTCATTGATGCGTATTAGGAATAGTATTGGTCCTCATATGCTACCTTGCGGAACCCCTATATTAATGAATTTTGGTTCTGATGAATGTTTTACCAAATGTTTAGATCTATTTGAAGTATTTGTTATCTCTACTCTTTGTACCCTATCTGCTAGTTATGATCGAAACCAATCATTAGCTACCCCTCTTATTCCTAATGCTTCTAATTTACTTAATAGAATCTTGTGGTGACTGTATCAAAGGCCTTAAAAAGATCTAAAAATTTGCCTGTGACACACTCTTCTCTATTAAGAGCATCAAGTACAGCTTTTGTGAATTCTACTATGGCTGACTCTGTATTTTTGCCTCTTCAGAAACTAAACTGTGATTCACTTTACAGATTGTATTTATTCAGGTAATTCATTAATATGTCTTTCATCATTGCTTCTATTATTTTTGAGAATGGTGACAGCGCAGAAATGGGCTGGTAATTTCTATGTCTTCTGCATTACCTTTCTTAAGCATAGGTACAACTCTTCCCTGTTTTAACTGCTCTGGAAATGTCCGTGATGTGAAGGATTCATTTATTATACAGTATTTGTTAAGAGGCCTTGTACAATCTCTATGCACTGTTTTAGTACACATATTGGTACTTTATCTAAGCCTACTGACGTTTTATTTTTTAGTTTTTGAACTGTTTTATTGACTTTATTCTCTGTGGTTGGAAGTAACATCATTGTATTTAGTGCAACATTTATTTACAAGTGTTGTATTTGTTTTATGGCACTGTTTGTTGTAACTTCTCTGCAATACCTGAAAATGGTCATTTTCATAGTTTCCTAAGTGTTTTGGATCATTTATTACCTTATCTCTCTCCCTTATAAGTAAGTTATTTTGCATTTGTTTGCCTTCCCCATTTCCTTTTTTATAACACTCTAGAACACTTTGCTTTTATTCTCTGCATTATATATTATTTTGTCATTAAATGACTTTTTTTGCAGCAATCAGCACCTTCCTATAGATCTTTTTGTATTTATGATTAATTCCAATTTCAATATGTAAAAAATATTTTTACTTGATTTTTCAAGTATGTATATTTTCTTGATTTAATTAGCCAAAGATAATTTTAGTTTGATTCAGACTTGCATTTGAGTTCAAACATTTTAAAAGCCAAAATAATATAAAATTAAACAATAAATAAGAAAAAAAATAAAATAAATAATAGCTTTGAAGCCAGTATTCGAGAGTATAGAACTGTAGAGTGTCTGCAGATTCATGTGCTTTGCATCGTCCACCTTGTTGTAATTTGGCAAACAAATTCCCAACGGTCTGTACATGATACAGAATTACAGATTGATTTCTTGTTTTGAACTTTATTTCAACATGTGATGCAATAGAGTGATGTGGGAGCGGAATTGAGAAGTATTTTCTTTTCGTGTTCTAGTGACATTTCCTAGCTGCCATGTTGTAATTTGGCAAGAAACGAAATATGAGCATCTATGGCTGGCACGATCAGACAGTTGAAGTTCAACATCCAGGGAGTATAGAGATCACTGGTCGAGAAGTACCATGGAGGTAAAAATAAGAGGAGTTGTCATGACGTCACAAACTTGAAGCCAACCCAAGTGAAGATCCGCCATGTTACCTACCCCAAAACATTCGCTTCTGGTGGTTTGATTCCGTGTAATTGTGAAGTGTTTTGATAAAAAACGCCAGCTTGTGTCGCTTATGGGTGTACTAATCGTTCTGATTGTAGTCTAAAGTTTAAACAAATCACGTTTCATTCGTAAGTATACTTGAAATTCTGATGCACTGTAAGTTATACAGTATGGTTTTATTTCTGTGATTAGACTTAAGATTTCCTATCAATCCAACACGAAGAGCTATCTGGAGGTGAGCAATACACTTGGTTTTCATTGTTTTGTTATTCCCAAGTAACTGAAAAGTCCTGGCAAGAAATATCCTGGAAATGGGGACTAATGTTTTAAAATTCGATAATTTAATATAAAAGTAATGTAACTACATGTAGTTAGTTAAATCTTAAGTAAAATGTGCGAAACACCTGTTACAGTGGTTAAATATATATTTGTTAAAGCAAATTCCCTATCTAAGTCCAGGCTATTTAGATCATTATATTAATCACTGTGTTGTCGTGTTACCCTGTAAATTGCTGTTATTTGCCACACTGAATGTCACTTGGTAGGCACAGTTTATGAACAAAGCAGATGTCTAAACTACAATGGGCCTGACAGTCTTAAATTCCGTTCTTTTACTTCGTAATTTAACGAATCTTTCACTTTGTTGACATGACAGCTGTCTTGTTTATATCATCCCTGCAGACATCTATGGGACACCAAAGGAAATAAGGTAAGTTTCTTGCAAACTTGAACATTTAAAATTTGCATTCGACTTGAAAATGCAACGAATGCAAATCGGTGCCTCTAAAATATCAATAATTGCTTTTGGAGTTCTGGCACTATCAATTATCGACACAAACACAATGAAAGTGAATAGAAATGGATTAAGAAAGCACGCTATTCATAGCACATACTTCTCTTCTCGGTTATTCGAAGTGTAAACAAAAAGGAATTACAGTACTGAGACCAGAAGCGTCATGTTTTCGTGTCGTAGTACTGTATCGAATACGCATTTAAGACCAGAAAAACGTATGAAGTTGCGTTCCTTATGCTGTGTTGTTCACTAAAACAGTGTAACATTTACTATATAAAATAAATATCGCGTGCACAAGACAGAAATAACGAACAAGAAGCAATTGTAAACACTCGTCTGCTAATGTTTTGGGGGACCCAAGATGGCGGCAGGCCCCGCCCACTGGCTTCAAAACAACTTACAGCGTAAGTCTGTAGCGCCATCTCCCCTTATTCTATCTCCATGAGAAGTACTGTGCTGTCCAGAATGGAAACCACCGACGTGGGGTGCGAATTTCGGCGATTAAGTGCGTGTTGCATTGTCGTAACCCTTTCAGTGTGAATTTTATCTCGTATGCAGTTGTCGTGAATTGTTAGGGTTACTAATGTAGGGACTCGCCCGATCTGGTGTACAATATCGAATACACGATCTGTACATAGAGTAACATACTTTTTATCATAGACCATTACACGAGACATCCTCACATGAACAGTGCACGGAGCTTACTAAACAGTCAGAGAGAGAGAGAGAGAGAGAGAGAGAGAGAGAGAGAGAGAGTCCATAAAGTCATTCTCGCTGACCTATGATGTTGTTGTGATTGCTAGCCGCCACATATCATTAGGACAACTCTGCAAAGTTTTTAACGTGCATGAAATTTCATATCAAAAGCTTTAGTCATAATGAGATTTTCAAAAATACTTCAGTTTGTTCACAACAATAATGATTAAAATGCTGACTGTGAATGTACATTTTACCTGTAACAAGTCTGATGGATCTTTGGAATGACATAACAGTTTCCAATAATAATATACGAGTTTTGTATTCAAATATCTTTCAACTAACCAAGAAAAGATTTTTA
This sequence comes from Schistocerca cancellata, assembly GCF_023864275.1. Taxonomy (NCBI): domain Eukaryota; kingdom Metazoa; phylum Arthropoda; class Insecta; order Orthoptera; family Acrididae; genus Schistocerca; species Schistocerca cancellata. Next base: position 1,097,652,741 of record NC_064627.1, read on the forward strand.
GTGAGTACATTTTGTTAAATACCTTACTTGACATCAATAATAAAATACTAGTATTGCTTCTAAAGAAAATTCATTTCGTTCTAAGTAACTATATAACGTGTTTCAAGTGGAATAGAACAGTATGGACAGAGGGTGATAAAACTGACAGATTTATAGATAGAGAAAACGGATTTAGCACAGAAAACAAGGAGGAAACAGTGCTGCAACAGTTTGAGGCCCTGCAATCACTAAGCACGATATACTAGTGAGTGTATGTTTCCCTGGGAGATTCATTTACATCATCATACAAAGTTGACATATTGCAGACAAAATAATGGAAATATTGGTATGTATATTAAAGTGAAAATTTGTAAATTCATTTTTCAATACTTGTTAATACAATGAAACATTCAGTTCATTTTCCAGCGAGAAATCTTTTTCCTTCAAATTCAAATTCTTTATGAATCATCTTTACTTTTCTGGTTTTATGGTTTCAATGAATAATATTCCCAAGCCAATGTGTATATAAAAATAAAGAAACTAGTTTTTTTTAGAATTGTTGGAGATAAGGAATGCCAATTGGACGTTTCCTTTTTTTGAAGTCAAATAAGTTTGTATATAGACATAATTTGAAGTGCAGAGGTCAAATTTAATCACAATTATTAAGAATAAAAAAAAATCTCTTATGAAAAAGAAGGTAAATACTGTCTACAAACGTTTATTCGATGTTGGATCCTTGGACCTTCATAAAAACTGTTAGTGTGTTTGTCAATACAGTGCATCATTCAGCAGTTAACATTTTAGACTTCTACATGATTTGATTAATTTGTAATATTCAGTATTAAATTTTCTTGTTTGTACTTTATCATCATGCCATATTTTCGTATTTCACCTTGTTTTCTCTTACTTTCTTTGACAATTTCCTCACATTATTGTGCAGATGGAATTCCACATGGTGAAAACTCAATTAATGCACAAAGAACGTCTGCAGGTTTTTGTGAAAAATAATTTCAAAAGGTGAAAATCAACTAGAACTGTGTTTAAGGTGTTCATAACATCCTTAGAATCACTTACGTGTTCACACAGGATGAGACGCTGAAGATGGGCGATTTGTAAATAAAAACAATTTGGTAAATTTTAAAACTGATGTATGTTTATAGACATTAAATCAAAGCTCATTACTTGCCATTTAATGTAGGCAAGACACTTATCTGTGAAAAATAATGTCATTGATATGATGTCCATCATTCCGAATGCATGATTCAAGTTTCTTCTCCAAATCCCCCATTATTCAGACCAATATCTCTGCAGGGATAGCATCAATTTCTTGATTGATTCCATTCAACAACTGCTCCAGATTTAGCGGTCTGTGGTTACATACATGTCTCTTGAGGCACCCCCTCACAAAAAAGTCACACATTGGTCATTCTGGAGACCTGGGATGCCAAGGGACAGTGCCAGAAAGTCAGATAATCTGTCAGAAAACATGCATCGAAGAACTGCCATTGAAGCATTCACAGTAAATGATGTAACGCCATCACGCTGTAACCAAGCGTCTTTTAAAGGGATTCATCATCTCCTTAGCTATGATTTCAAGAAGTTTAAAGTATATAAATGTATCGAGCCGAATTAACATTTTCTTTGAAAAAATACACTCCAGTAACGTCAAAAGAGCCAAGAGCTTACCAGACTGTGACGTTTTCAGAGTGTAAAGGACATTTGTCAATGAAGTGTGTATGTCCAAGAGCCAAATAGCGCAGGTTTTGTTTATTGATGGTCCTATTTAAATGAAAATGAGCTTCGTCATTCATCAATAAAATCACATTATCACACAAAACCATTTGGATTCTGCAAGTAAAGTCTCTGTACATGGCAAAATCAGCTACCTTCAGTTGTTCTACAAGAAGTTTGTACAGATGGAATTTTCATGTGTTCAAAATTTGTCTAAACATTTCAGACTGACTACTAGTTCACCAGCACTATGACTAGCTGACTGTCCTGGGCTTCTGACCTTCGCCTTCCTTACCCTCGCAACATTTTCGGTTATCGTTACATTGCGTCTTGAGCCTGTACGTTTCTTATGTTTCCAGTTCATCTGAAGTGGTCCAACCATCTGAGGATTGTCTTATGACTCTGAACAATTCTGTGTTGACCGATACTGAATTGTACCGTAAGGTTGGACAATACCGATATAGGAGGCAACAGCGATTATTTGGCCTGTAATTTGAAAGTCGAGCTCTCCCGCGAAACTGCGACAATAATGGAGCCTGTGCGCGGTGTATTATCAAAGATAACATAATTGTTTACTTGATTCAATGACAAGAATTCGTTCAGTTATCACCTACAATCAGCCAATAAATGTCATGAGAAACAATCTATTCCATGTAAAAAGAGTAAACTTCAGTTGAAGAGCTTCATAGCCTGTGCAAATAAAGTAAATTTCGTTAACTATTCCTTAGTTAGTTGGGTATCAAATGAATATTTCCATAAATTTCTAAGTAATACTACTGTGAAGTTATAGGGCTTATTTGGGAAGTTGTCTTGTTGTAGGGTACTAATTATCATGGTAAAAACATATGTCAAGTTGCTTGGGTCCAGTGGAAGGTATAAATACCACTCCATTTTCCTGGAAAATGCAGTAAAGGCCGTGCGTCAGGGGAAAAGGGGCATCGGGAGAGCATAACAAGAGTTTGTTGTACCTCAGACAACCCTTAACGACGAGTTATGGAATAAGTATAAACACAAGGTGGGTGCACCAACAGCTTTAAACAGGGCAGAGGAGAAAACGCCTGTTGAAGGTTTATTGATATGTGCCAAGAGGAGTTTTGTTACTTAAACCATGCAGGCAAAATGGAAAAGACATTTACAAACAATCAGCCAGGATTAGAGTGGGTTCGTGCATTTCTGAGAAAAAACTCGAAACAGACTGTGAGAACTGGAGAGAACACGAAAAGAGTTGGAGCAGCTGTTTCGAGGGACATAGTGAAGGAATATTACGATAATCTTTGGGAAACGTTGGATGGGGATCATGGCTCTAATATAATTAACTAAGATGAAACAAATTTTTCTGACGACCTGGATACGTGAACGTGTTTGTCAAACGAGGGGTGAAGCATCCAAAGAGAATTTTAGACGCATCTAAAACTAGTATCAGTAGCTGCAGTATCAGTAGCTGCAGATGGAACATTGCACCCTGATTTACTGTTTACAAAAGTAAGCACCTGTATGATACTTCGATCTTAACATGTTTGAATCACGGTTCAAGAAAATTGTTGCAATATGCCAAGAAATTGCAAGGACCCAAGATTATGATCGGAGATAAGTTATCCAGTCACATCTCATCAAGTGTTGCGACAAATATGACATTAGATTTGTCCCCCTACCTCCACCTTTGCGAGCCTCTTGGCGTGGCATTCTTTCACCCCTTAACCTCCTGTCGGGCGCGGTGTTTGTCGCAGCGAGATCGGGCGCAGTGTATCAAATTGATCACACCGTTTATTCACGTGATAATTTATTAAATTCTGTTCACAAAACATATTATAAGTGCCAAATATATTTAAAGAAAGACAAAGATGACATACGAGCACAACTGCAGTAGAAATATTCATCATTCAGATTTCTTATCGTCAATGTTGGGCTTTAGTAACAAATGATAAAAACGTCGCTTTTTCATTTGCTTCTTTATTATATTTCACTAATAAAACACATTACAAATGACAATTATCTTCACAGAAAGGCTATTATGACATTGGAGCAGAACAACAATGATATTACAACTCATTCATTTGTTTCACCGTCACTTTTTGACTGTGGTAACAAATGCGGAATTTTTCCGCATTCAGAGCAAAAAGGTTCAATGTGTATCAAACAGATAGGCTTCTGACACATTTTGCAACAATATTTTGTCAGTCTTTTTTTTCTGTGCAGGTATTACACCATTTCCTCTTGATCCCAGTCCCTTGTTCTTCGTTTCTGCTTGTGTCTTCTGCTTCTTCTTCACACGTTGGCCTATATTGTTGTAGCCGCAGTTGAAGATCTCTGTGAATTCCTGAGGTGTCCAAGCATCTACGAATCAAGTGAGGTAGAACTAACCCATGTGAGAGTTGCTTCAGGAATCCTTTTCTTCAGATAAAATTCTCGTTGGTGCCATAGCAAAATTACTTGTGAATTGATTCCACTCCTATTGATCACTGCAAAAAATATGACCATGGGCCAACGGCACACATTTCTTGCCACATTGTATGAAGTGGTCAACTTATCTCTAGTGTCGACTCCACCTTTGGTGCTATTGTAAAATGTTACAACGGATGGCTTCTGTTTATCTCCAGTGTCAGCATCTACTGAATTATCTTCATGCAAACTTGAAGCCAAAATAACACACTTCCGCTTTTCAGGAACGTAGGAAACTAGGGCACAGCCTTTGTTGAAGCCAAAAAGTGAACTATGGACAGCCCTGCCTTTACTGCAGAGGAATCTCACTCTTGTTTTTCTTCATCGTCCCAACAAAAGAACGATTTTTTCTTCTTAGCTCGTCTATCAAACCAATACTAGTAAACCAGTTGTCTGCTGTCACATTTCGAACTGACTGATAAATTGGTTCACATAGTCGCAGAACAACATCTGAAGGTTTATTGCTAACGTGGTACACTCCTCCTGGCTGCAGATTATAGAGATAAAATACTTGGGAATCCACAAGAGCATATATCTTAATTCCATATTTGTTTGGTTTGCTAGGTATGGATTGGCGAAAACTGCACCTTCCACGGAATCCTTCAAGTTTCTCATCTACTGTAACGTTTTCTCCAAGGGTGTAGGATTTTTGGCAATTCTGTACAAACAGAGAAAATATTTCCCGAATCGCTGTTATCTTGTCTAATTTTCTCCTTTCATCGTGAGTCACACGATTGTCAAATCTAAGGCACCGCATGATGAATTGGAAACGTTTTATGTACATAACGAGACGAAATTTTTCAATTTCATCTCCATCACTTCCCCACAGATCTTCTAAGCTTTATCTGTTACTTTTGTTAACACCAGCCAAAAACAGAAGACCAATGAAAGCTTTTAATTCAATAGTATCTATAGGTTTTACGTCTCTCTCTCGCTGAAAATAAGCTTTGATGCTCACAATATACTGATTGGTTTACAGAACTATAATCGACAAAATGTCGTCATCTATGAGGCAATTCCAACATTCCAAAGGCGTTCTCAATGCTTTCGTCGCACCTATAGCACCAGGTAAATTTCGAATAATATTGTGGGCCCTGAAACGTACCCTCTGCGATGGTGGGACTTTATTCCATTTTGTCTCTTTGTCCCTTCCAGTATAATAATGCTGGCTTTCTTCAAGTACTTCCTCGTCGTTTTCACTGTCGTTTTCCTCTGTTTCTGAATCTTCCTGCCGAACTTCAACTGCGTCATCACAATCTGTGTCTACTTCATCTTCAAAATCCTCTTGAACTTCATCATTATCCTCTTCGAACAACATTTTTTGTATTTCTGCAACATGATTTGGGTCAAGGAGGTTGTACGTCTTACTGTAGCCTGCCATGATCAAGTGTCTCACACCTAAAATGATAAAATTCCTATAAAATAATGCAGTCAGGTGCAGTGTATCAATTTGATACCTGATATTCAAACATTTTTAACTGACGATTAAACGGTCCAAAAAGAAAATAAGTGCATTACACATTGTATATTAACATTGTACTACTTACTAAGTTATGTTGATAACCAAAGAAATGAATTGTTGAAATGCAACACGAACGGGCGCAGTGTATCAAACTGATCAATCAGCACATATATCGACAACAGAGCAGTCGTATCGATACTGAAGCACACAACAATGACAAGCGTTCGGAAAAGGCTAGCTACTAGCGAGTAGGCGTCAGTGCTGCCACTCGTTGACAAATAATTTACAGTAAACGTCGAGGTGTATCAATTTGAACAGCCGCGCCCGACGGAAAGTTAAAGATGGCAGGGCGGCGCGTGTTAGATGAGTGAAAGAAATCCAACAGAGAAGTGATGCAAAAGTCAGTATTTCCTAAACTGTTGAAAGGAAATTTCATGAATAGCCAGGAATAAGTCACTGATTATGTCCATGTCATTGCCAAGATGGCTGAGTAAGGTCATAAATCTTGCATCGTCATTGATAATCCCATGGGTGGACATCAAACACTCGTTGAATGTCAGTACAGAATGGGAGCAGTTGAAAATGAGGCCAAGTGGTGTGGATACTGTCCATGGGTTACTCAAATGGGACTGGCCAGAGCACGGTACTGACTGGCATGGCCATCACAGGAGCGATGGAGCATGTAGTATGCTGGTGCTGGATCTCTTGGAAGTGCCAGTCTGATGGCAATGTGGAATCACATGACACAGATATCATTACACGGTATTGTGTGGCTCGAAAACCAATGCATGAAGCATGGTATCTATAATGCTCAGTCACTCGAATGTATGCGTCCCATCACCATGAGCAGCATACAAGAGGTCGAAAATGCATGACACTTCTGTGACATCAGACGGGTTGCTGCAATATAGACGCATCTTGAAGTGACAAATGCTGCAAAAGTTCAGGCCTGTAGGGCCAGAATGCATCTCAAAGGTGTGAGATGCGAGGTGTGAGGTGGTGGTTAGGCTAAACATGATACACAGCACTAGAAGCATGGCTGGAACAAATGTGACGTCACTGTCAAATGCACTGGGATCACTTTTGGGTGGAATGAACGGTGTGAAAATAGTTGTGACATGATACTCAGACACCATGGCGGTATTAGCCAGCATATGCTCTCTGTACATCAGAGTGGTAGATGAGATAAGGGCAGGATTATTTGACAGTGTCTGTTGTTGATGTGTTGGAAAGACGCCATTAGGAGCGTCTCTATAGCATTATGGCTGGAGAACATTGCCCGAAAAGTCACTGGAAAAGTTCAGATGTCCACGGGTAGGTGAGGGAGCCAGGACAGGGGAAAAACTAGGAGCACCAAAGGTAACAGTTGCAGGACAAACAGGACGCCATTATTCGTTATTCCATTCAGCATTGTTTCTGTCTAAATCACTGCACTGAAATTCCTCTAGTCCAGGTCGAACGTTATTTTGTTTATTGTCACACTGAATGTTTGTATCATATTGTGGAACTGTTTGCGAAATATTCTCAGTGCTGTCATTGATGCGGTGAGGTGAACAATGGCAGCATTGTCAAGTACCCACCCTGAGCGGAAAATTTGCACAAAATCATGATGCAGCATGGTAGATGGGGTCACCACTGTAGGAAATGCGTTACCAGAGGGAGTGCATACGTAATAAATGGTACACAGAGCATGGTAGACAAATCCTTTCATAATTTTCTAGACAGAATTACTTTGTGGTCTACACCAGCCAGATGTTTGACACATACTAAACCATCACAGATATTATTGTTACTCTACAGCACAAAGCAGTGAAGTTTATTTTGTCAGTCAGAGCTGACATACAGGGACAATGTCGCAACAACTTCAATCAAAACAGGAAAGGAACAGCAGGTATTGAGTGGTGCTGTTGTTCTTGTTACATTACCAGGAATGAAAAGAATTCAACATTTCATTTCATTGGTCAGATAATAAGGAAAACAAGTTTGAGACTCTATGAAGTTAAGTTCATGTGAAAAAGAAACATAGGAGCCACAACCTTTTTGGTATTCCCAATGTTGCAGACTCAATAGACATACGAAGAGAACAAATCATCACAGAGATGAAGTCTGTATCTTGCAAAAGGGAAGTTTATTTTCTCTGACATTGATGCTAGCAATGTGGAGTAGGACTGATTGTAATAAAACAAGTGTTTAAATCTGTGTAGTGAGTGACGTGTTAAAATTTTTTATTTGTCTTCCTCATATATTTAATTATTTTGTAACTACAGTAGTGCTTGTACTTTTTTTAAAACGCAAAATTTTTATCAATGCAACCTATGGAAAAGTGTGACATTGATAATCAAGCAAAATAAACTCCTGATCTGAATTACACCACACCATTGACTAATACGGATCAGCAATTTCTTTCCCATACTGGCAATATATTCACTTATTTCGATTTTCTATTATTATCAGATGGACTAGTAAGAGTCACACATTTTAAATATAAAATTATGTAAATATGGTTTTCATGGCATAGGAAATATCAGTGAAAAACAACCGAAAATTATTGGTATTACCAAGTTTTATGATACATGAAATATTTAGTGGGCAGCCAAAACAGATTTACCATTTCTAATGAAACAGTCACAGAAGCACACACTATGTCACAAGTCCAAATGCTCCATTGTAACTGAAATAGAGCCTTGTGTGGAGAAGAACTACCCCACCATGATGATCTGCCAGCCTGTTCTCAGTACTAAGCAGTTTAACACCATCTGTCTTCTGATGGATATTTATGACTACAATACATGCAACTCAAAGTAGCTGTAGATGTAGGAAGTATGCAGCAGACCTCAGCAGTTACGGTGGCTAGGACAGTTGCAAAGTCTAAGAGAAAGAAGAAGGTTCTGCTGTTAGGTACCGTATTTACTCGAATCTAAGCCGCACTCGAATCTAAGCCGCACCTGAAAAATGAGACTCGAAATAAAGGAAAAAAAAAATTCCCGAATCTAAGCCGCACCTGAAATTTGAGACTCGAAATTCAAGGGGAGAGAAAAGTTTTAGGCCGCACCTCCAAATCGAAACAAAGTTTGTCCATTGTAATATGAGACACAATTTAGGTCGAATGAATGACGATACAGCTACAGTAGTTTGGTTCGAGTCTAAGCTTAGCAGTTAAGCTTTACCACGTAGCCATTGCTATGCGTCAGGCGCTCCGTCCGTATTTATACGGGTGCCCTTCCTTTTTCACGTGCTTCGTCTAGTTTGAATCGATTGCTTATTTTGCTTTGATCTGATAATTGCCGTTTTCTTTGTTATAGGTGTTTGCGTCACTCTTAAGCTGAAAATGCATTACTGCACTGTGTCATGCATTGTTTGTCGCATTCTGATAGTGCGTGTTTACGGCCTGTCGCGGCTCGCGGCTCGGCTTGCTTTTGTGCGCGCTACCGCCGCGTACAATTAAAAAAAAAAAAGAGGAATCGTCTCATTAGCGAAACAATGGCAAGAGACTGCAATTTGTTGTTACTTACACTGCTGCTTTCTTTGATAATGATCAACAAGAATCAAATAATAGACTGTGTGTGATAGAACATGTGCTGAACGAAAGTTAGGCGAAAATTTTTCTCCGTTTGAAAATCTTTGCAGACGCTTCTTTATTACATCAAATTCTGCACAGAAATTAGTCATTTTAGATTTAAAAATGTAGTCACTTGCCGTGCTTCATTTCTGACTGTATCACTATTAGGCATAAGAATAATACGAATATAAACATGACACGATACGTGTATTCTTCCGCGTTTGCTGTTGTCTCACTCCAGTTTCGTAGTTTATTAGGCAGACAGGATTTAAATGAGATAGCAGCAAACACGAAAGAATACATGGCAAAATGTTTATATTCGTATAATTCTTATGGTGAAGAGAATACTGTATATGGTTCAAATTTCATCAGGTTCCTATTAGCAACCATCTCTTCTCACAGATAGGAAAAAATTCAGAACGTAGAGTTGGCCATATTGACAAACATCCCAAACAGTCTTGCCAGTCAGATTTTCGTAGTACACTGAAATTGTGCTACATTCGAAGATGAACAATACGGAATTTGTATTTACTTCGTTGGATAATGTATGAAAATGCAGTGGTCGAAACTCGCGGCGGAGGAAAAAAAGCTCGTCTTCCACTTTTTTTTAATTTATTTACTGACGCTGAGATTTTGGCGCCAGTATTTATCCTTGTGCCTACAAAACATGCCTGCGTAGCGCTACATATATTCGGCGGCAGAAGTTAGTTGTGGCGGCATGTACCGACATTTTTCATAACTTCTGCTTGCTTTGCACTCGATTCTAAGCCGCAGGCGGTTTTTTGGATTACGAAAACCGGAAAAAAAGTGCGGCTTAGATTCGAGTAAATACGGTAGTTCTCATGGAAGAGGTGTAGGCCAGCAGTTGCAGGAAGTTTTGGGGAGTGAGTACCAGGTCACCAGCATTGTGAAGCCTAATGCAGGATTGGCTCAGGTGACTTTTAACATAGGGGGGTTATGTAGGGATTTTACAAAAGAGGATCAGGTAGTGATTGTGGGTGGGTCTGGTAATAGTATTGATAGTGATGGGGAGTATGACATAGATGGTGACCTGGAAAAGACAGCCACTCAGACTGGCAACACGGATGTGCATTTTGTGGAACTGTTTCAGCATCACGATCGGCCTCATCTTAATACAGCTGTCAGGTGTAATAACATGAGACTTGGGGGTGTGCTAATGACAGAAGGCATGAGTCACATTTCAGTGGTGTCGGTGGAGTCTATCAGCAGGACAGGTTTCACTAGACATGGCCTGCACCTCAACAGGTATGGAAAGGGGAGGTTGGCAAAGCTTATAGGTGACATCATAGGTGGGGGTGGTGGGATCACTCATGGGAGAATTCCGGTAGTTGTGGGTGTTAGAGCTGTACCTTTTGTAGATTGAAGTCAGCTGACAGGTATTCCTGCTTAAGGGAAGTCTCTCTAACAAAGACAAAGCTTAGGTATCCGATAAATGAGAGAATTAGTATATTTCATCAAAACATACAAGGCATTAGAGATAAAGTTAGTGAACTACTTATAGATGTTGACTCTGAAATTATTGGTATATCTGAACACTTCTTAAATAAGGAGATAATTCAGAGGCTTCCTCTACCACGATACAGGTTGGCTGGCAGCTTTTCTAGGAGCTCTTTGCAGTGTGGGGGAGTAGCCATGTATGTGAAAAACGGTATCCCATTTGGGTCAATTGATGTTTCAAAGTACTGCACTGAAAAGGTGTTTGAATGTTGTGCAGGTGTGGTTAAATTTAGTGGAGCTAAACTTCTTACTGTTGTTATTTACAGATCCCCAGACTCCGATTTCACAACATTTTTGCTAAAGCTAGAGGAGGTTCTTGGTTCACTTTATAGGAAATACAAAAAGTTAGTTATATGTGGTGACTTCAATATAAATTGTATAAGGGATTGTGCAAGGAAAAGGATGCTGGTAGACCTCCTTAATTCATATAATCTTATGCAAACTGTATTCTTTCCAACGAGAGTGCAAGGGAACAGTAGAACAACCATAGACAATATTTTTGTTCATTCGTCATTACTAGAAGGGCATTCTGTTAGCAAAATGGTGAATGGCCTTTCAGATCATGATACACAAATTTTAAGTCTAAAAGATTTTTGTGCTGAAACACAGGTTAAATATAGTTACCAACTTTTTAGGAAAGCTGATCCAGTTGCTGTAGAGACTTTTGTAAAGCTTATCAAGGAACAAGAGTGGCAAGATGTTTATAGTGCTGATACAGTAGACGATAAATATAATGCTTTCCTCAAGACTTTTCTCGTGCTCTTTGAAAGTTGCTTTCTGTTAGAACTTTCAAAACAGGGTACTAGCACAAACAGGCAGCCTGGGTGGCTGACTAAAGGTATAAGAATATCTTGTAGAACAAAGTGGCAATTATATCAAAACGTTAGAAACAGTCACAATCTAAATGCAGTAGCCCATTACAAACAGTATTGTAAGGTGCTTAAAAAAGTTATTAGGAAGGCAAAAAGTATGTGGTATGCAGATAGAATAGCCAAGTCTCAGGATAAAATTAAAACCATATGGTCAGTCGTAAAGGAAGTGGCTGGTCTGCAGAGACAGGTCGAGGACATAGAATCAGGGCATAGTGGGAATGTCCGTGTTACTGATAAGTCGCATATATGTACAGTATTTAATAATCACTTTCTGAATATAGCAGGTGAACTAAATAGAAACCTAGTCCCAACAGGGAATCATATAGCGCTCGTAGAAAAAAAGTGTTCGGAGACTGTTACCTGAAATGCTCCTCCAAGATACTGACAAGAGGAAGATTGAGTTAATAATTAAATCACTAAAGACCGAGAACTCTCATGGATATGACGGGGTATCTAGCAGAATACTGAAGTATTGTTCCATGTATGTTAGCCCAGTACTTAGCCATATCTGTAACTTTTCCTTTAGGAGTGCTCGGTTTCCTGACCGATTAAAGTACTTGGTAGTGAAGCCACTTTATAAAAAGGGAGACAGGGATAATGTTGATAATTATAGACCTATTTCTATGCCATCGGTGTTTGCTAAAGTTATCGAGAGGGTTGTATATATAAGGTTACTGCAGCATTTAAATTCACATAATTTGCTGTCAAATGTACAGTTTGGTTTTAGAAATGGCTTAACAACTGAAAATGCTATAGTCTCTTTTCTCTGTGAGGTTTTGGACGGATTAAATAAAAGGTTGTGAACGTTAGGTGTTTTCTTTGATTTAACGAAGGCTTTTGACTGTGTTGACCGCAAAATATTACTGCAGAAGTTGGAACATTATGGAGTAAGGGGAGTAGCTTACAATTGGTTCGCCTCTTACTTTAAGAACAGAAAGCAGAAGGTAATTCTCCGTAATATTGAGAGTGGTAATGATGGTCAGTCCCAATGGGGCACTGTTAAATGGGGCGTTCCCCAAGGATCAGTGCTGGGGCCACTGCTGTTTCTTATTTATATAAATGATATGCCTTCTAGTATTACAGGTGATTCAAAAATATTTCTGTTTGCTGATGACACCAGCTTGGTAGTGAAGGATCTTGTGGGTAATATTGAAACATTATCAAATAATGTAGTTCATGAAATAAGTTCGTGGCTTGTGGAAAATAATTTGATGCTAAATCACAGTAAGACTCAGTTTTTACAGTTTCTAACTCACAATTCAACAAGAACTGATATTTTAATCAGACAGAATGGGCATGTTATAAGCGAGACGGAACAGTTCAAGTTCCTAGGCGTACGGATAGATAGTAAGCTGTTGTGGAAAGCCCATGTTCAGGATCTTGTTCAGAAACTAAATGCTGCTTTATTTACCATTAGAACAGTATCTGAAATAAGTGACATTTCAACACGAAAAGTAGTCTACTTCGCATATTTTCATATGCTTATGTCATATGGTATTATTTTTTGGGGTAATTCTTCTGATTCAAAAAGGGTGTTTTTGGCTCAAAAACGGGCTGTTTGAGCTATGTGTGGTGTAAGTTCGAGAACCTCTTGTCGACCCCTATTCAATAGTCTGGGAATTCTGACATTGTCCTCACAGTATATATTTTCTTTAATGTCGTTTGCTGTTAGCAATATTAGCTTATTCCCAAGAGTTAGCAGCTTTCACTCAGTTAATACTAGGCAGAAATCAAATCTGCATGTGGAATGCACTTCCTTGACTCTTGTGCAGAAAGGAGTGCAGTATTCTGCTGCATCCATTTTCAATAAGCTACCACAAGAACTCAAAAATCTTAGCAGTAGCCCAAACTCTTTTAAGTCTAAACTGAAGAGTTTCCTCATGGCTCACTCCTATTCTGTCGAGGAGCTCCTGGAAGAGCTAAAAAATTAAGCAAATTCCAGTGTTACATTCTTGATTTCTTTATTTAAACTAATGACATGTCGCCTGAATATGTTTCTACAATCGTGTTATAATTTCATGTATTGACTCGTTCCATGACCATGGAGACATCTCCATAATGTGGTCCCACGGAACAATAAGTAAATAAATAAATAAATAAAATAAAAAACAACCAATTTCACACATATATCTGACTGTAGTAGTCGATGGGGATTGCATAGAAAAATTAAAACATGTTTTACTTTAGATTTTTCTATAAATGATTTGCAGTGCTTCAATAATAAGTGTGATCCATTGCCTGATAAAGTAATATTGGTTACCCTACATTACTGAAATAGTCTTTTCCAATTTTCGAAATAATTTCTTTGATGGTAGCTTTGCTGATAGGGTACAACTTTATGAATTTGGAGATACATTTACCATGACAGCAATATAGCAGTGACCACCTTTCCTTTTGGCAAAGCTCCAAACCCAAAGGTTTTTCCAGAATAATGTTTGAATTTCTGGTTGACATGTCCTATTATTTACTTTGACTCGATGACACTCATTACAAGTTCACATTTCTTTTCTGAGCTTTGCAGCCGTATCATAAAATAAACGTTTTCCTGTAGTTTTTGCATACATTTTGGAATACAGCATTGACCATAGCTTTCACATATGTATTTAATTAATTTCTCTGCTTTCCCCTATTGACAGTGTAGTTTACAATTATGAAAATTTAAATTTGTTCTTCTAAAAAGTGTTCCTTTGAATACCTTATTTACCAATCTCCAGTTGGGATTAGGTTTCTCATAATTTTGTTATACAGGGATTTAATGTTTTTTCCCGTCATATACACTTTTCATCTTAAATTCTTTTTCCTCTGTGATCAGAAGTTACATGAATTCCTCCTATTGGTGTTCTTGACAGAGCATCTGCAACAACATTGTCAGAGCCTTAAATATATTTTTATCTCATAATCAAATTGTTGTAAGCTCATTGCCCATCAAGTTAATCTACTATGGTAAAGTCTACATTCCTGAAGATACCTTAAGGCTTTGTTATCTGGATGTGCTTTTATCTTACATCCCAGTAAATAAGTTCTAAATTTTGTAAATGCCCAACGTATTACCAATAACTCCTTTTCAGTAACAGAGTAAGATTTTTCACATTTTAAAATCACTCTGCTTGCGAAAGCAATTTTGTGGACAATAATTTCTCCATCCATTTCTCTTTCCTGTAATAATTCTGGACCCAAACCTAAACAGTAAACTTAGTCAGGTCTATGTAATAAATTTTGGTTATTTAATTTCTTCTTGACGTTTTCGAAAGCCTCTTGATATTTTTTTCTCCATACCCAAACAGTTCTTCCTGAGCAAATTACTAACAGAGGGTGCATTTCAATTGTCAACTTAGGAATTTTCTGTAAAAACCACATAAACTGTAAAATGATATCAATTGTTTTTCATTATGTGGAGCTGGTAAGTCTGAAATATTTTTAATTTTCCCTGGATCTGCCAAAATTTCTTCTTTAGTAATCACATGTGCTAAAAATTTTAACTCGTGTACCACAGATTTACATTTTTCTAACTTTAGTGTCATTCCTCCTTGCCTAAGTTTTTCACTGACTTGTCTCAGAAATTCAATGTGTTCATTCCAGTCTTGCCCACATACCAAAAACGTCATCAACATAAACTGTTAATTTAGACAGAAGTTTCTGTCAAGGTATATGATATAATGCACTGATAAATTTTGCTACACCTGAGTTAAAACAAAAGGTACTACACAATATTGGTAACACTGTAAAGAAAAACAGTTTACTTTCTGGATTCAGGTATTAAAGGAATCTTTTTGAAAGAACTGCAAGGGAAAACTTCTTCGTAGATTAAAAATGAGTGCCAGACCGAGACTCAAGCTTAGGACCTTTGCATTTCACAGGCAAGTGCTCTACCAACTGAGCTACCAAAGCACAGTCACAATCCATCCTCACAGCTTTACTTCCACCAGTACCTTGTCTCCTACCTTCCAAAATTTGCAGAAGTTCTCCTGTGAAACTTGTGAGACTAGCACTTTTAGATGAAAGGATATTAAATAATGTTGAGGTGTTCTTCCTTAATCATTAACAGAAAGGATTCAGTAGTGACTTGGCTTAGCCAGAGTCTGGAGGATGATTCCAGAATGAAATTTTCATTCTGGAGTATTGTGTGTGTGTGTGTGTGTGTGTGTGTGTGTGTGTGTGTGTGTGTGTGTTTGCTGATATGAAACTTCCTAGCAGTTAAAAACTGAGTGCCAGTCCGAGATTTGAACTCAGGAACTTTGCTTTTTATGGGCAAGTGTGCGCAGTTGGTAGAGCACTTGCCTGCCCAAAGGAACTTTGGATCATAATTCAGAATAAAACAGGAACTGTAATGACATATTTATCCATGCACCGGGTGAGTGACTTTCAAGTAAAATGTCTTACCTATACAGAAATATACATAATGGATGTACGACTGAAGGTTTTAGATGCATGGTTGGTGGCATATGCAAGTTTGGTTCTGGCCATGAATCAGATGGGGATAGCCAAATAGTAAGGCTCATGATAAGTGGAAAATCCAGGTTTGATACCCGCTCTGGTACAAATTTTCATTGTTGTCATTCCATTATACAGCTGATGGTGGCCTATATTTGCAATTGCAAATGTGTGTAATATATATGTGTTCACTTTCCTTATGCATCCTTCAGTTTGACTGGTTGACATAAGTCTTTTTCATCCAACATTATATTGCTGTGACAGTACACATCTTTAAAATAGTTACTAATTACTTCACAGGAATCTTTACGGTGTGTAATGTTATTATTGGTCCATTTGTTATTCAGTTCATTAATCCCTACTTTGCAGGCTGACAGTGCAGTGCATGCTAGTTATTTATTTCCTGAGTGGAGGCGTTACCTTGTCTCCGTGTGTCATTGGGTGCATGCTAACTTCTATTTCTGTTGTTAAAGTCGCTATTCAGATTTCTGTGCCGACCACTTCCGTAGTGACCCCTCAGTTGAAAATGATTAACGTTAATATTATTGTGGTGCCGTCAATGAAAACTAGTACCACTTTAATATTGTGTTCCCATCTGTTACGATTAGCATTTTATTACCTCCCTTTGTAAGTGACTGTGATTGTAGTGGTATTGTGTACTTATTTTTCCCATAATTTTGTCTAGTTTATCTGTATATTCAAAAACTGATCTGTAGTGTCATCTAACCCATGCACTAAGTCATATTGTATTTTAGTTGGCAAAACTCCTTTTCAAAATATCTCTCTGTGTCAATTCATCAAAAGGTTTGTTTAACTGTGCTAACTTCTTTATCTGGTGTTCGCAGAAATGTTTCATTCTGCCATGTCCCTCCGTATAATGTGGCCCATCCAGAAATTCACTTTTTATTCTGACCTGCTCAGTTTCTGCATCCACAGATAAATTTTGATTAGCCCATTAGCCCATGACGATGCTTTGCCTCCTAAATTCTTTTTTGACAAAATTAGTTTTCATGCTGTCACTCATATTAGGTACAAACTTGCCTTTATATTGTCGTAAAGTATCAATTGGATGCAAACTGCCTTCATCAGAAATGTTTTTCACTGGAATGTCGCAACACATCACATCAGTATTATTAAACAAGTTTTCTACAAAGTACCAGTATGTCATTTTTAAGGTTTTGGGTATTGCAATACTACACCATAGCTGGAAGTACTAGAGACACACTATTAATTAATCAACATATTATTAATGGAGTCTTTTTTCAGAAAGATTGCACTGGATACAAAAATTACACACAACATGGCTAAACAAGAGCACACTGAGAGTGAGTAAAAGAAGCTATTCCTCACAGAGGTCATGGTCGACTCCTACTGAGCTGACTGTTTCCACAGAGGCCCCCCCCCCAACCCCCCCAGTAGTGTGGAGAACTGGGGAGGTCATAGGATCGTAGGATGGAGGACCACCCAATGTGATGACAGGTGGTGTGAAAAGTGATGTTGTAGCTACCATGGGGGGAAGGTGAGACTGGAAGGTTGCTCTGCTAGAAACTTGAGGAAAGCACATAATCTCAGTGTCAAAGAGGGGGTGGGGGTGGGGGGGAGTACAGGGGATGATTGATAATGGAATGTAGGGGGGGGGGGGGAGTAGTGGGTTTAGGAGTGGAGAGAAGAGAGGCTGCAATGATAAGTCTCCTGGAGGAGTCAATGGAGGGAGTATTGTCGACCTCGTTTGCAAAAGGAGGTAAAAGATAATGTTTGAGAAGAGTAATGTGGATGGTGTTGGCATCATCTAAGGACTGGGGAGGGGTATGTAGAACCAAGAGGGTATCGAAAGATCTTCAGCAGACTACAGGGAGTTATTGATGGAGATAGTTGCAACACTCGGCAGTACTTGTGAGAGATGAGTTGTTGTAATTAGCACCCGAGATTCACTTGTTCCAAGCACAAGACTGAGGGAATCACTGCAGCACTGGGAGGGAGGGGGGTCAGAAGAAGATGCAAGAATTGGTGCACTTTGATCTAACAATGAGTCGCAACGCTTACTGTAGCGGGTTTACTGGGTGACAGGTCTCGTGTCATTCTGTCTTCAATTGCCCAGGCCAGTTTTAGCCTTTGCAAGAATACTGTTTGTAACTTACCATTGATGAGAACAACAGGTCCTGAATAAGGGGACAGTAAAGCTGTGCCAACCGAGTTGTCATGGAGCATTTTTCAGTTGCAGGTGGTGAGGTCGCTGTGAATGAAGGTGCATGGAGCTGTGTGGACATAGGGAGGAGGTATGTCGATGCATGAAATGTGTGAATGGACGCACTCACCTAGTGTGGGTAGGGCGGGGGGTTCGCCATACAGTACCTCAGCTGAAGATGATTGAAGATCCTCTTTGAAGGTAGTACGTATGCTCAAGATGACCCACAGCAACCTTCTGCCCAGTCACTAGCATTATATATGAGTGCCACTTTCAGTGTTCCATGAGGCCATTACTTTGTGGATGGTAGGCGATGGTAGTGAGCTTGGCAACGCCGCATAGATTATGGAATTTAGCGAAAAGGAGCAATTCTAATTGCGCCTGGATTTGTAGTGACTGATGGTGGGCAGCTGAAGCAGGCCAGCCAGGTGTCAACAAAAGCATGGACTACCAAGTTGGCTGATATGTTGGCCTCCACCTACCTACTAGACGAGTGGATCACAGAAAGAATGTTTTGAAACCTTCCAAAGGAGATAGGGACCAACCAGGTCAAGATGTACATGGTGAAAACGTCCTTTTGGAATATCAAAACGCCCAAGAGGGGGCAGTGCATGTCGACTGACCTTTCTACATTGGCAGGGAATGCATGAATGCAAGCGTGTACAGAGGTGTGGCAGTCACTTTTGACGTTCGGCCAAACAAAGTGCTCAGTAAGCAGGTACCTGGTGCTCTGATACCCAGATGGGCCAGGCCATGGATGGCTTTCAAGACACTGTGCTGCAGGCCAGAAGGAAGTATGGGATGTGGCGTGGTGGAACAAGTGCCACCAAACAATGAAGTGGCTGCTGCAGATAGGAGTTGGGATTCCACTATAAGGGACGTAGATCGAGTCTTGTAACAAATTCTGTACAGTGAGGTCTTGTTACTGCAAGCCAGCCAGCTTGTACAGGTCGAGGGATGAAATAGTGGAATTAATGCTCTACATGTAGTCTGCAACAACTTTGTCAGCACATTTGATGTAACTGACACCTGTAGTGCACTGAGAAATAAGGTCCATATGTTGAAAATGATGAGGGGGAGGTCAGTAGCACAGTTACACAATGCATCTATAGGGGGCAGAGTCGTCCGTAAAGATGGTAGCTTCACACCTTCAATGTCTTCTCGGAAGTATTTCCCTGCCTCATAAAAACTGCATAACTCTGTCAAAAGCACGCCATTTGCACTGGGAGAATTACAGTTTCTTGCAGGAGAAGCAAACAGGCTGTGAGATGTCACATATATGTTGCTGAAGCACGGCGCTTGTAGAGGAGTCACTAGCATCCATGGCAGAATGGTGTGCACTGGTGACAGGGTTTATGAAAGTGACAACATTGGAGAACGTGACCTTGAGATTTTCAAAAGCTGCTGAAATAGCTTCAGACCAGTTCACTCTATGCGATCTGAAAGTGTTCTCAACTGATAAAGTGTCCATGAGAGGGGGCTTCAGGTGAGGCGGCATGGGAGGTACAGTGCCTGAAAAAGTGTACCATGCACTTAAACACTCAAAGATCACAGTAGGTTTCAGGTAGGAGGTTGGAGATGAAGGCGACACAATCGGAAGCTGGGAGAATGCTCTCAGCAGTAATATCATGACCAAGGAAGGTGACACTAAAGCATGGCAAAGTTCACTTTTATCATGATTGATTTTGACACCATTGTCTGTGAGGACTTGTAACACATGAGTTTCTTCTGTTTGTCATTAGAAGAGGAAATGATGTCATCCAGATATGCACAGCAGAATGGTAGCGGGAAAGATAGAGAATGAATAAAGTGCAGCCAGGTTTGGGTAGCATTTTTCAATCTGTAATGCATGAAACAATATTTGAAAAGGCCGAACGGTGTAGGATGGCTCATTTCGGAATATCATTAGCGTGAACACGGATTTGATGGTAAGCCTTGCTAAATACAGGTGCCGTACAGCTGCTGTGCCAAGTCTTGGATATGTGGAATGTGATAATTGTAATTATTGTGCATGCGTTTAGTTTGTGGTAGTCTCTGCACAACCTTCCTTTTTAGGAACCAGGTGGGTAGGTGAAGACCATTTAGAAGAGGGGTGGTGAGGTCCTATACTCGTGTCTAACAGTTCCTGCACAGTGGCCTTGGAATGGAGCAGTTTGGTAGTTGTCAGGCACCTTGCCTTGTAACGGACTGGAGGGCCTTCCATGGTCTTTAACCTATGACAGGTACCATTTGAAACAGCCATGAGGGGTGAAGAGGGGATTGGAGTCTCACATGCAAAACTGATACACAAAGAGTGAGTGACTTGTCATGTCCGTGGCATAGCAGTATGTGTCATCGGCCAAAGTTTCTGCTGGCAGTATTGTGGTGGGAAGAGCATCGATCACAGGATATGCATGTATCAGGTTGTTGGAAGCTGCCATGCCAGGTGGCAGGTCATGTTGTTCCTGGCGTGAAAGACGTCAATGTCACGACAATGGAGTAAGAGTTCTGTGAGGTGTTTGGCGAGCTGAATTGTCAGAAGTACAGAGTGTTTCAAAATGGACTTAACAACTTTGAAAATTCATATAAATCAATTCACAGTGCTTATGGAGGTGATTGTAGAGTCAATTTGTAGGGAAATACAAGTTTTGTCTCGTGTAGTTCGTTAGTGCCGAATCGCACTATAAGGAGTGCTAGTGGCAGTTGCACTGAAGATGGCTGCTTCATTGGACCCGAGCGTGCTAGCTATGTGTTTTGGCTTGAATAATCGAAGTAGGTGACAGCAGTTCAGTGCAACTTCCGCACCAACTATGCTAAAGATCCTTCTAGAAGGCCTACAATTTACAAGTGGCATAAATGTTTTGTAGAAACAGGGTGCCTGGTTAGACATGGGAAATCATCTGGTCGTCCACGCACATCTGACGTCGTCTTTGAGTGAGTGAGACAACATTTTGCCAACAACCCTATGGAATCCACCCGGCATGCATCTCGCAAACTGCAAATCCCACATACGACTGTTGGGCATGTGTTGAGAAAACGTTTGCATTTGAAACCGTACAGACTGACAATTGTACAAGCAATAAGACACTAAGACACTTGAAAATTGCTTGCAAGAACTTCCGTGGTGATGTGTTAAATCGATTACATGAGGATAAACATTTCTTGGACAAAATCATCCTCTTCTGATGAGTCGACTTTTCATTTAAGTGGCAAGGTTAACACACAAAACTGTAGAATTTGAGGCAGTGAAAATCCACATCAATCATTGCAACAAGTTCGTGATAGCCCTAAACTGAACGTATTTCGTGCACTGAGCAAGAACAAAGTGTACGGCCCCTTTTTTTTCCATGAGAGAACCATCAATGGGACAGTGTATCTGGATATGTTGAACGAAATGTTTACTTCATGCAAGATTGTGCACCACCCCACTAACTGGCTGACGTCCGGGATTTTCTCAGTGACTGCTTTCCAGGTCAATGGATTGGCCGTGATGTGCCAGTTGCATGGCCTCCACATTCCCCAGATCGGACACCACTCGATTTCTTTTTTATGGGAATTCATCAATGATATCGTGTTTGTACCTCCAGTGTGGCTTCTGTACCTGCACTTAGAGCAAGAATTTACGCCGCCACTGAGCAAGTTACACCTGCAATGCTACAGCGAGTTTGGGAAGAAATTGACTTCCGATGCGATGTGGGCAGGATAAACAGAAGCCACATACAACTTCTTTAGTTTAAGGTAAAAAAACTTGATGTGCTTTCCTACAAAATAACACTAAACCCAGTTCTGTATCTTCAATAAGTTTATATGAATTTTTAAAGTTGTTAAGTCATTTTTGAAACACCCTGTATATATTCAGATGATGGATGGTTAAGCATGTCACAGCGAGACATGTGGGCTGTAGCCAGTGGAATGAAGGAATCTAGCATGTGTGTGCCATTGGTATGATGCAACAGTGCTGCACACGGGATGTCTGGCCAGAGGCCGAATTGTTTAAGGAAGCCAGTTCCGAGAAAAGGACTCTCAACAACTGCCACATGGATGATCCATGGGAACTGCAGATTAGGACTGAGCTGTAGCTGTAGCACAGCTGTGCCGTGGACTTTGAGAGCTGAATTATTAGCTGCACGGGCTTTACCAGGCCAGGGCAAGATGGCGGCATAACACATCCATGCTGATGTTAATTAGGAAGCATATGTCGGTTAATGTGTCGAGCACGTAGAGGAGTCCAGATGCGAGATGGTCATTGTATGATGATTGATTTTGGAGCTGGCGCTGTGGAGAAGAAGTGTGGGACATGGCACCTATTGCAGCCCACGTGGTGAGTTTTCCATCACACATGGAGGGCAGCAATTACAAGCGGCATCCTCAAAGTTCTTGTGGAACCAATGCAGCGGGTAGGAGGAGTGAGGAGCAGGACAAAGTTCTGATGTCTGCCACCTTTGGATAATGGAATGTAGCTCCTTTATTAACAGACAATGAGACCAAGCATAGACCAAAATTAGTTTTTTGTTTTGTACTGCAATTGTGTAAATAATACTTCTGCAGAAACTTATTTGCATTACCTCCCCTTTAAGGAGAAAATAAATTAGGTAGGAGTAAGTATTTCACAATCCTTAAAAAAGGCCTCTGCAAGATATGTGGCTACCTACTTTACACAGTTTCTTACAGATCACTTCTGCTGAATAAACACACTAATTACTTTAACTCTTTCACTATTATTGGGATATATGTGTCCCTCAATAGGTTACCAGAGAACTAGCGGCAATTTGCTGCATGTTATTGTTATGTATCGGTGTTCCACTGGTAAAGGGAAGTCTGTTAACGATTTGCAGAATTATTATACTAGGGTCATTCAATAGGCCCTTAGGAAACCCAAGAGCTGCTGCTTGTAGTATCGAAACAGTTTGCTGGTAATAAGCATTATCTGTCACTACTGGGCAGATGAAGTTTCAGCTGTATATGTCACATGCTTTGTTGTCCCCATTGACTGAAGCAACAAGTTCAGATTTATTTCACAACACAGAGAAAACTGAGTTTCAAGCAATGATTAAATATTACTTTTTGAAAGGCATTACACCAAAAAAGATCAAAGCTGTGTTGGATGAAGTTCATGGCACTCTCCTCCTTTGTTTGCAACTGTTTACAATTGGGTACATGAGTTTAAACATGGCCTTACATCCACAGAAGAACAGTTGACAAAATGCATGGTTTTGAGTGATTGACGAACCAAAGTGGGTGAAATAGTTGAGGCCACAGGCATATTTCAAGGTACAGTGTTTTGAATTTTATATGAAAAATTGGGCATGAAAAGATGGGTGCTGCATTTGTTCCCATTGGAGAATAAACACTATCATGTGGTCAGTGATAAGGCCATTTTGGCTTTTTTCTGTCAAACACGGCTACACTCTTGAGACTAAGGGACAACCAAAACAATGGATTTTTGAAGGTCAGTGGACTACGAAGAAGGTAAAGACTGAAATCAGCTGGCAAGGTGGTGGCTACAGTTTTTTGGAATGCAAGCAGAAACATCTTTGTCGATTATTTGAAAAAAGGACAAACAATAACTGTAGAGTAGTAAGCATTGATACTGCACAGGCTGAGCAAAGAAATCAAGCAAGAACATCCCGATCTGATAAAGATCCTCTTCCATTATAAAATTTCACGGGTGCATATCTGCACAGTTCAGTGGCCAAAATTATGGAATTAAACGTAGGATTATTGAAGCATCAATTGTATTCATCTGATGTGGGTCCCATGTGATTTTTTTAATTTCCAAACTCAAAAAAGGGCTCTGGGGTTGATGATTTACAGTGAATGAGGATACTGTTGGCCAAAAATTCCTATTTTGCAGGCCTTCTGAAATTCCTATCTTGAAGGCCTTCTGAAATTCTACTTTTTAGAAGACTTAAAAGGGCCGAAGCAGTGCTTGGAAAAGTGTATGGAGTTAAAACAGTATTTGTTGAAAAAATAAAGGGAATTATTCCCAAAACACTGTTTTTCTGTCTTTTTCCAAAGACTCACTGAATGACTATCATAATTACAGATTGTGTTGGGCTGTCTTCAAGTTCGCTGAGAATCCTCTGCTCTGTATCATTGCATCAAATTAGTTCACTCCTGCAGATAGGCAACCAAATGAACAGATTTTTATATTGGGGCCAGTGAACTGCGTGCATGTTTAATTTTTGCTGTGTCCAAATCGTGCTGTATTGAGCATCTGTGATGTGAGTAATTCAGAGAGAGGCTCTGTCCACCAATGTGTATGCGTTTTCTGTAGGTTTTGTAGTTTTTATGCAGTTGTCTTCTGAAGGTCTGGAGGTACACTTGTGTGAATAACCTTTAATGTCCCATCCCTTTCCGTGTTGGAAACCGAAATGACAGTAATTATTTTTTTCATGTTGCTACTTCTGATAACAATGATTAAAATAACCATACATTAATATGTTTCATTCGGGGGGGGGGGGGAGTTGTGAAAAGATTATTCCCAACAACAAGGGGTCAGCGCGTATGACAGATACATCCAAACATAAACACATCGAACCAAACCTGTTGATTAGTTCATCCATGCATTGCAAATCTCATTGTCAAAAATTCATGCAGTATCAATGAATATACGTGGCTGAACACTTGGGAAGAAGCAGTGCTTAAACAAACATCAAATTTTAGTTCTTCAAGTAGAGTTACAAGATTGACACAACTGAAGGCTTTGGGAAGATCTCAGGATATACAAAAAGGATCATTTTTCTTGGGGCCCTTCAGACATTTTGGACAAAACTGATCATTTGTTTTTGGATTTGCAGCCTAGTTCTCATTCTATATTCATGTGGTATTTCAACAACTTCTCTAGTTGCCTTCTTCATATGTTGAACACAGATATTGTAGCTTGCTGTCTGGATACCAAGAATGAGTTAAAATTTCATAGAGTTACAGCATTCCCTGCCATTCACGCGGTGGGCAGATCATTATGAGGAGCCCATCAAGTTAAAATCAGACTCATCAATTCGATTCTTTTATGCAGTAAAATTATTATTATTATAATCTTATGGTGAAATTTCATCCTTTTGGTGCCTAGTACCCCTGTCCATGACCATCAGTTACCGTTATTTCAAAACCAAAAAAAGGCTGACATAGTATATAGAAGAATGTGCTACTGAAGCAACATATGAAGTGATTTAATGTGAAACACAAAAGAACAACAGTGAATTTATAAACTTGATGAGATGCTGATTTGAAAGAGAAAGAAAGAAGGGGAGGGGGTAGAGGGAAGGGGGAGGGACAGAGGGACAGAGGGACAGAGGGACAGAGAGAGAGAGAGAGAGAGAGAGAGAGAGAGAGAGAGAGAGAGAGGGACTATGTAATTCAGTTTTTGATATGTGAAAATGTAACAGATCTGTTAAAGGTGCTTTCGGGACTTCAAGCTAGTGGTAAAGTATCACAATATTCTTTGCAAATAAGAAAATTTGCTCTGAACCTACATTTTTGTTCTGCAAAGGCATACAGCTACTTATGAAAGTTTGTGAAGTTATCTTACTCAAGAGCAAGTCACTGCAATTATGAGAAGTTCCCTATTTACAAACAGAGGCATCCTTTTACAGTAACTGAATTTGGGGAACCACTGGATTATGTGAGTCATAAACTTGTACCTCAAGAATTATTTTATCTGCGTGATGAATCACTTACATAAATCTAGATCTTTTGAGAACAGGTAAAGTTGCAAGACAACTATACACAAAGCTAATTTTATTTAAAGGCCAGTGAAAACATTACAACAATAGAATGTCAACAAAAACAATGTAAAAATAAAATGTAAATGATACCACTGTAGGAATGAAATGTCAATAAAATATTGTAAAAATAAAATGGCAGAAAATTACTTTACCATCTTGGAAGTCATCATTATTATCCATGGAATACTTGTGATACTTACTTGTAACACGAGTTTTTAAAAATATTCCTGCCCACACTGGGCTGGTCTTTGGGGGCTGTGACTGTATGCTTGAAATATGAACAAAAGTACAGAATTCCAGCACAACTCACCATTTCTATTAGTTAACCAGTGTGCGTTTTGAAGTTTACTACATGATCTTCGGGTTGCAACTGCTGAAATAGCATTGATTTACACTCAGTTTGTGAGCAACAAGAAGTTATTGTGAATAGACAAATATGTTTTGAGCGGTTGTGCAGTTTTATCTGCATTGAAAAGTTATTCATATTTCGATTAGGTTCTTCACTTGATGCTGCCAGTATACACACAAATTACCGACGTTTGCCAGTTTTTTGAGGGGAAAAAAAAAAACAAAGCTAGCCTGAGCTACTTGAAGTTAAAAGGCAATTCGAAGAGGTATGACAAAGCAGATGATACCAAACTGATAAAAATGAGAATGGGAACTTAGTTTGTTTCAAATGTGGATGTATAGTGCCCCAAGAAATTTAAGCTCGTTTGTAGCTGACACAGTGAGCAATAATATCTGTTCAACACGTCAAATAACTAACCAGTCATTGAAATATTGTGTGAAGATGAAATGACATCTTGCTTGTAGATCCAAAATCTTTTAAACCACAATATTTCTTGTTTAGTTCTGCCAGGTATCAGGTGGCAAGGAATTGTATGGGTTTCTTTATGGAGAATCCAATATGAAAGCCAAGCTGAGAAGTCATCAAGTTCAGCTAGGGGGAAAAAAAAAGTATCTCATGTAGACACTGAAGTTGGAACAGTTCCCTCCATGTAATTATTTAGAACTAAATGAATTCATTGTGATGGTAAGCTTTCAAATAATCCCACATGAGAAGCAAGTGTTTGAAACAAAATGTGAGTTTTAGAGTGCACTTCAACACAGAAAAGTTAATCCAATTAAATGCTTGAAAATATTTAACTAACGTGTTGGACTCTAATAAATTACCATGATGCTACAAAAATGACAAATATGGGCTGCTTCAACTGGCTCCATATAATTAAAACAGGAACACAAGATAATTATCTGAATATGAAAGTAGTTTTTATTCATCCAATGTTCAAATGAGGTGCATTCTCTTTAAGGCACAGCAGAAAGAGAAAGAACAATATAAATAAATATTCAATCTGTTTTAACACAGATCTCTATAAAAATAGATCAACAAAGTTAAACTCTCTTAAAGTGGAATGCGTTTAAGAGACTAAATGAGTTTTTCCAAACACAACAAATATTAGAAAATCATGAGTAAGGTTCCTTTTTCTTTTTAATCAAAAATAAAACTGAAAATAATGTAACAGTTTCAGAAACAGAAAGAATGAATGCTAATGCCATGTTACAAACCATCTTTGCAAACCTCAGTGCAATGTTTTCACACACACACACACACACACACACACACACACACACACACACACACACACAGGGAGATCACAAATGCATCCAGTAAACGGAAACCAATGAGCACAAATGGATGGTGTATCCTGAATGCAGGGTGGCTACACATCAGAGCGAGAGCCAGCTCTAGCTGACTTCTTCGGCCGAGGAGTAGCAGATGAAGCATCAGCTGAGCGGGAAGTGGCAGACTCTCTCGCACTGTCACTGGCTGTCGAGCCTCTGTGATTGTGGTGATCTTTTTTTTTATTTCGAATGTGGTTCTCAATCCCATTAGTTTTCTTTTTTGTTTGACGTATCTCCTTTGAGGCTGCAGTATCACTCTCAACTGACGAGTCTGAGTCATTTGCATTCTTAGTCACTACCTTGTGATGTTTTGTCTTTGCAGAGTGATTTTCACTCTTTTGTAGTTTCTTTTGTAACTGTCTGATCTTCCGAGCAATGGCATCGGGATCCTTTCCGCAAGAAGCGTTAGAAAGATCTGAGTCACTATCAGAACTAGAACTGCGACGACTTCGTATGATTTTCCTGCGACGTTTCACTGGTGTAGCTACAATCTTTCTCTTCTTTTTCTTCCTCTTTTTCTTAGAGTCTTTGTGTTTTCTTTTTATCTTTTTCTTCTGTTTCTTCCGCCTGTCTGACCCACTACTGCTGCCACTGCTCGAGGAGGAACTACTGCTGTACACACTGCTGTCACTGCTACTGCTGCTGCTACTGCTACTACTAGTACCGCTCGAACTGCTGACGTCTCTCCTCCTGCGCTTCTTTGCTTTGCAGTCTGCACGCAGAACTTTATCGTCTTCTGATGAGGATTGATCACTGTCTGAGTCATCGTCACCTCTGCGAGGCTTCTTCTTAGTTTTATCCAGGATCTTTCCTTTCTTTCCTTTAATTTTCTTCTTTTTTCTTCTCCTTTTCTTGACTTTCTTTGCAATTACTGCATGCTTCTTTTGTCTGATTTTCTTTTTGTGATGCACGTTTCCTTTTTGCACCTCTGAACTTGAGCTGCTATCTTCTGATGAATCAGATGAGCTGTCACTCTCACTCGAAGATTCTGAATTACTGTCTGTAGAACTATCTTCACTCTTCTTTCTTTTCTTCTTCTGAGGCTCAGAAAGAGAGTTCTCTTTACCTTTGTTCTGCAAGGCACCACCATCTTTGTGTTCTGTGGCAGCAGCATTTCTCGGTCTCTTCTGGAGCTGACCGTCCGACTTCACATTATGATCGCCAGACGTTGTCGCATCTCCTGGCCCTTTGCTTCTGCTGTTGGTACCAGACAGATGACTATTTTCTCCCACTTTCCTGCTCATTTTGCCAGAAGGAGTCCCTGGCCTTTCTTTTCTTCTGGCAGAATCACTCCCTCTGGCCTTCTGTGTGTCACTGTCTCCTCCATCTGACAAGTCGTCTCTGCTATGGTGTGCTTTGACTCTTTCAGTGCCATTGTCCGAACCATGGACAGCTACTGCCTTAGGAGTTGTACTTCTGTTTTTCTCCACAGCTTCTGCCCCTCTTCTCCTGGTGCCTTCCTCACTGGAACCACTGCTGTCTCTCCTAGAGAGCTGTGCACCATTCACACCTTCTCTGTTTTGAGATTTCTCCCTGCCATCACTTCTCTTCGGTTCCCTGGGCAGTCGCTCCTCATCAGCTCTCTCCCATCCTTCCTTACTGGATGTGTTCCCACCAATCCTTCCACTCTCCGTTTGAGAATCTCTCTCCTTAGCATGATCTCCAACATCATCAATGTATTCCTTGTTCACTTGATGTTTATCTCTCTCCTTGTTCCTCTCCTTTTCTCTCAACTTTTCCTTCTCTTTCATTTTTTCTTTTTCCCTGTCCTTTTCCTTGTCCTTCTCTCTTTCCCTTTCTCTGTCCTTCTCCCTGTTTTTATCTTTCTCCTTCTCCCTGTCCTTATCTTCCTCCCTATCACGATCCTTATCCTTATCACTGTTTCTGTCTCTGTTGCCACCTTTGTCCCTGTCCCTATCTTTATCACTTTCTCTATCACGTTGGCGGTCCCTGTCCTTGTCCCGCTCCCTGTCCCTGTCCTTATCCCTATCCCTGTCCCTGTCTCTGTCCCTGTCCCTGTCCCTGTCTCTTTCTCTGTCTCTCTCTCTTCCTTTGTCCCTCTCCCTGTCCCGATCTCGATCCCTATCTCTACCTCGCTCCCTCTCTCTGTCCCTGTCACGGCTGCCACTACTTCCGCCATGCCTGCGCTCTCTGTCACTGTAGTAGCGGCGTTCTCGTTCTCTGTCTCTTTCGGAACTCCGGGTATCGGAAACACCACGCATGTCCTCCCGTCTTCCGTGGTCTCGAATATCTTCCCGTCTCGAGGAGTTCCTGTCATTGTCAGGTCTCTGCAAATCAAACAGATGCACAAGCAATTATTACATATTCTGTAAAAAGATGAACCTGTGATGCCACAAATATGTGATCATAATACAAAGACGTTATTGAACTATATTTCACTGACGTTATCTGGAATGATCCAAGTTTCTTTGCAGAAATCTGTGCTGAACAAAATAAGGAAACCTTATGAGAAACTGCCTATATTTTACACAAAAACAGATGTTCAAATGTGTGTGAAATCTTATGGGACTTAACTGCTAAGGTCATCAGTCCCTAAGCTTACACACTACTTAACCTAAATTATCCTATGGACAAACATACACACCCATGCCCGAGGGAGGACTTGAACCTCCGCCGGGATCAGCCACACAGTCCCTGACTGCAGTGCCTTAGACCGCTCAGCTAATCCCGCGCAGCACACACAAAAACAGGAAAAGAAAACTTGCAGCTATGGGGCATCAGTCAGTAGTCTTCAGATTTGAATAGTTCACATAACTGTTAGTCTATTCAAGAAGTATTAACAGTTATCTGGCTTTGTTAATACAGATCCCTCATTCATCTGGAACAATTTTGTTACTGTATAGTAACTGTAGTACAGTTGATACTCCACAAGTAATTGTGGGAACAACTGATGGTGGCAATCATTAACTTCAGATTCAGTCAGCTGCCACACACAATTCTGACAAAGTGTCAGGTAACACTTTAACGCGACACGTATTGTTCCCATTTATTGTGAGTCCAGAATGACATACAAAGACGGCAGTGTCCACAGACAAAAAATTAGATACACTGAGTAGGACGGATAAAGGAGAACTGCTAAACAACATTCTTACTGAGACGAGATACTGGCAGAAGTAAAGCTGTGAGTACCGGGCGTGAGTCGTGCTTCGGTAGCTCAGTTGGTAGAGCACTTGCCCGCGAAAGGCAAAGGTTCCGAGTTCAAGTCTCGGTCGGGCACACAGTTTTAATCTGCCAGGAAGTTTCAACATTCTTACTGAATTTGGTGTTTGAAATTTGACAGTTTCAGATTGGAAAGACAACTGGAAAAATTAATACTTTTGTTTGAAACTGATGTCAAAAGATGTCTTAGAGTAATGGGAGAGTAACAAAAACAAAGAAATAAAACTCTAGAGGGCATCCTTTTCATGTGGTTTACTGAAAAGAGGAAGAGTGGTGTTTAGTGTCAGGCACCATACTGTACGAAAAAGCTGTAAGTTTAAACAAGAAGCTTTCTAATGTTGATCCAAACTTCTCAGCCAGCCAAGGTTTGTTTCAAAGGTGGAAACATCAACGCAGAATATGCTAGCAGTCAATGATTGGTAAATGCATTTCAGCAGACACAGTAGCTCCCGAAAATTTAAAAAAAGAATTCCATTTGATAAGTTCACTCTAAATCAAGTTCAAGTTCTTTCCTGTCAGATGCTATCCAACAAGACATCAGGTTCCTGATTAGACACTTCTCCAAATGCTAGAAAAAGAATAAGGAGAGAGAGTCACAATTATGGCTCCCAGTAATGTATCTGGGAAACACAAAATTCCTCTTTTGTTAATGAGGAAATAAAACAATCCCCATACTTTCATAAATGTGAATCATCCCTCCTCACCAGTATCTTATATGTCACAAAAATATGTGGATAGGCAGGCTGCTGTTTCAAAAGATGATTCTTTGAAGCTTTTGTGGCAAGCGTAACAATATTTCTGAAGGAAGAAGTTTTGCATCTGACTGCCATATTGTTGGCTGTGCAATGCTCCATCCATCCTGGTATAGAGAATTGGTCAGTAAAATTTCTGCCTCACAACAAAATCACAATGTTGTAGCCAATGCACAGGGGACTCCTGGGAATATTAAGCATGTGCATGAGAGGCAGCTGCTCACTAAATTTGTTGAAGAAGAAGGGGAAAATGGTGTGTTAACACCATTGAAATTTATGAATTTACAGAATATAATATTGTAGAGTAAAAAATCAATGTACTGGAAAAATATATATGCCCAACCATTTAGAAATTGGTGACAATATTGGTGAAGAGTTCATCGAACCACTTGCAAATACTGCAGAAACCTCAGGCATAGATGTTAATGACTGGCAGGGAAATGACAATGACACTGGCTACAGTACGATTTCTGATGACAAAACTGTCACAGTTCCTGTACCTGCAGACAGCAACAACTGTGATGATCAATTACCTGACAAAGCTGATGCTCAATCTGAAGAGATTATGGATGATGACACATACAAATGGAACAACCCAGCTGGACAAAATAATGGTCTATTTGGAACATCAGCCAGAAAGAACTTGCTTCTGAAAGTCCATCATTCTCACGGATGTAGGACAGTGGCTGATGATATAAATAAAGAAAATGAACCACAACAGCCATATCATCAAAGAAGTTTATTTCAAATGACCTGTCTCTGTGCAACACTTATGCCATATTCAGGTCCACTATACACCACAAAGTATTTTCATTCCTTGGCCTAAGTGTCATACAACCAATACAACACTATTTGTCATGGATTGCATGCATCATAGTGTATACTCTACAACATGTTGTCGCAATTTAGGCTGAAATAATGTTGGTGAAACATTTGTGTGATCATGCTGCACATATATGACATACGAATCTGATTCTAAAGAAACTTACCAATCACTTCAGCATGTAAAGTTTGTCACAATTCAGATGAAAACAGTGTATAATTTGTGTGTTTATGTGAAAATAGATATAATGTCTGAGTTTATGGCATTCAATCCATGTCACCTTAGTTTTTTCTGAACATCTAGATTATCCAGATTTTTGACAATCCAGATGATCTACAATCTCACCTGGTCTGGCAAATCAGGGTTTCATCGTACGTGAAAATTTGTAATGAGAATAACTTTTCCAAATAATGAAACAAGCAGATGTTGGCTGAGATAGAAAAGTCAAAAAACATGAGAGCTTATGGCCACACTCCTAACAATGAAGACTTCATACCATCACTTAATGCACACTTCAAGAAGGAATCATGTAAGAAAAATAATTTCCAACTACATACAAAAATTATAAAGAAAGCAAAACCAATAAAACTGCTTTATAAAAAAAAAAAATACTATTTGCAAGGGAGAGAGCAGCAGTGCCAGTGAATTTGAAGTTGCCCGCAAACTTGACAAACTATTTAACAACCACTCTGCAAATGAAGGGAGGGCAAAACATTACTTTTTAAAGGGATCTGACAGGAATGAGGTGAGGAAAAGCAGCAGCAAATTAGCATGGAATGAGAGTCGAAAGACTTAATGAATTGTAATTTTGTTATATAGTGGCATTGTAAGCTAAACAGATATGTTTGGATAAAAGTAAGTGTCATTTCAAATCAGTGGCTTGTAGCTGTTTAGTTCACAACTGGAAAATAATACACTATCATCTTTTTTTAAGCTTTCTTTTATGCTTTGCTGTTAGCACCCTCTTCTAACTGCTTACATTCTTAATACTCCTTGCATAAAAGTCTTGTTGACAAGCAAAAGCTGAATGTAACGAAAAATAAGCATAAGAGGAGGAAAGCAACAGGAGTTCTATGAAGACAGAATCAATACCTTCACTGTGTGACAGCAAGAGGAATAGTGACAGATGACAGTGTCACTAAAGCAGAGTTACTGAACACGGTCCTACAAAATTCCTTCAGGAAAGCACATGCAGTATATATTCCAGAATTTGAATCAAGAACAGCTGCCAACATTAGAAACTTTGAAGTAGATAAATTCGGTGTTGTGAAGCAATTGTGTCATTCAATAAAGATAAGTCTTCCAGTTCAGATTGTATAACAGTTACGTTTCTTCCAAAGTATGTTAACAGCCCCATTTTTAGAAATCATAAACAACTGCTCACTTGACAAAAGATCTATATCTAATGATCAGGAAGTCACACAGGTCACACCAATACACATGAAAGGAAACTGAACTAATCTACTGAGTTACAGACCCATATCACTGACTTCAATTTGTTGAAGGATTTTGGAACAAATGCTGTGTTTGAGCATTATGCAATATTTCAAAGACAATGGTCTACTAACATACAGCCAGCCTGATTCAGAAAATACCATTCTTGTGAAACACCAAGTAATGAGTACCACTAAACAATGGCGTTTTTCATTGCAGCGAGATCTTTTCACGGAATTTCAATCATCAACTTTCTCTTCTGAATGAGGAAATAGTTTGCTGACATTACTTACACAGGGAGAAATAATTATCATAATAAAATAAGAGAAAACCGAGCTTGCACGGAAAGATTCAAATGTTTGTGTTTCCTGCGCACTGTTTGAGGGTGGAAAGGAAGAGAGAGAGTTTGAAAGTGGTTTGATGAATCTTCTCCCAGGCATTGAAGTGAGAATTGCAGAGTAGTCATGCAGATGTAGCTGTAGATGAATTTGAAGTAAAATTCTATCTGATTAGCTGATAAACAATGCTAAGAAGTTTTCATCTTACGTAATGTCAAAATACTGTCGTCCATACAGTCACTCAGTGACACACTGAAACCAAAGTAATCTAACAATAACAAAGAGAAGACTGGTGTATTGAATCATCATCATTATCTTGGACAGCTTTCAGCCTCTGGCCGGGTCTGTATGGAACATAGGCCTCTCCGTCATCTTCTGTCTTGCCACCTTCTCTCTGTCTTCACCTTGGTCCAGTCTTCTCCTTTCTTCTGGACTCATTCCTCCACTCCTTTCAGCCATCTGTCTCTCAGTCTTCCTCTTGGTCTCTTTCCTTCCAGTTTCATCTCGTGTATCCTCCCAGGTATCCTCTTCTTCTCCATTCTCTTAACCTGTGCATACCATGTCAGCCTTGATTTCTCTATCTCCTCCTGTAATGGTTCCACCTTCATTAACTCTCTGATCCTCTCATTTCTTAACCTGTCTATCTTTGTCACTCCAATATTGTTTCTCAAGAATTTCATCTCACGAGCTTGTACTTTGCTTTTCTCTCTTCCTTTCACAACCCAGGTTTTTGACGCATATGTCACGATCGGGACATAGGATGACTGTTATATAACCTTTTTACTGATTTGGGGTACATCCTTGCTCCATATCAGGCTTCTGATACTCTACCGCAATTCTTCTGATTTTCTCCCCCACTCATTTATTTCTCTGTCGTTTTTTCCATCTTCCTCTATCAGGCTTCCTAGGTACTTGAAACTCTCCACTCTCCTCAATCGTTCCCCACCAATTGTTATTCCCGTTGTTCCTCTCTCCTCCTTTCTTGTTGTGATAATCATCTCACTCTTACTTATACTAAATTTCATCCCATATTCTTGTACTGTTCACTCCCATACGCCCAACTGCTCTTGTACTTCCTCCTCCTTATTCCCCCAAGTCATCAGATAATCTGCAAACACCACAGCTTTCATCTTCCTTCCACCAATTACTTGTGCTACTGTACTCATTATATCGCCCATCTACAATGAAGAGTAATGGTGAAAGTGCACTTCCCTGCCTAAAGCCATTCCTATGTTCAATCCAAGCTGATCTCTCTCCTCCCACTTTCACGGTACATTTCCCTTATCTTCCAAATAATCTGTTTTGCTACTCCTCTGTTCTTCAGGGCTTTCCACATTTTGCTGTTCCTGCAGCTGTCTTACAGCAAAAATTAGATCCACCGTGGACCTTCCTGCTCTGAAGCCACGTAGCTCTTCTCTCATTCTTCCTTCTAATTTTGCCCGAATTCGTGCTTCCAAAATTTTCTCAAAAATCTTTGCACAATGACTCATCAATGTTATCTCCCGATAGTTCTTGCACTCTTTTCTATTTCCTTTGTTAAAGATCAGGACAATTATTCCCTTCTTCCAGTCTTCTGGGATCATCATGTCTCCACACAATTTTCATTACTCGATATAGCCATTGTATCCACCACCTCTCCTGCTGCTCTCACCATCTCTACACTTAGCTCGTCCAGACCTGGTGGCTTATCTCCCTTCATCTTGCCCAATGCGTCTTCCACTGCTCCCCATGTAAGGTCTTTTTCTATTTGCTGTTCCTTCTCTTTTTTCTCCTCGGCTTGTTCCTCCTCATCCAGGTCTCCATTCGAGTTCAGGAGTTATTCAAAATAATCCTTCCACATATTCTTGAGCTCCTCCTCATTCTCTACATCTTGTTCATTTTTGTTCACCATTCGAGCATAATCTGTCGTACCATTCTTCCTCTCATTTTTAATCATCTCCTATAACACCTTTTTTGAACCTTCGCTATCCTCCTCCATCATTCTGGTCCACTGTTCCATCCACTTACTTCTTTCCTCTGCCACTATTATTTTTGCTTCTTTCTTGCTTGCCTGATCCTCTCCTCTTGTCTCTACTGTTCTCTTCTGGAACTATACCATAGAGGCTATTCTTCTTCTGTACTATATCCTTTGTTATCATTCCACCAGGGTACTTCTTTCCATCTCTTTTTGTTGCTTGTCCTCCCACATACTGCTTCCGCCGTACTTACCAATGTTCCCTTGAATCTACCCCATTCCTCTTCTACCGTTTTTGGTTCATCCTTTGGGATGCTTTCCTTTACTACTTAAAGGTTCTGTGCCTGCTTGCTTCCTCCTTTTCCTGGTTTTCTGTCCCTTTATTATCCTTAGTCCCTCTCAGGTTCTTTACCAGCAAATGGTGGTTGCTATCCAAGGCCTCTGATGGTATTATCTTAACGTCAACGATGCTCCTATTCATCTCACTATCATACAGGAAGTAGTCACCTATCGACTTTCTCTTTAAGTCTTGACTGTACCAGGTAGAATTCGAATGATTAGGAGTGAAGGAGACCACTCACTGAATAGCAGAAGCTTGCTAGCTTTCAGAGTGATTGTGTTTCCAGCTGGCACAACATAGGGGCACAGAGTGTGTGTGTGTGTGTGTGTGTGTGTGTGTGTGTGTGTGCACGCGCAGTCACCCCCCCCCCCCCCCCCCACACACACACACACTAGCTCGAGGTACGATTTATAAGTTTTCTTTCAGTTTTATGTGTACCTGTCGACAACTCAACACTTCTGCCAGTTGATAAGTAGTCCTCTTTACTCCTGAAGTATAGTAGATGTAGTGATAAATCAAATATTATGACATAGTACAAGTGACAAAAAAAGTTCTATTGGAATCAACTTGATTTCCAGAAAACAAAAATCTTATGGCACTCAGCTTGTTCTGTTTGTCCACAAAACCTAGAATGCCATAGATAGAAGCATGCAGGTTGATGCCATGTTCCTTGACTTCTGGAAGGTGTAAGATGCAGTTTCATGTTTCATTTAGTAAAATAAATATAGCTTATGAAATACTGAGCTAGCTTTGAGATTGGACTTAAGACTTATTAACAGACAGAACTCCGCACATTCTTCTTGACAGGGAAAAACATGAAGTCATTTTGAGGTTACATCAGGGAGTGTTATAGGACCATTACTACTAAAAAATGTACGGTGTGGTGAACAATGTAAACCAAACTTCATCAAGCTGTATGCAGCTTATGCTCTTCACAAAAGTAGTAAACTAATAAAATTTCAGCAAACTGCAGAAACATTACATTGATACTCTGTAGAGGATGTGGAAGTCGGTCTGTAAATCTACATTAATGTTAAAATATTCTGCATAAAAAAGTGAGAAGTTTCAGTATTGTTCGATCAGTGTCAATAGATCACAAGAAACAGCCAATTGTAAAACATTAGTCCTCTGGCTGCTGGGACCAAAACAGTGGTCACATGTGTGAGAGGTGTGTGTGTGTGTGTTGTCTATTTCATAAGAAGGCCTTCTGGCTGAAAACTTACATGTTTAGTAGTGTTTTTGTTGCGCCTGTCTGCGACTCAACATCTCTACTATATGGTGAGTAGCTAACTTTCCTTTTCATAATATTGCCAGTACTTGTTACAGTAGATAGCTTTGATGAACATTTATTCTTTAATAGTGATGGAGACTTCGTTTTGAAACACAAGATGAACACACATAAATTAATAAGTTGATGATACATGCTTTATCAGTAATCTGCTTCCATTCAGTGGTTTGAAAAAATGATTTAAGTCTTGTCCCAGGAATGGCAGAACCATTTTCATATCATTTTTGTAACATATTCGATAATTATTGTTATATCCTTTGTTTTAACACAAAATGTTTGCATTTCCGGAAGATGAGTTGTGGCAAATGTAAATGGGTATTTTGGACTTAAAAAGTGATTGTTATTTGGATGCTGTAAACTTGTTCTTGTTGCTTTGTCATGGCTAATGACAAAAATTTCCATTCTGCAGTTACCTCAAGATCTTTTTGTGATGGCACAAATCTACAAAGATCTAAGTTTTTATATAATGTAAAACTGCCATCACTGAAGTAAGTGTTGGATGTGTGGCTTTTGTTCCAGAGTATAGCTGAGAATTATTTCAGAAAAACACACTGTGTTTGTATCATGCTGCAAACAATCACTTCTATAACACAACGACATTTACGTAATGCAATCCTCTGTTGTATAGCGCACAACAAAGGGCTGATGGGTAACTTGAATGTTCTGCCATTGAAACCCTTGTGCAGCATCCTGAAGCAAACACGTATAGTTTTCTGCAAAATCCACTATGATGATGCAAGAAGTGTCAGGGAGTGTTTGCTTGCTTGATTTTTAAGTAGCAATCCTGTGCTTTCAATATGTAATAATGTTGTGTCAGGTTTTGAAGTTTTTGGATGAGATACTCAATAAATTCATCAACTGTCTTCATTAATGTGTCCATTGTATGTCAGAAGCTTGTAAGGATTCTAGCTCCAGTAAAAAAAATTCATACTCTTCACAACACTAAGTACAGTGATACAGCATGCACTCTTCATTTTCCAGATTGCAAACATGTTCCTGTAAAAGTTAAGCATTTATACTTCTGCATGTGAAGCATGCATCATCAGTTTTATATTTTGATGATACACGCACACTCATGCATTATGCAGTCCATGACTGTTTATAGCACTGTAACACATTCTTCTTGATGAAGTTCACAAAATTTAGTAAAACCAATTTTATTGGAAGGAAATTTTCTCTGAAAGCTAAGTATACATCTTTCAGTTTATGCAAAATGAGTGCTTTTGTCTTACACACTCTTTCGCCATTTTCTGAAGCAGCAGATAGACAATCTCTTTTATGAGCAGAAATTCGACTTACATCATTGCTGTAGTAGAAAGAGTCTGGAAAGCCATTCCATACCTATTCTGTTTCCTACTTTATAGCTTCTTCTTGACAAAATACTATCTTCTTTTTAGTAAGGTCCTTGGTTTCTTTACCATACATTCAGTTGTGTTAAAAACTATTTGGATTTTTCTTTGCTCATGAAGTTGGTGCTAAGATAAGTGGTGCTAATTTTCTTGAACATAATTTCTGCTAAACTTCTCCTGAAGTATTTGCATTAAACTATTACAATCTGTGGATTCAGCACCGCCATGTTCTTCAGACATATTTTCTACTGGAACTGTCGTACTTTTGACACTGTTCACTGGAATTGTAATGCCATGTGACAACACTGATCGAAAGTATTCTGGCAGACTCTCTTGTGTTCTTTGGTAACCTTAAGTAGTGAGATTTATTAAATTAATTCACTATTTTCATTATTTTTTTCAAGGACATCAATCAATCTGGTGTATATTCCGGATCTTCAACTTCACATTCTTCCACCCTTGCAAGTTATAAAATGCAGGAGATAAAATGTCCTTACAGCACATTATACAAAGGTATAATGGCGTAAATCCAGGACTTTTATATTTAAAATCAAGCAATGGAAAATCCAGAATGGAATAATGGGAGTATTATTAAAAGGATAGTTGCTGAACCACACAGTGGAGATGCCAAGTCACAGATAGGCACAAGAAAAGCCTGTCAAACAAGTAAGCTTTTGGGCAAAAAGACCTTCACTGGAAATAGACAAAACAAACACACACAGGCTGACTATGAGCAAGGTGCACCTGATGGGAGAAGCAAGCTGGGTGGTGGGGTTAGGAGGAGGCTGGGGTGGGGAGGAGGAAGGATAGCAGGGTAGGGGTAGGGAAAGGTAAAGTGCTGCTGTTATATTTACTTGCCATGGCTAAGGAAACAACTTTCCGATTTCTTAACAGTCTTTTTACCTTGCTTCTTAAGAGTGTCTCAGCAAATTTTTTGTCAATCTTCAAATGTTCCCAAACGGAGCCTTTGACGAGAAGAACAATGTCAATATTTTCACAGATACTTGTTGGCTTCAGTAGTTCACCATCACCTTGATTCAGACTTGACATTATCTATTACATTAGTCTCTTTACTACTGCTACTTTCTTCTGACTCATCACACATGATACAAAACTGACAGTCAAGATGCTTTAGAAAGGCCTCAGACAGCTCACAGCACTATAGCCAGCTTTCAACTATGAAGCATTAATGGTTACTGGTGACAACAGTAGCTGTCACCAGAGCTGTGACAACACTGAGGTGCTGCCATAGAGATGTTTATAAAATTGTATTATGTTACGGGTTGAGGTAGGCCCACGAATTATTGTGTGCAACCCACTCCAACTCTCAGGGAGCAACTTCTGCTGCCTCAACAATAGAGATTATTTATTTTCTACATGATTACTTCTAAACTGTGTGTGTATGTTGCACAAAAGGACAGGATGGTTAAACTTTTCTGACACCACTCTACTAGTCAAAGGTGAATCAGGAAGAATGTTAAGGGGACTCCAATGACTGTTCTATGTAATCTTTAGCACTTATGTTAAGGAACAAATAAAATTTAAATCTGATATAGCAGAAATATCTGTGTAGCATTCACAGAGTAAGAACAATTACAAAACTGTTACCAAATCACAACAGTCACACTTCTGTTAGAGATCTCTCTCTCTCTCTCTCTCTCTCTCTCTCTCTCTCTCTCTCTCTCTCTCACACACACACACACACACACCTCATTGAGAAGAGTTAAAAAAGTTCAAGGAATTAATACATAAAGGAAAACAGTTGTTTACTTACATAGTTGTTGTAATGAATATCACCATCTTTCCTTGGATTACCCTCATCATCCAAATGCTCCACTCCACGGCCTAAAATGCACAGAAATTAAAAGATTCAGTAAAGAGCAATGAAATTTACAGCATGCAGGAAAATTAGATTTTCTAAGTAAAAAGTGACCAGTATTTCCTGGAGCACAGGAACAGGAATGGAGTAGAAAAGGTATACATTCTGAAAAGTACTCTCTAGCTATTGTACTTTTAGTACACGACTATAAGAGTAACAGTAGTATTTGTTTTTGTAGCAGGTTTATAGATTCTGTTTTCAGTCAAGCATTCTCTCATCTCCAACAAGTGATAAAAATATTATGAATTTAATTTCTGATTTTATATTTCTTGTACTTTTGGTGTGTCAGATTTTAAAATCCTATGTTTTTGGCCTTTCATTGTAACAATTCATCTCGACTGTTAAACTTTGCCTTTATTTATCTGGGATCTTTTTTTCCATGTAATTAGTCACTCTTGTTTCAATAAAATTAAAGTCTTGTAAGTTGCAAGATGGTGAACTAAACTTATTCTGTCGACTGTCTCATGACGGTGTGCAATGTACATTTCAAAGCACAATTTAACTCTTTACAGATACTCTTCATTAGATGCCAAACATCATAGAAATTTGTATTTGTGTGTGGTATATTGTTTCCTTGCATGTGATATTGCAAAGTAGTTCTTCCTCATATTACTTTTTTAAATTAGATTGTCCATTCATTCATTCATTCACACAATTATTTATTCTCATTCTCATAAAATCATGTCCCATAAGGCCTGTCATGAAGTAGTTTTCTGAGATCTGAAACAAGTCAAATTATATTACTTCTTACAAACTTGTTTAATACAAAAATTAGTATTAACTGGGATTTATGTTTACAAGCCCTTATATACAAAGCTTATTCAGTAAATAATGCCTCACTTTTTTTTCCTAGGAACATATTTATTCTTAAGAGTTAGAATTTAGTGACAATATCAACCAACATTTCTTCTACATGTACTATTTTTCTACACAGCCTCCTATGTCTATGGACTTATGGTATAATTGTGTAAGAGCATGTATCCCCTATTGATAAAGGCTCAAAGTGGTGCACCCATGTTTTGTCACCTGTTACTATAGGTTACAAAGGTCTCTCCATTGGCTTTATACTGCTCTGATAGTTCTGGGAAACAGAAAATCGTATCTTGAGCACACCTTTGAATATACGAGAGTCTCAATAATTGTTCACTCACTTGGCTGTAGAGCCAAATGAGTTGTAATGTGTCAGTCAGCTCAAACAATGGCATCCACACAATAGGTCAAGTTGCCAGCAGTGGCTGTGACAAAACATACCGAACATGGTTAATTATGGATGCAACTGACCTTCATCAGAGTGAGTGTGTGTGTGTGTGTGTGTGTGTGTGTGTGTTCTGATGAAGGTCTGTTTGGCTGAAAGCTTTGCCTGGCAATCATCCTGTCGTGCCTATCTGCAACTCAGTATATCTGCTGTATGGTGAGCAGCAACTATCCTTATTGTAATAGTGAAAGAGAATATATATATTACTGATGACTAAACTCTGTTATGTGTACCCGTTGTGTTTAATGAACTTATGGAAAATCATTACAAATTTATGCACCAACCCAAAACTGGCATTTGATAATTGATGACTAAAGTTTCTGTTACATATATCTGCTTTGTTTATTAAACTTACGGAAAATCGCTACGAACTTATGCACCAAACAATACATGCTTTTGATTTTGGTCATCAGTTATTTTGCTGTTCAAATAGCTAATCTCATCTACTTCTTTAAGTGTCTAATTTTGCAATCTAATTCTCTTTGCATCAGCTTGTTTAGTTCCATTACATTCCATTCCATTCCATTACCTTCGTTGACGTTCATCCTACAACCTCATTTCAAGATACTATCCACTAAGATAAAGAGATTTTTCATATCCTTTGCCATTGCTGACAAAATTACAATATCTTCGGCAAACCTCTAAGTTCTTATTTCTTCTCACTGCACTTTAACTCCATTTATAAATTTCTACTGAGGTAACTTTACAACTTGCTCAATGTGCAGGCTGAATAAAGTCTTCCCTTTGAGAGCCTTTGATTCTTGTAACTACAGTTGAATGATTTTTTTACCTCCACTTTATCCCTGTTACCTTTAGAATTTCAAAGAGTGTAGATGAAAAAAATTCTTAAAATCCACAAATGCTATAAATGTAATTTATATTTTCTTTAACCTAAGTCATAGTACCAGAATTGTGTTGCATGTTTCTACATTTCTACAGTCCTAAACTGATTATATATATTTTACACAGAAAAGAAAATCCATTCACGGAAACAATGAAATGAGACAGAATTACTGGCCAATACTTACCTTCATGAAGAAAAAACTTTTTTACTAACAATACACACATATTAAAAGGACATAACACTAGCCTAGCATTTGGAACAATTAGTTCCTTCCTTGGTGAGGAAAAAGGGAAAGGTTGGCGAAGATTAAAAAGGATTGGCAGCTCACTCAGATCCCAGGATCAGAGGGAGTGTCCTGCAGTGAGGACTAGAGCAGACAAAGATGAAGCGGGAGGAATCAGGAAGAATACGGGGACAAAGATAGTGTATTGATGAGCACTGGATTAGCTTCAGTCCAGAGAAAATGCCAGAGGAAGAACTAAAGGTGTATTAAGAGAAAGATGAACGAATAGTGCAATTAAGAACGGGGAGAAAAAGGGAGATTGGAAAAAAAGATCACAGAGGGGAAGGGGTGAATGAAGATGTAAAGTGAAAGCAATACAGAAAATACTTGAGTGAAACATAATAAATAAAAATATAATGGAAAAAAAGAGAGGAGAATGTATTAACAGAGGGAGGATGTGTCAGAGGCCAAGTTTAAGGAAACTAGTATTGGGTGGGACAATCCGCACAACCTGTGTGGCACAGCAGATGCTCAGATTTTGTATGCCGCCCCCCCCCCCCCCCTCTCTCCACTGTGTGTGTGTGTGTGTGTGTGTGTGTGTGTGTGTGTGTGTGTGTGTGTTTTTTATTTCTTCAAAAAATACTCACCTTTACCCTTCCACCTTAGCTTTGCCACACTCTGGCTGAAGTCAACATGTATCCTTCGATCGTCAATCAAAACATTGTCCATTTTAAAATAAGCATCCTCGCATGATTTCCGGTCTTCAAATTCTACAAATGCATACTGCAGAGAGTCTCCAGTCACTTTATCACGTATTACCTCACAGCTGAAAATGAAAAATACATAAACAAATTACTTCCTAGCAAAAAATATTAAATATTGCATTAAACGGATGGAGTTCCTCCGTTTCCACTTGTTACAGTGTGTGGTGTACAGTTATGAAACCCAATGACTGACAGGCATATTCTGAAGTGACCTTTCATATATTAACACTACAATCATGATGCTGCTATAAAAAATAATTTCATCTGTGACTATGATCACTGCCAATATTACTACCGCACACATAAATCATGTGTTTGTAACACATTTGTAA
The DNA here is from genome assembly GCF_023864275.1 of Schistocerca cancellata. Classification (NCBI taxonomy): domain Eukaryota; kingdom Metazoa; phylum Arthropoda; class Insecta; order Orthoptera; family Acrididae; genus Schistocerca; species Schistocerca cancellata. The sequence continues at coordinate 1,097,697,061 of NC_064627.1, forward strand.
AATATTAATGTAAAAAAAAGGAAAGCAAAAACTGAAGAGAAATGCTGCTTTTCGGGTCATCTTTCACAATAGCTGTGTGAACAAACTATGTCATCAGGATTATTTCACCAGTGGAAAAATGCTCCCATCAAAGCACGAAAAGGTGAATGTGTTTTTCTTTAAAAAAACTCAGACAAGGTGGGTGTACTTCACCAAAAATTTTTGCACACGAGCATATTTGTGCTCTTTCATCACTTTAGAGACACATCGATGTGTTCATAAGACCACGCCCACATACAGCTCGGGCCACGATATTCTAACACGTGAGTCACCTATCGCTTGAAAACTGGAATCATTTCACATGATAACAATGTACATACATCTTGCTACCTGCCACTTGACAGGCACCACCTTCTGTTGTCAATTCCTAGAATTATTTCAAAAGAAACATCAGCTGCTGTTGTGAATGGCTGAGCCAATATGCGATCACACTGATGTTTAATTTTGTGCATTTACTTGTTAGATGTCACAGTTTGCTGTAATTCTGCTACAAACACATCATGTTTGATGAGTGAGCAGGAAATTTTGGAAGCTAAAGAGGAAGAAATTGTTCAATAACTCATCTCGCACTTTTTTTTCTGCCATTATTATTCTAAAATTAGTCAGCTATTAAAGAACTAAACTAAATATGAAAAATAAATCTTGGATCTTGGTTCTTTTTTTAATATGTATTACTCTTTAAGGTAATCAATCACAAACGAGGCAGTCACGCTTTAAAGAATGGCATAAATGGGCAGTCTTCTTGGCCCGAAACTGTCTTTGACATGTTAACGCAGAACATTCTACATCCTTTTACCCAGCCTCGCTTGGTAGTTGAGTCTTCATACTTGGCATCTGCTTCTCACTGCTGTTGTCTGTCTGACTCTCTCTCTCTCTCTCTCTCTCTCTCTCTCTCTCTCTCTCTCTCTCTCTCACTGTTTCCTCCTTCTGCCATTGGTTTATAGGACGTCCCACTGCCACAGTCTCTCACTTACACTGTCTACTTTTGTCTTTCTACCCACTAACACTATCTTCGCCATACCAAGGTAGCCCAAAAGTTATGGAGGATCTGACAAGGGTATTTCCCCTATAATCAAGTGTTTAAAATTTCGGTCTAAAATGTGCCGTCCCCTATACCTACATGTTAAAGTTTGCCAGTTTGGGAGGTACCAGAACCCCTGAAGTCTATGCAGGGGCTCCACCCATCTATGTTTTTCATTTCCACTGTCTCCTTGTTCTTTTGCTCAAACTGCTCCTGTCTCCACCCATCTCTCTTTCTCTTCTATTGCCACTATCTCTCACTAAACTGAACTTCGAAGATTTACACCGCATACACAGAAAGCGGATCCACTACGTCACAACACGAAATTTGTTAACATCGAGTATAGATTTGAGTGTCAGGAAGTCGTTTCTGAAAGTATGTGTATGGAGTGTAGCCATGTATGGAAGTGAAACATGGACAATGAATAGTTTGTACAAGAAAAGAATAGAAGCTTTCGAAATGTGGTGCTACAGAAGAATGCTGAAGATTAAATGGGTATATCACATAACTAATGAGGAGGTACTGAATAGGATTGGGGAGAGCTGAATAGTTTCTCTTGGCTTTTGTAAGTTTCCTAGAAGCATAGGCTATAGCCTTCTCTTTTCCACCCGAAATGGCATCTGTGTGTCCAGATAAATTTAGCATCAGCTTTTAACAACTCTTGGAGTGGTCTGGCTTTGATACAAAAGTTTTTGATAAAACGACAGTAATAAAAACATAATCCGAGGAAGCTTCTCACATCTTTAACACTTTTAGGAATAGGAAATTCCATTAGAGATCTCACCTTTTCTGGGTCTGGCCACACACCTTCATTTGACACAAGATGTCCAAGTATTTTGATTTCTTTTGCTCCAAAGACACACTTTCTTGGGTTAAGTTTCAGTCCGCCTTGTTAGAGACACTTAAGAATGGCCCTAAGTCTTTTTATATGTTCATCAAATGTCTCTGAGAACATTATAATGTCATCTAAATAACAAAGACACATCGTCCACTTCAGATGCCTTAGAAGATTATCCATCATCCGTGAAGATTATCCATCATCTGTTCAAAAGCTGTTGGTGCGTTACACAAACCAAAAGGCATTACCTTAAACTCATACAGATCCTCAGGGGTAATGAATGCAGTATTCTCACGATCAGTCTCATCTACTTCATTTTGCCAGTATCCCGAGTACATCTCCACAGTTGAGATAAACTAAGCCCCCTTCAGACAATCTAGTGTATCATCAATTCGTGAAAGAGGGTGAATGTCCCTTTTAGTTATCTTATTAAGCTTCCTGTAATCAACGCAAAAGTGCTAACTACCATCCTTCTTCCTGACGAGGACCACTGGTGACAACAATGGGCTCCGCGAAGGATGCATGATGTCATTCTTCATCATGTTCTCTACCTCGTTGCGAATTATTTGACGCTCCATTGCTGACACACGGTATGCTCTTTGGCTTATTGGTTGATGGCCTCCAGTGCTAATCCGGTGCTTCACTGTTGATCTGTATAATTTGCTCTCCACCTGTGGATTGAACCATTCAGAGAACTCTTGAAGAATGGTAAGTAGCTTCTTCTGTTGTTCCTTAGTGAGATCTGGAGATAGTCGACTAGATCTTGTCTCGTAGTGGTAGCACTAATTTCGCCCACAGACTCAGCATGGGAGGTTTCTATGAAGCTCAGCTATTCTTCAATTAACGGCTCAGCGTTTGCTATGCACATGCATCTTGGAAGGATCTGCTTTCTTGGCGACAGTTAACTATCCACAATTCACCGAATCCATTTTTAAACGAGATGACAGAGGCTGGGATGACCAAGTTATTCTTCAGTGGTATGCTTATCTTACATTCCACTACACGATCCATGGGTTGATGCATGGCATGACACGTGACAGTTACCTTTCTAGTGCTGACTGCAGGAATGATCACTTCATCCAGCACACACAGTCTCCACACACTCAGGTGCGCATCTTCCTGTCCACTGTATCTCACCTCGTCTAACATAATCTTCGAGCGACGACAATCTATAATTGCCTGAGAGGCTTTCAAAAAGTCCCATCCGAGAATGATGTCATGACTACACTATTGTAAGATGATGAATTCTAAGGGCTGTGTATGGCCACTTATACCCACACGAATGGTACATCTTCCTGTAGGTTTTACATATTTACAATTAGCCACCTTCAACAGAGTTGTTTTGTTGTCGAGGAATACTGTTTTCTGCAACTGGCGATTGTACTTCTACGAAATGACTGAATATGATGCTCCAGAGTCCACAAGAGCTTGGGTTGGTCGGCCACCCATCGGCATAGTTTCCTATCATTTTTGTAGTGATTTTTCTCTTCGGCGGCCTCACCTCCAAGGAAGGTCGCACCCTTTAGTTTTCCAGATTGCGGCAGCTAGGTGATTGGCTGGAGCTTCTAAACTGTGATGGAGACCTAGGTCAGTGTGTTGGGGAGTGTCCTCTCCAGCAGCTAGCTTGCAGCGATGGTGACCTATGCTGTCCTGCACCCACAAATTCTTGTTCACCTTTGTCGTCCTGGAGTTGGAGTCGGCTAAGATCAGTCCGCTGTCTTATGGTGTGGACATCATCAAATAACTGCCGCCTTTCTCGACAACAGCGCACCACATGTCCTGGTCATCTGCAGTGGAAACATACTGGTTGGTTATCCTGGGTCCTCCAGACGTCAGTCTTCTTTGATGCCCAAACAGGTTCCCCACGCGGCATTGTAGGAATGAACTCCGCCTGGGTCTCGACTTTTTCACCGTTTTAAAGGGAAATGAAGTACAAGAGATTGGGTTCAATGTCTGTTCCACTTCCTCCCTTATGACCTCTTGAAGCGTTTTTTTTTTTTTTTGAGGGAGGGAGGGTTCTGAGAAACACCCTCGAATAAATGGTGCTTTTATGAACTGCCTAAGGTCCACCCTAGACCACACCTAATGCAAATGAAACCAACTGATTTGCTCAATTTTCCCGAGCTGGAGGAAGTGTGTAATGTCGAAATTTTGATTCTGTACTGTAGGATAGTGCTCATTCCTGACAGGTGTACGAATGGTTGCTACGCCAAGAGCTATCCAAAACATTTTACCCCTTATCTCTGGTATCAACAGAACCCCATATATTAGTCCATGAAAAATGGCAGTTTTGCACACAGCTTTTGGAACATACTGATATCATGCATGGACTTATGGTAGCAAACGGTGTATCTGGGACACAGAACTCGAAATATTTATACACAACTTCATGCAGCTATCTCATGATTAAAAAGCTTGTATAGTGGTTATGACTGAATGAAATCTAGAACAACACTAGAACAACACTGCCTAGGTTTACAATATTGTGAACTTTAACAAAAAATGTAAGGAACAACAAACTGGGTAGATCAAGTAACTGCACGATATTAGTAACTACCTTTTAATTTTTCCAAATCGGCTGAAAATGATTTCAAGGTCATCATCTGTGGTCACAGGATTTAGCTTGCACACAAAAAGTACGTTTTCAGGAGGGGCAACGTCAACATCAGGTATGTCGCCTATGATTTCCAGTATAGTTGCCTGAGCCTTTGCTTCCCTTTCCTTTCTGATTTCCTCGATCTCTATGGCAGAACGACCCTTTGTCTCATCAAGTTCCTCATCTGGTGCAATGCGGCTATTCTGAAACATGAGAGAGTCAATTTTTTAATTTCAAATCCAGTGAACAGCCAAAACCATTTCATTAGTTTAAAATAAATTAACATGTAATGGTAAAAAGGAAATTTTCAAACACTAAAAAAATGAAAGAGAGCTATAATTTTAGGGTGCGTGTAAAATTAAAAGATCCAGTAAACAGCTATGGTAATTATGACTACAGTGAAAAATAGAAATACCGTATAAAATTATCTCTGAAAGCAATAGCAAGTACAGAAATATATGTTCTATGTGGTCATGTGAAGTTAATGAAGTCACAATATATGAGCACAAAGTGTGAAGTCTGTACATTAAGGTATTACCATTGTTTTTATTATACTGTTGGAGTTACAGCTGCAGCCTTATATGGGGCTGGAAGGAAGTACACAACATCCATATTGTGGGCATTCCTAAACAGAGCTTATTGTTGTTTACTACCAGCCACTCATCCTCCCACCGACCCAAGACTCTTTGAGCTCAACACTGAGATTATAGCATGCAGTGGGATAGCACACTGAAACATCTGCAGATCAAGACACGCCTCCTTGGCTGCTAGATCTGCCCTTTCATTCCCAGCAATCCTGATGTGCCCTGGTACCCAGGCCACCTCCTTCCTCAGTTGGTGTAGTGGAGGAGGGCACCCTAAATGGTATTAACTATTTTATCTGCTGGGTACAAACTTTCAACGAGTGAAGGGCACACTTAGAGAATCAGAACAGTCAAGCAATTTAGCACTGGAATAACGTCTCATCAACTCCAGTGCCTGCAAGATCGCAGACAATTATGCATACAGGACAGTAAACGCTTGAGGGAGTCAGACTTGAGGAAACAATCCAGGAGAACAACAGAGCAACCAGGAGAATCCCCTATTCGACCCATCTGTAAAAACAGCTACGTAGTTGTGGTGCTCAGATAACATGTCAGAAAATGTCGCATTAAAAACAGAATCAGGAGTGCAACCTCTCTTGTACCCCAATAAATCTAAAATCACTCTGACTTTCTCCAGTAATCAAGGCAGCAGGCAGTTAAAACCATGGGTCTGGAACTGTACTGGCTCCGCACCGAGGGACTTCAGTACATGTTGCACGCGGAACCCAAACAGCATTGTGGCTCGTCGACAGTTTGAAAAAAGACATGAGCAACAGTATGGTGTGCAGGTGAAGTCGCAGCTGTGAGAAACTTACACGCCTTACACACCAGGAGGAGCTGTCACCGGATGGTAAGTGGTAAGTGGTGGTTTCCCGGCTTCAGCACAGAGACTGGGCATAGAACTGGTCCTATAAGCACCTGTAGCCAGCCTGAGCCCCTCACAGTGGACAGCATCAATGAGCTTCAAATAGGAAGGCCTGGCTGATCCATACACTGTGCAGCACCCTTAGTCCAGCCATAAACGAACAAAAGCCCTATAAAACTGGAGGAGACGCCCCTATCCACTCCCCAAGACCTGTGGCTAAGGCACTTTAAGATATTCAGTGCCAGGGTTATGGCTTTCAGGTCTCTCAGATGTGGCAACCATGACAATTTGAAGTCAAAAATGAGGCCCAAAAATTGCACTGAATCTCTAAAATTTAGGATGGTGTCCCTCATATGCACGGCAGGTAAATTAAAAATATGATGTGAATGATTAAAATGAACACACAAACACTTATCTGCAGAAAACTGAAAACCCGTCTTTGCAGTCCACTCCTCTAACCTCTGCACTGTAAGCTGCAACTGACACCTCACTGATGCAACACTGGAGAGGGAACAGAAAACAGCAAAACTGTCCATGAATAAGGAGCACTGTACTGGGCTCCTTACAGTAGACGTGATACTGCTGATGGCTATGGCAAAGAGGGTAGCACTTGAAACACTGCCCTGAGGGACACCATTCTCTTGTTCAAAACGATCTGACGAGTTGCCAACTTGGGTTCTAAAATAGCGCAGACAGAAAAAGACTGGATGAAGATGGGGAGGTGGCCACGAAAGTTCCATTGATGCAGTTGAGCAAGAATACAGTGTCGCCAAGTAGGATCATACACCTTACTGATAACGAAGAATATTTCACTGCAGTGATGTCTACATAGAAAAACCTGCTGAATAGCTGCCTTTAGCAAGGTCAGGTTATCGACAGTGGACCAAAATCTTCAGAATTCACATTGAGAGCGGTTAAGGAGTTGTCTGGTCTCTAACAGCCAGATCAGATGATAGTTAACCATTCACTCCAGGTTCTTTTCCGAGACGTGTGGTCCTCTACTGGTTTGAGGAGAGGTATCAAAATTGCCTCTCTCCACGAGTTGGGGAAGTTACCTGTCTGCTATATTATAACATTCTAGGAGGATTTCTTTCGACATTGCTGGCAATCGTCTAAGCACGCAGTGCCGGATCTGGTCATGACCAGGAATAGAGTCACAAGTCTCAGACAGTGCTGATTCCAGCTCCCACAGGGAGAAAGGGTAGTTGTAAGTTTCGGAATCGTGGAACCAAAGTTCAATTTTCTCCTCTCTGCAGATTCCTCGACTTGCGCCATAGGGTGGTGGGGTTTCGGGTTCCGCTGGATAGGTCAGGAGTCCACTACACGCAACAAGCGGCTACACGGGTAGCAGGGGTTGTGTGGCGTGGGCTGGGCGGTTTTTTAGGTTAGATGGCCTCGGGCAAGTGCAGAAAGGGCAACAGCCTCAACGGGTGCGGGGCAAAGTCAGGACATGCGGGGACCAAGCAGCAATCGGTATTGTAATTGTAAACTGTCGAAGCTGCGTTGGTAAAGTACCGGAACTTCAAGCGCTGATAGAAAGCACCGAAGCTGAAATCGTTATAGGTACAGAAAGCTGGCTGAAGCCAGAGATAAATTCTGCCGAAATTTTTACAAAGGCACAGACGGTGTTTAGAAAGGATAGATTGCATGCAACCGGTGGTGGAGTGTTCGTCGCTGTTAGTAGTAGTTTATCCTGTAATGAAGTAGAAGTGGATAGTTCCTGTGAATTATTATGGGTGGAGGTTACACTCAACAACCGAGCTAGGTTAATAATTGGCTCCTTTTACCGACCCCCCGACTCAGCACCATTAGTGGCAGAACAACTGAGAGAAAATTTGGAATACATTTCACATAAATTTTCTCAGCATGTTATGGTCTTAGGTGGAGATTTCAATTTACCAGATATAGACTGGGACACTCAGATGTTTAGGATGGGTGGTAGGGACAGAGCATCGAGTGACATTATACTGAGTGCACTATCCGAAAATTACCTCGAGCAATTAAACAAAGAACCGACTCGTGGAGATAACATCTTGGACCTACTGATAACAAACAGACCCGAACTTTTCGACTCTGTAAGTGCAGAACAGGGAATCAGTGATCATAAGGCCGTTGCAGCATCCCTGAATATGGAAGTTAATAGGAATATAAAAAAAGGGAGGAAGGTTTATCTGTTTAGCAAGAGTAATAGAAGGCAGATTTCAGACTACCTAACAGATCAAAACGAAAATTTCTGTTCCGACACTGACAATGTTGAGTGTTTATGGAAAAAGTTCAAGGCAATCGTAAAATGCGTTTTAGACAGGTACGTGCCGAGTAAAACTGTGAGGGATGGGAAAAACCCACCGTGGTACAACAACAAAGTTAGGAAATTACTGCGAAAGCAAAGAGAGCTTCACTCCAAATTTAAACGCAGCCAAAACCTCTCAGACAAACAGAAGCTAAACGATGTCAAAGTTAGCGTAAGGAGGGCTATGCGTGAAGCGTTCAGTGAATTCGAAAGTAAAATACTAGGTACCGACTTGACAGAAAATCCTAGGAAGTTCTGGTCTTACGTTAAATCAGTAAGTGGCTCGAAACATCATGTCCAGACACTCCGGGATGATGATGGCATTGAAACAGAGGATGACAAGCGTAAAGCTGGAATACTAAACACCTTTTTCCAAAGCTGTTTCACAGAGGAAGACCGCACTGCAGTTCCTTCTCTAAATCCTCGCACCAACGAAAAAATGGCTGACATCGAAATAAGTGTCCAAGGAATAGAAAAGCAACTGGAATCACTCAACAGAGGAAAGTCCACTGGACCTGACGGGATACCAATTCGATTATACACAGAGTACGCGAAAGAACTTGCCCCCCTTCTAACAGCCGTGTACCGCAAGTCTCTAGAGGAACAGAAGGTTCCAAATGATTGGAAAAGAGCACAGGTAGTCCCAGTCTTCAAGAAGGGTCGTCGAGCAGATGCGCAAAACTATAGACCTATATCTCTGACGTCGATCTGTTGTAGAATTTTAGAACATGTGTTTTACTTGAGTATCATGTCGTTTTTGGAAACTCAGAATCTACTATGTAGGAATCAACATGGATTCCGGAAACAGCGATCGTGTGAAACCCAACTAGCTTTATTTGTTCATGAGACCCAGAAAATATTAGATACAGGCTCCCAGGTAGATGCTATTTTTCTTGACTTCCGGAAGGCGTTCGATACAGTTCCGCACTGTCGCCTGATAAACAAGGTAAGAGCCTACGGAATATCAGACCAGCTGTGTGGCTGGATTGAAGAGTTTTTAGCAAACAGAACACAGCATGTTGTTATCAACGGAGAGACGTCTACAGACATTAAAGTAACCTCTGGCGTGCCACAGGGGAGTGTTATGGGACCATTGCTTTTCACAATATATATAAATGACCTAGTAGATAGTGTCGGAAGTTCCATGCGGCTTTTCGCGGATGATGCTGTAGTATACAGAGAAGTTGCAGCATTAGAAAATTGTAGCGAAATGCAGGAAGATCTGCAGCGGATAGGCACTTGGTGCAGGGAGTGGCAACTGACCCTTAACATAGACAAATGTAATGTATTGCGAATACATAGAAAGAAGGATCCTTTATTGTATGATTATATGATAGCGGAACAAACACTGGTAGCAGTTACTTCTGTAAAATATCTGGGAGTATGCGTGCGGAACGATTTGAAGTGGAATGATCATATAAAATTAATTGTTGGTAAGGCGGGTACCAGGTTGAGATTCATTGGGAGAGTCCTTAGAAAATGTAGTCCATCAACAAAGGAGGTGGCTTACAAAACACTCGTTCGACCTATACTTGAGTACTGCTCATCAGTGTGGGATCCGTACCAGATCGGGTTGACGGAGGAGATAGAGAAGATCCAAAGAAGAGCGGCGCGTTTCGTCACAGGGTTATTTGGTAACCGTGATAGCGTTACGGAAATGTTTAACAAACTCAAGTGGCAGACTCTGCAAGAGAGGTGCTCTGCATCGCGGTGTAGCTTGCTCGCCAGGTTTCGAGAGGGTGCGTTTCTGGATGAGGTATCGAATATATTGCTTCCCCCTACTTATACCTCCCGAGGAGATCACGAATGTAAAATTAGAGAAATTAGAGCGCGCACAGAGGCTTTCAGACAGTCATTCTTCCCGCGAACCATACGCGACTGGAACAGGAAAGGGAGATAATGACAGTGGCACGTAAAGTGCCCTCCGCCACACACCGTTGGGTGGCTTGCGGAGTATAAATGTAGATGTAGATGTAGAAGTTCCGCGCTGGCGACGAAATGCCGGAGCCTGGCTGGCATTTTTAGTAGTATGTGCAAAGTTCTCCACCAGCATCTGAGCGATGTCTCCAGTGGCTGTCTGAAGACAGCCTCGTGTCAACTCTGCAGCTATTGGTGAACGACTGCGCTCACCAGAAATCCTCCTGATGGCTTCCCATACCTGTAGAACAAGTGGAATGGTTGATGGGAGTCCAGGAATACTTGCTATGATCTTTTCTTGCTCTCCTTAAGCACACGCCAGGCATTTGTTCTCATGACTCTAAATGCTCTAAGGTTGTCTGCCGTAGGGCGGCTTTGAAATTGTCGAAGAGCTGCACGCCTGTTCCGAATGGCTGAAAGGCACTCACCTGTCCACCAAAGCACAGGTCACCTCGGAAGATGACCTGAGGCCTTTGGGATGGGTAAGTCAGTGGTACGATTGATCACTTGTGTGATATGGTCCACTTATTCCTGGACACTGTTGCAATGTTCGAACACAGCTAGCTGACTCAACAGCGACCAGTTAGCCCTGCTGACCAGCCATGTCGGTAGCTTCTCTTCATGTAGTGCTCCATCAAGTAGGTGAATGCAGAGTGGAAAGTGGTCACTGGAATGGAGGTCGTCAATGACCTCCCACTGAACAGAGTCTGTGAGGGCTGGAGAAGAGAAAGAGAGGCCAATGGCTGAGAATGACAAAGTAGCAGTACAGAAGTGAGTGTGAGTGCCTGTGTTTAGGATGCAAAGCTTGTGAGGCATCAAGAGGCTCTCCAAAAGTCGACCCCGAGGGCAAGTAAAGGCCGAGGACCCAAAATATCATGGGCAATGAAGTCTCCCAGTATGAAGATCAGATGGGTAAACCATGTTAACTAATGAGGTGGTACTGAACAGAATTGGGGAGAGAAAGTTCAAGGCTTGAATGCAACAAGTAGATTTGAACAGATGTCCATTGCTTTAAAAAATGGGAAATCTGGGATGAAATAATGACCATACGAGAAGGATGGATTGCTAGTCACCACATAGAGGACGTGCTGAGTGTGACCAGATAGGCACAATGAGAAAGGACAGCTAGATATTATTACCTATTGGACTAAGTGACTCAGCACCTCCACTATATTGTGAGTAGCAACTTTCCTTTTCATAATATTGTAACATTCTGTCCTGGATTTTCCATTGTTTGATGTTGGAATAAGTACTTAATCAGACATAGACAAAACAAAAAGAAGAAACACACACATGGCGACTGGCATCACCTGGCACTAAGGCCTGACTGCAACAGTTTCTGATGTGAATGGTGATCTTTTCTGGGATGTTTGCACGGGGGTACAGAAAAGAAGTGGGGTTGGGAGAGGTAGCAGGATAGGAGTGGGGGGAGGTGATACTGCTGCCTGTGGGAGTGTGCAGTGATGTGGTGGGGACAGGATGGATGGTGGCCTGCTAGGCATAGCATCAGGAGGCTGTGGTTGAAAGGGGGAAGGGGCAGGTTGGGAGGACAGAAGCAGAGAAGGGTAAGGACTATGCAGGTGCACTTACAAGATGGAAGGCATGTGCAGTGCTGGAGTGGGAGCGCAGGAAGAGAAGGGATAGGCAGTTGGAGGATATGCATTAGTGACGGCTGAAGTGAGGGTGGGTATAGGAATGAAGGATATGTTACAGGGAGAGTTCTCAACATGTGTTTGTGGGAAGAATCCAGAAAAACCCAAGATTGTTCCAAACTATGGAATTCAGAATAGCTGGTGTTGGTGGCACGAATCATGGATTCTTCCCGCAGACACCATCTATTCTGAACTGTAAAGGTTGTAACTCTTCCTGTGACATAGCATTCATATCAGTAACCCCTTGGCCTCCAATTTCACTTGTTCCTGTCCTCCACCTGCATGTCTCCTTCCCCACCAGTGTACCAGCATTGTTCCTTCCTCTTCTCTACTTGTCCTCCCCCTCCCTCTACGCACCAATATGACATTTGGCACACAACTATCAAGTGGGACCACACGAACATAAGACATATATTACTGTCATGCTATTTTTATGGTTTTTTGATTATTTGTGTATCTTATGACTTGTACATTGTTTTTATTCACTTGATGTTTGGACTAGCAGCTGTACTTATAGCTGTGTGGGTACTTGTATTTGTGACTTCTGCCTGATGATGTGTAGTAATACTCAAAATTGAAATTGCAATAAATAAAAAATAAATTATTTGAGAGCTGTAAGCAAAAACAACAATCAGTACAACGAAAAACCAATCAAATCACCAAATTTCACTTTTTTATTCACTTAATGACTAGTTTCATGTGGTGACCCCATTTCCAAATCATCATAAAATATAGTTAAAAATGGTATTTCCGAAAATGTCAAAACTGTAAGCATTATAGCTGATTGTTTGTACATTTTGGGAAATACCATATCTGATTATCTATTACGATGATTTGAAAATGGACACTGGACCAAAACTAGTCACTGAGTGAATAAAAAAAGTGAAATTTGCAATTTTGCTTGGTTTTCTGTTGTACTGATTAACTGAAGTTCCTAACCTACAATTATTCCAGCATGCTGGAAATTTGCACAGATAATTGTACACGCTGTCAGCCAGGCAAGGAATATTTTAGGGAATTGGTTTAAAAAAACTGTTTCAAAGCCTCAGTCAAATCTTTACAAGTTATCTCACAGAACAACTTCCACCATGCCTCTGTGGCACAAGTTGCCTATCTTTCAGAACCGAGGCAGTTCTATTCGCCGACAAGAGAAGCCTTGAGCCCTCTGCTGAAACTGCTAACGAATTCATGCCATAGGTTTTAGCCAATAGCGTGTGTGGACTCTGCAGGATTCTGCAGTGCAGAACACAGTTGCTTCGCTCTCTTGTGATCCAGACCTCAAGCAGAAGAGACGTCTTTCTTAGAAGGCAGAGTCTCTGGCTCTGCATTCCATGACCAGCCATCAACATGTTAAGATGAACCACCTCCCCTTCCACTGTCCAGTTATTGAGTGTTCGACCTCCTAGACTGGCCTAAAAGTGGTAACTTCTGACCCTAGGTGCGCCCTTTGTATATCGTACACTGAAATATATATATATTTTTTTTACCTAATTTACTGTTCTGTCATTTAACAGCTGCCCTGGATGCCCGCTTACAGGTCCTGACCGCTTGATCTCCTGTGCACTGTTGTCGTAAACAGAATACAACAATCTCAGCCTGTATCTATAATACCATATAATTACAGCAATCTTTACTATGCCAACTATGTAGAAGTAAAAATCAGTATACTGACATACTTTCACTCGATGATGTCCTACAGGATGATTATTTTGGGGTAGTCCTCGTTTACACTAAGGTACTCATTGTGCATAAGAAAGTATTAGAATTAAGGAATGAGATCCACAAATGTACCTCTTGCATGCAGCTGTTTAAGCAATTGACAGTGTTAGCTAGTCTCATAGTACATGTGTTCACTGACTAAATATATGAGGTTGCTCAGGAAGTAATGCACCACATTTTTTCTTAGTCAAAAACAATGCTACGAATGCAAAACACTACGTATGTATTATCTGAAGTCTCCTGAGTGAGTATGCCAAGTTTCCATCACTTCCGAAAGTTAGTGTAGCTGTAGGACAGTTTTAAAATGACATCTATAGGTGATGTATGTTACAAGCAACATGCCGTCATTGAATTTCTCACTGCAGAGAAAGCAACTGTGGGGAATATTCACAAATGCTTGTGAAAAGTCTATGGAGCACCTGCTGTCGACAGAAGTACAGTTAGTCGCTGGGCATGGAAGTGAGGTCATCAGAAGGTAGTTTGGTGGAGCTCTATGATTTGCAGTGGTCAGGCAGACTATCCACAGCCGTGGATGATCCCCGACTGCTGCAAATCGTGCCACACCTGACAGCCCTATTGTAGCCCCGTCAGACTTCCATTTGTTTGGGACATTAAAGGATGTCATTGGTGGAAAACACTTTGAAGATGATGATGAGGTCATTCACACAGCAAAGCACTGGCACTGCCACCGGGACAAGGATAGGTACAGATAGGGCATACAGCCCCTTGGTTCGCTCTGGAGGAAGGCCATAGAATGGAATGGAGATTATATGGAAAAAAAGGGGGTGTAGATAAAACACCATTGTTTTATGTGTGTAATTTTCATTATGTACAATAAAGAATTGTTGAAGGAAAAAAAAAATGTGGTGCATTACTTTCTAGGTGACCCTCGTACTGGCACATCAATCACACCTACAAAGTAATAATCACAAATACAGTACTAGAAAAGAAAAATTACCAGCGCTTCTCTAGTGAAACTACCTTTGACACTGAAAGGAGTGAAACAGAGTGTTGCAAAACTCTGATGATCTGTCCATAGACATTAAATGTATGACATTCATTATCACAGCTAAAGAAATTTTTGGTGATGAAACCAAGAAGCTTTTCAAAAACATGAATATAGACAAGTACCTCAGGCAGAAGCAAGGAAAGCACCGAAATGCAATGGGGTGCACCTTCAAACTAGACTGACAAGTCTTACAGCCAGAGATCCATGCAGGTCTGTGTTCTCAGCTCTAGGTAGTTCTTTCAATCCTAGGATGGTGGTATGAACTACATATACCTGGACTTCTGTGAAAAAGGAACTATCCACACCAGCAGGAAATGCAATATCAAGTGTTCGCTGTTGTGCTAAAGTCAATTTGACTTTAATGTTCACACATAGGCTTCTAGCAGCTGTTTTCACACTACAGTGAAAAGACGGTGGATTAGCAGCATAATGTCTCCTCAGAGAGCGCTGATGTTATGACAATGCTTTATTTTGAAAAATTCTGAAGTGTGTTTTTATAACAATAGATTTAATAGGTTTAACATAAATATTTGTTTATTTTCAGTACAGTTAATGAATGTGGTTTGCAATGTAAATATAATTAAATTAATACGCTGTATTTTCATTTTCACTGTAATGCCAAAGGACATATAGAAAAATGAAACTAACGAACATGCAGAGCTTCAAAAACACCATGAAAAATTAGTACAAAAAAAAAAAAAAAAAGCAGAAACATTACAAAAGTGGTTAAAACTAATACGAACAGGCAAAAAGAAACACCGAAACTGGCGAAAAATAACACTGAAACAGGTGAAAAATAACAAAGAAACAGGTGAAAAATAACAAAGAAACAGGTGAAAAATAACAAAGAAACTGGTAAAAAGTAACAAAGAAACTGGGAGGAGAAAAATAATACAAACATTGGAAGAAACACCACCAACACTGGTAAATGGCAAAACTAAAATTAGTCATACAGTAAACTGATTTTTCCTGCCTCTAGTATTGACACATCTTTAATAGAATGACACTTCCACATCAACCACCACTGATTCCAAATATGTCATGTGAAACAAGACTCTCACTTTTTTCACGACTTCCTGAAGACCATGGATCACAGCTAATGTTTATTAATGAGACTATTAATTACATGAGGGGGTACCAAACTATCCAGGATTTCTGTGCTGAGAGAATGCAGCATATAATTTTTGATGGATAGGCATTTACAAATGAGGAACTAAAAGTGTGCCCCAGAAAAGTGGGGTGGGTGCTTTGCTGTCCATGTTGTATATTAACAACAATATCAATAGTAACCTCAAACTTTTTTTTTACAGATGATGCAATCATCTATAGGATGCTAATGTACAAAAGTTGCACAAATATACAGACCAATCTACATAAGATTTCAACTACATAAGATGGCAACTTGTTACACGTCCACAAATTGTAAAAGCAGGCACTTCATGGAATGCAAAAATGGAACGTATCTTGACTGAAATGTTAATTAGTCACAACTGGAATCAGTCAACTAATACAAGCCCCCTGGCATAGTAATATCGAAGGATATAAAATCAAGTGATAACATAAGCTTGACAGTAGGTAAAGTAGGTGGCAGACTCATTTCATTGGTAGGATACTGCGAAAATGCAGTCAGTGTACAAAGGAAACTGCTTACAAACCACAATGTATACAAAGAATGGCAGCACATATGGTGAAAGGTTTGTTTAACTCGTGTGAGAAGGCTGAGACAGTGCTGAGAAGCACGAGCTTGCAGGCACTTGACAATGGGCATCAACTGCACCATGAAAGGCTACTTAAAGTGGTTCAAGAACCAATATTAAGTGAGGATTCCAGGAATAGACTGCAGTCTCCAACTTATCACTCCCACTGGGATTGTGAAGATGAGATTACAGTTATTATGAAGGCATTTAAGTAGTTGTTCAAGTGTTCCTTATCTGAATTGAATGGGAAGGAACCCTAATATATGGTACAATGGGAAGTGGCCTCAGCTATGAGCTTCACTACATTTGTCAGAGTATGGCTGCATGTTTTGAAGCACATGTTGTACAGTAAGTTTCCACCTGCCAAGTTTTGAAGTACAGGAATGGGAGGGAGGGAGGAGGAGGAGGAGGAGGAGGAGGAGAAGAGAGAGAGAGAGAGAGAGAGAGAGAGAGAGAGAGAGAGAGAGAGAGAGAGAGAGGTACCGAAGTCCTGGCTGTTGTCTTCTACAGTATGCTCTACAAAAGGCTAATAGGTTAATGTGTTAACTGTTTTTTCATCTCTCATTTAACTTGGGAACTATCACATGTTTTACTTATATTGCTGATTTCAGCTGCAATCTAGTCATATTTTGACCAAGTGTTGCAGCATAATAAGCATTGTAACATAGGAAACAGAATCATCACATTGATCTTCAATATAACAAGAATGATGCATTTCACAAACGTTACTATGTACCACATGTCTGTATTTTCTGTAAGACAACACCATGAAGTATCCTATTGCAGACTATTTATTTGTAGAGCATAATCCACAACATGTCAGTCAAGACTTCAGTGCCTGGCATATACATTTGTTACACATATTGCACTCCTCTCTTTTCATTTTTCCCTCCATATGCTTCTCCTTGGACTGTATATGATGTGTTTACCCACATCTCTGGACTTCTCAGATTTCAAATCTCCACTGATACCAACTACAAAATTTAATACTGTCTTGGTTAATCTGCCTTATCATTAGCACTCACTGTAGTACATTTTCCACTCTGTCCCTTCAAAGTAGTCCCCCTCCAGAGGCATACAACATGCCCAACATTTTCTCAATTTTTGCAACGCCTCCTGGAATGCATTTTCTGGGACTATGCATTTTTTTCCCATTAGGAACTTTGTGCACCATGACCACACAACAAGTATTGCAAACAAGGGAAACTCGAGCACTCATTTTTGGAAGTTGTTCATGGGCTGACTGGCTCCACAAGTTATAAGGTGAGACATCCCTAAGTCTCCCAGGAACACATTAATGTAAGTTTGGGTGAATGCTTATATGGGTGCACGACAGTTTCTCATAATATGAGAATATTTTCCATACAGTTGGCTGTACACATTTCTTTTGGCAACTTGGTCCTCATTATATTCCTAATGATTCAAAACATCAAACAATTTTACAACATTTTTCATAATGTAAATTTCTTAGTGTAAAAAATTGATATTAAAAATCATGAAAACTGCACAGTATCAATACATCTAATGGCCAGCATCTGCAAGTAAATATATTACAACAGCTTGTACATAATATAAACACTGGTTTACGGAAAGAATAAAATGTCTTGCATCTACAATTTTTGTCTTGCATCTACAATTTTTCCACACTAGTGTGTAGATGATTTATGAAACGACTTTGAAGCAGATTTGTTTGGATTTGACATGCCAGCGAGCATAGTTGTATGATCTTGCTTTGTCTTTCAGTTCCAGTTGGACAAGATGTTTTAATAAGAAATGTCTGCTACAGTTTTACTGATATCATGGTTTCAGTAACATATATTTCTAGGAAAGACGATTCTATTGGTACATAAGAAATTTGGAATAGTTTGTAATTCCATTCAACAATCTAGTTATCACTAGTAGTGGTCATATTATCTTGCACTATGTTTTTATGGCAATATATTTTAACACTATGATTCTGTACTTTATTTAGCATAAATCTCTGTACAACCTATTGTCCCTATTGTCTTCTACTCATCATCATCATCATCATCATCATCATCATCATCATCTAAGACTGATTATGCCTTTCAGCGTTCAGTCTGGAGCATAACCCCCCTTATACAGTTCCTCCATGATCCCCTATTCAGTGCTAACATTGGTGCCTATTCTGATGTTATACCTATTACTTCAAAATCATTCTTAACCGAATCCAGGTACCTTCTCATCGGTCTGCCCCGACTCCTCCTACCCTCTACTGCTGAATCCATGAGTCTCTTGGGTAACCTTGCTTCTCCCATGCGTGTAACATGACCCCACCATCTAAGCCTGTTCGCCCTGACTGCTACATCTATAGAGTTCATTCCCAGTTTTTCTTTGATTTCCTCATTGTGGACACCCTCCTGCCATTGTTCCCATCTACTAGTACCTGCAATCATCCTAGCTACTTTCATATCCGTAACCTCAACCTTGTTGATAAGGTAACCTGAATCCACCCAGCTTTCGCTCCCATACAACAAAGTTGGTCGAAAGATTGAACGGTGCCCAGATAACTTAGTCTTGGTACTGACTTCCTTCTTGCAGAAGAGAGTAGATCGTAGCTGAGTGCTCACTGCATTAGCTTTGCTACACCTCGCTTCCAGTTCTTTCACTATGTTGCCATCCTGTGAGAATATGCATCCTAAGTACTTAAAACCGTCCACCTGTTCTAACTTTTGTTCCTCCTATTTGGAACTCAATCCGTTTATATTTCTTTCCCACTGACATTACTTTCGTTTTGGAGATGCTAATCTTCATACCATAGTCCTTACATTTCTGATCTAGCTCTGAAATATTACTTTGCAAACTTTCAATCGAATCTGCCATCACAACTAAGTCATCCGCATATGCAAGACTGCTTATTTTGTGTTCACATATCTTAATCTCACCCAGCCAGTCTATTGTTTTCAACATATGATCCATAAGTAATATGAACAACAGTGGAGACAGGTTGCAGCCTTGTCTTACCCCTGAAACTACTCTGAACCATGAACTCAATTTACCGTCAACTCTAACTGCTGCCTGACTATCCATGTAAAGACCTTTAATTGCTTGCAAAAGTTTGTCTCCTATTCCATAATCTTGTAGAACAGACAATAACTTCCTCCTAGGAACCCGATCATATGCCTTTTCTAGATCTATAAAGCATAGATACAATTCCCTGTTCCACTCATAACACTTCTCCATTATTTGCCGTAAGCTAAAGATCTGGTCCTGACAACCTCTAAGAGGCCTAAACCCACACTGATTTTCATCCAATTGGTCCTCAACTAATAATCGCACTTTCCTTTCAACAATACCTGAGAAGATTTTACCCACAACGCTGATTAAAGAGATACCTCTGTAGTTGTTACAATCTTTTCTGTTTCCATGTTTAAAGATTGGTGTGATTACTGCTTTTGTCCAGTCTTTTGGAACCTGTCCCAACTCCCAGGCCATTTCAATTATCCTGTGTAGCCATTTAAGACCTGACATTCCACTGTATTTGATGAGCTCCGACTTAATTTCATCCACCCCAGCCGCTTTATTGCACTGCAATCTATTGACCATTTTTTCCACTTCCTCAAATGTGAACCTATTTCCATCATCATTCCTATCCCATTCTACCTCGAAATCTGAAACATTACTGATCGCATTTTCACCTACGTTGAGCAACTCTTCAAAATATTCCCTCCATCTGCCCAAGGCATCCTCAGGATTCACTAGCAGTTTTCCTGATCTGTCCAAAATACTTGTCATTTCCTTTTTACCTCCCTTTCGAAGACTGCTAATTACACTCCAGAATGGTTTTCCAGCAGCTTGACCCATAGTCTCCAACCTGTTTCCAAAGTCTTCCCACGATTTCTTCTTGGATGCTCTAATTATCTGTTTGGCTTTGTTTCTTTCTTCAACATAACTTTCTCTGTCTACCTGGGTTCTGGTATGTAGCCATTTTTGATACGCCTTCTTTTTCCTTTTACAGGCTGCCTTGACTGTATCATTCCACCAAGCTGTTTGCTTCATCCTACTTTTACACACTACTGTTCCAAGACATTCTTTAGCCACTTCTAGTACTGTGTCCCTGTACCTTGTCCATTCCTTTTCCAATGACTGTAATTGACTACATTCAACTAACTGGTACCTTCCTGAGATTGCTGTTATGTACTTGTGCCTGATTTCCTTATCCTGAAGTTTCTCCACTCTTATCCTCCTACATATGGACCTGACCTCCTGCACTTTCGGCCTCACAATCCCAAATTCGCTGCAGATTAAATAATTGTCTTCTACTGTGCAAATAAATACTCCGCATTATAAATCTATTCAATAAAGAGAGTGCTGATGGCATCCATTATAAACATGGAGCTGAGCTTAGTTTTATAGGTTTTCATAAGCAGCTTACTCAATTTGAATCGTACCTGCTAGTTGGCAAGTTCTTCACTATTAACACCTACGTTTGAAATTATATTTGGTGCATGACTATATGAGTGAACTGGACTTCATCTTGGCATGTATCGTACCTTGTGAAACTCAATGTTCTCTACTGGAAACTGACATACATGTTTGTGAATTGAACATTTAGGTTTGACTTCACGTGTTTTTATTTTATTTTAGCAATGAAGATGATTACTCTGTGATTGAAATCAATATGCAATAACAAAAAATGGTTTCAAATTTATACGACCAATGCTGAAGTTTCCCTTGTTTGCAATAGGTCTCTTGTTATATTGTCCAGTATATTCTCTGTTGTTTAGAAACAATGTACTTTCAAGAAGATTTTAAGTTTGGGAAACAGGGAAAAGTCTGCTGGGATTAGGTCCAGAGAATAGTGACAGGGTGTATGGGGCCCAAAAGGAGTCTGGTGTTTCGCCAGAGAGCTAGTGCACTGTAACGATGCGATATATGAGTCCAGTTTTCCTACAATTCCCGAAACAGATTCATCATCACCCCCTCCTTCTTCGACCAACTTGTGTGCTTTTTTTTTTTAAGTTCAAAATGCTTAAACCACCCAAAGCACTCTGTGTGTGTGTGTGTGTGTGTGTGTGTGTGTGTGTGTGTGTGACTAACACAAGCCTCGCTGTGCACTTGACAACGCAAACAAAATGCCCCTCTGAGAATTTTGCCATGCTTGTATCATAATTTAAAATACACACATTGTAATTTAAAATACACACATTGTAATTTAAAATACACACATTGTAATTTAAAATACACACATTGTAATTTAAAATACACACATTGTACAAGCTCTTACACTGTCACTTTGTCACTAATCCAACGAATAACTCGTGCACATGATCACTTCAGCGACTGCAACTCGGCAACTAACAGTTGAGTTAAACAAGACTAACGGCAGTTTGTTGTCTAAACCGACATTAGGTGCATTCAGGAACTGCAGCACGCTGATTCAGTTGGTTGGTGCACTGTTTCAAAAGTTTGGTCTTTCTTTGAAAACATCTCATATTTCCATAATACCAAGTGAACTGATGTTGCACATAATTGAAGGCAGTAAAATCTTTCTCATTTTCACTTAATTCCTACCAGCCATTCAGAAGACGGGATGGATCTGTCCGCTAGCTCTGTCTTGCATTGGCCACTGGTAAGAACAGCATTGTTAACTAATGTAAACATGTGCTTCATTTTGTGGTTCATTCTTTATTTTCTGTTCATTTGAAGATGATGACTGAAGGTGAAATAGTGCTTAAAGTAGAACCAATAGCACATATCTGTGCTGATACTATTTTTCAGAGAATTTTAAAGTGCATAACCAGACATAAAATTGATCATAGAATAATTGAAATCTCTAGTAACACTTGATACTATAATAATACATCTGAGTATTGAACGGAAGTCAATTTTGCACTATACCACAAGCCTGCACAATTTTTAACAGAAAAGGAAATAAACTCGTCCTACTGGCTTTTTACAAAAGCTATATACAAATACTTGCCGCATACTTACGAGGGTGGTTTGTTAAATCTAACAAAAAAAGCAATAAAAATGTTTGTTTTGAAACAACTCACCTTCCTTCTCGATATAGTCTCCTTCGGGGGTATACGAAAGGAGACCCAAAAATAACCGGAATTTCTTTCTAGAAAGCATATACTTTATTGTTTTCAAATACAACCTTAATCTCCTTCAAAGTACTCTCCATTAGCATTAATACACTTGTCCAAATGTTCATTCCAGTGTTCGAAGCACCTTTTAAACTCGTCCTTTTTGATACCTGCTAGCACTTTAATGACATTGCATTTTACGTCTTCCACATCCGCAAAACACTTTTTCTCAAAGTCTCTTTTCATCCTTGGGAATAGGAAGAAGTCCAAGGGTGCTAAATCCGGTGAATAGGGCGCGTGGGTAAAGGTAGTCGTCTTCGTTGAGGCCAAAAACTGGCGAACGCTGAGAGCCGTGTGTGCGGGAGCATTGTCGTGATGCAGGAACCACACGTCAGAATCCCACAAAGCAGGACGTTATCGCGACTAACTTCTGCGAAGCCATTTCATAACCTCCAAATAGAATTGTTGGTTTACTGTCTGGTTTTCAGGGACAAATTCAGTGTGTATGATCCCTTTGATGTCAAAAAAAGATCAACATCGTTTTCACATGTTGAGCTTTTTTTGGTCGAGGTGAGCCAGGTGACTTCCAATGTGATGACTGTTGTTTACTTTCTGGATCATACCCATAGCACCATGACTCATCACCTGTAATGGTTTTGTTGAAAAAATGTGGATCATCTTTGAACGCATCCTTCATTTCGAGACAGGCCTGAACGCGACGATCCCTTTGATCTTCGGTAAGAAGCTTCGGCACTAATTTTGTTGCTACTCTTCGCATTCCCAAATCGATCGTCAAGATGCGCTGAATTGAGTTCCAAGGCAACTCAGACGAGTTCTCGAGTTGGTAGATTGTCCTGCGTTGATCTTCACTGATGAGATCACGGATTTTGTCGATGTTGTCTTCGCTTCGAGCAGTTGAAGGTCGACCGGAACGAGGCTGATCTTCAACCACCCTTTCTCCCTTTTTAAACCGAGAAAACCATTTGTACACTTGCGTCTTTGTCTTTGTAGGTTGTTTGAATCATCGCAACAGTTTCTGCTGTGTTCTTGCCGAGTAAGAAACAAAACTTCACTGCCGCACATTGTTCGTAAGAACTAGCCATTTCCTTGTGTCACGTCTGCAATGTACGCACATTCAAAGAACTGCCAAAAAAACCACACTTCTCACTGTTGGGTGACGTCGCGTGGCAAAATGACTCAGCAGAGGTCTTACTACAACCCTCTGGTGACGCAATCCGCTACTACAAGTACACGATGTGCAACATTACGATTCCTGTTACTTTTGGGTCCCCTCTCGTTATTTGGCTCAGCGATCCTCCAGCATTTTCATCCCACCAGAAAAACAGGTTCTATCAAACTCTGCAGAATATTTATTGACTGCAATTATCACTTCCCTATTTGATGAAAATTTCTTTGCAGCAAGTTAAATTAGGGAACAGGAAGAAGACACTTGGGGTTAAATCTGGTGAACTGGGTGGATGAGGAACCAATCCAAAGCCTAATTCGTGCACTTTTGCCATTTCTATCACTGATGTGTGCATTATCCTGGTGAAAGAGCACTTTTTTTTGTGCCAACCCTGGTCTTTTCTTCAGCATCACTAGTTTCAAATGCTCCAAACAATGAAACGTAATAGGGTCCAGTATGATTCTGCCTTTTTCCAAATAATCTCAGAGGATTAATCCTTGGGGATCTCAGAAAACAGTGGCCATCACCTTACCACCTGGTAAAATGGTCTTTGCCTTCTTCAGTGCATTTTCAACAGCCTTTGTCTCTTGTTTTGATAGGATTACAGAAGTGTTCGATTCCACCCGTCTGCTTTGACCCATGACTTAATTAATATGGCAGAAATGGGTATTCTAAGCATCTCCAATATGGCGCCTATGATGTCACTACATACACACAGCAACAAACATGAAAATACGTATAAATAACACAGTAACATCTCCCTCCAAAAATACAATCAAACTAACAGGACAACTGCGGGAAATTGGGGGTTTTACGGAGGGGACAAGCTAAATATAACACGGGGGAGGAAGGGGGGGGGGGGGGAATTACAAAATCTTCAGTTATCGGACACTTCCCTTCGCTTATATAGGTCAACCGCAGCTGACGATAACAAAACGCCAATGCCTACAGTAAAAACTACAAAAATCGAAAATTCGAATCAGACATTTCCCTTGACCACAGCTGACGATACCAAAACACCAATACCCACATTTAAAACTATGAACATTGGAATCGGTCATTGCCCTTGACCTATATAGATCCACCACAACTATTGATATGAAAAAACCAATACCTACAACTACGAAAAACAAAACCACAACACCTCAAATATTAAAAAGGCAAACATCCCTACGTAAATTAAAACACATTCAATGAACAATAAATACACAAAACATTACAACTTGAGAAAAATAGACAAAAAAATATTTACTTACTACCAACAAATTTCGGCGATGCGAAGGAGGTCTCCCCCCCACCCCCCCGTCTCCCCCCGCGCACACACACACACACACACACACACACACACACACACACACACACACACACACACACACACACGGCGCCATCAAACACAGTAAGACAACATCTACAAACACAACCAACTCATAAACTCTGCACCGTAATGACGTCACACACCAAAACACCCTTACGTCATGGGTCAAAGCAGACAGGAAGAAACTGTTGCTTCCGCTCGGACGTCTGATAACAGATCAAGCTTTCGTCGACAGTCATAAATCAGCATAACAAAGTCTTGTGGACTGCAATTAAACAACAACAGACATTGTTTTGAAATGCTGTAATAGATGTGCTATTGGTTGACAGTGAGCAACTGCAGCACCCACCTCACACAGAGCTTCTTCATAGCCAATTCTCGGTGCAGGATATTATGCACTCACTCAGCTGAAATGCCCACAGTCTCAGCAATCTCATAAATTTTTATTTGATGGTCTTGCATTACCATATCACAGATTTTGTCAATGATTTTCTTTGTGGTGATCTCAACTGGACAGCTGGAGCAAGCTTCACCTTCTGTGCACGTCTGACCATGTTTAAATTCATTAATCCAAAAGTAAACGGTCTTCAATGATGGTGCGGAGTCCATGTGAACTTCACCCAATTCTGTTTTTGAGTTTGGTGGCAGTCCAACCCATCCAATGAAAATGTTCAATAACAGCACGAAACAGGATTTTCTCCACTTTCAATCAAAGTAGAAACATTGACAGCTGTTGACAATGAACTGTATGCTGTACGTTGTTTAAATTCATTATATGAACCTTGGAATGATCAAGCTTACCAACCATGAAGGGGCATGGAAATTTACCAAATTTATCAAACCACTTTCGTATATCATCAACTGCATCCTACTGTTACAATCATACATTTGATTGAAGGTTTCAGATCTGGCTCTAACTACAGCAACAGAAATGACGCCTTTCAGCACAGTGCTAATTTATCTTTCACATTATAAGTGCTAAACTATACACTGATGTGCTCTTTGCGCAATGAGAACATCCCTTACTAATGCATCTATCTATAAGACGATTTTTTATATACAGCAAACAACTGTAACAAAATCGTGAATGTAATACATTACTGACACTTCATAATTATTTCAGGAGCATATACAAAGAAAATTCTGATAAAATGAAACAATTATAGGAAAATATGGAACTAAAGTTACTAAGGAGCACTAACCTGTAGATTTTCCTTAGTTGGCAGAGGAGAAGAATCGGGCACAATTAGTCCCGGAGGATCATCATATGGATCTTCTAAAATAACAGTGTGAGTGATCCTAAAAAAGAAGTAACCGTAACATGAGCACATCATATTTTAATAGAATCTAACCACACTCAAGCATGACATATTTCAACCTTACATACAGGATGTTATTACTCATTATGAAATATTTTCCACTCTAGTCTGTTCATTTGTATAAATGCAGCTATTATACGAATTGTGCTTGTCTTTCACAACTAATTCAGAACTGTCTGCACAAAAATTTCATTACAAAATAAGTGGTCAATTCACCTGGAAAAATAAGAGGATAATAAGGACTGATCTTCAGAATAAGCAACAGATCAGGGGATGTAGGTTCATATTAATGTTTGCACAGTCAAACTTCATGCAAAGTCTTTCCAATTTTACACCAATCAATATGCACTTTCACCGTGAAAGCATTACTACACTCTGCAAATTGAGAAATATTTTATGTTGCTACACACTAGATTAAGTGCTGTTCAATGTTAGTCATATAAAGTTGGTGAAAAATGGGTAGCTCTGCTTTAACACATTTGAAAGTAATTTCGGAATAACGATAGTGCCTTAGTGGAGAGCCATTCCACCAAAAGTAAAACCAAATTCACAAAAAAATATATCCTTGATTATTGTATGTAAATTTGTTGGAGCAAAGTTCAAGTTGCCTATACTGTACAAAATACACATGAAACACAGTAATTTATCTGTAAATGTGGATATGAATCTAGGTATCTGTTGGTAGGATAGCAAGCTATTGAACAAAAGTTTCAGAAGGTAAGGAATGATTAATTTGCTGTGTGTATTTTATAAATTCTTTAGCACTCCTATTACTAATAAGTAAAATTCAACTGTTGTGCTGTCATAATTTTTAATGTAATCAAAAAATGTACTGTTTTATTGTCCCATTTGGTCACAGTAAAATATTAATGTCTATGTTATGTAAAAAAGTACTAATGATATATTCAGTGCAATATATTTTATCAGTAAGAAATACCATGGAAAATCAGATCATATTTCTTATTAGTTATCCCACTGTGTCACAGCTTAAAAAGACTGGTTTGAAGACACTGAAAAATGCTAATTATTCCCTAATTTTAATGAAATTCTAGTTGGCTACTTATTCCCTAATTTTAATGAATTTCTAGTTATTTTTTACAAACTTAAAAAACTTTCTTAAAAGAGACAGAGATTCAAATTTTTATATACTTAGTAATGATTGATATTTACTAGGTTGTGTGTTTTTCTTAATATTTCTTCAAGTAGAAATAGTCCTGGTGTGGTTAAAGTATTCTTTATAATAAGCATAATAAATAATCAAGTTCAGGGAAAGCCAGTGTTGATGGATTGATGGTGAACTTGAATGGTTTTGCATGTGGTTTCGGCTGGAAAATAACAGGTGAGAAATGCAATGCCATTTTATATAGTTGGGAACGAGAGAGAGAGAGAGAGAGAGAGAGAGAGAGAGAGAGAGAGAGAGAGATAGAGATAGATATGCAGTTATGATGACATTTTGTCATAGGGATCAAGTTGAACAGTCTTAAGTTTTTACTTCAAGCAGTTATTCATTACATCCATGCAATACATGACACTCACTCTGTTCACTACGTGGAAGCTCTGTCCCCGTGCACAATAATTTATGAAGAACATTCCATCATCAAAAATGCTTTAGACTTTGTTTCAGGGAAATTTGCAACAGTTATTTCTAAGCACACACTAAATAACTAAATTAATAATCAAATAGGAGAGAAAAAATTGATAAACATGTAATCAAAAATTCAATTAAGCACTTCATTGGATGAATCATAATAGTAGACAATGATGAACAAGAAGTGACCTCCTTGATGAGGGGGAGAGGGGGATTACTGGAAGTCAGCTTCACCCTGTAATGGAAAGATGTCATGAAGCCACTACAGAAATTATAAAACATGAAGTCAGCACATTTAAATAAGGTTCAAAACTCTGTTCCGAAGGCATGCACAGAGAACATACAAGCCCCATTAAGAAACAAAATAAACAAGTTCTTTAGTTCAGCTATTTCTCCAGAGTACGCAAGCCCACATTACCTGTAAAAAATCAAAAGGCCACTCAGGATTAGGCCTTAGACCTGTTCCAGCTGGCGGATTATTCCCTACAATGCAGTACAAGGAGTGATCTATGATCATGTGACATGTGATCAGCATGCTGCCAATCCCTCCAACTGTTATTACCAGTAGATGAATCCAGATGATCTCTATGCTTTGTTATTCGAGTTCCACATTGAAGGCAGTGACGCTAACCATTTGGCTACAGAGGTGATCTATGAGCAGTACCCTTGAAAGAAAGGGAATGTGGAAAATAGTGAAAACTACAGGCCAGTTTTACTACTTCCTGCATTCTTCAAAATAACTGAATCAATCATGAAAGATAGATTAGTGAGTTATATATCAATAAATACAATCTTTATACTGAAGCATAGCTTAATTAGACTGGAATCCATACGATGCCATTGTGGGCAGCAATTGCTGAACACAGACAATGGAGAAAAGAACAGCAGATCTAGATTTCACCTATTACAATTCATCCATAGTGCTAAAAATTACAAAACAGGAATCAGGAACAAATATAAGATGGCTAACAATGTATTGTAAGTGTGAATGTAAGTACCACACTGTTACATACCATTTAACAACAAGTGCCATTAGTCCAAAGTGTCACAGAGTACATAATATTGATTGATGTAGAAAATACTACAGTCTAACATGAACTGAAGCCATTGCTTACATGGTTGAACGGGAAGAAAACATGACGTCTGAGATATGTGGTGTTCTCTACTGATGTACTGCTAAATAGTTAAATAATAGTGAAGTTGTATAATTTTTTAAAAGTACTGAACAATGAAACCACAACTAATGGTTAAACCATACAGAACTAATCAAAGTCTGGTTTCCAAATTGGGAGAAGTACAATATGCCATTACACAGTTCATGAAAGTGGTATTTGAAGAACTTGACAAAAATTACTATGCTGCAGGCATATTCTTAGACTTTAAAAAGACTTTTGACACTGTTAATCATAAAATACTATTAAACAAGCTAGAAGTACTAGAAGATGTAAGAGGATTAGCAAATGAGTGGTTTCAGTCTTACATGAAAAAGAAGGTGCAGAAGTTAGGGAGGGTACACCCATCTGCTGTAGATAATTTTTTTAGTAAAACCACTATCAGTCAAGAAACATACAAATAATGGTGTCCCTCAGGGTAGTGCAATGGGATAAATTCTGTTCTTAATATACATCACTGACTTTCCAGGAAGTATTATTAGGCATTATTTTCATCATTATTAATCATATGACAATTATACACCACTTCTCAAATACAAATACAATATAAAACATTATATACATAATTTACATACATTATAATCTTCTGTAGCGTTCAAGATGTCTGGGGTGTTTACAGGATACAAAATATGAGGGTACACTTCCATAATTTGTCTGACAGTCTGCCTTGGAAAACCACAGGTGTAGTCTGGCTCATATGGAACCAGACAGAATAAGACACGAAGAAAAAGTTCACTTTGCTTATGACAACAACATCATTGTCACTGATACAACACCAGAACTCCTACTAGAGAAAGCAAATGAAGCCCTCAAGGATGTTTAAGGTCAGATGTACGTGACAAATTAATACTGAACATAAAGAAAACAAACAATACACAATTCACACTTCAGCATTAAGAGTGCAAACAATAATTTCATAATAAACATAAATGATAAATCTATCTAAAAAGAAAGATGATGAGACTTACCAAACAAAAGCGCTGGCAGGTCGATAGACACACAAACAAACGCAAACATACACACAAAATTCTAGCTTTCGCAACCAACGGTTGCCTCGTCAGGAAAGAGGGAAGGAGAGGGAAAGACGAAAGGATTTTTCCCTCTATTATATTCATATCATAAATGATAAATCTATTGACTGTGTAGCAAACACGAAGCTTTCAGGGATGAATACTGATTGTCACTTAACACAAACTGAACACACAAATATGCTGGTAAGAAGAATGTCATTGGTATACTTTGCTCTTTGGGTTTTGTAATTAGTCTTCAAACGTCAACATCTCGTGGTGGCATACTACTGATACATACATTCAAATCTTAATGATAGGATTCTTTCTAGGAATCGAAGGCACAGAACATGGATATAACTTTTAAACTGCAGAATAGGGCCACAAGACTAAGTATTAGATGCAGTATTGGCCTCACTGCAAATAACTATTTAAAAAAGGGCATCATTACTGCACCAGGTGAGTACACCCACCAATTTGTATTGTGCATCAGGAAAAGCGCTACCATTTCATTAATAGTCCCACACACAATCTTGGAATAAGAGCCAGTTTGAACAACTGACATTTACAAAGGAAAAACAAACAAATAAACAACCGAGAACAGCATTTTCTATCCGGGAATAAAACTCTATAATAAACTACCCATGGTGATTAAGAAGATTAACAAAATATATCCGTGTAAAAAGGCTGCCAAAATATTCTTCAGAGGTAACGTATACTACACAGTCAAAGATTACTTAGAGAATTCAGAGTAGTAGTTAATAATGAAAGGAGATTAACTAAAACACCTTATTGCATTACAACATTGTGATGCTTTTGCAAGAATACCTGTGCCAAGATCTAAAGTGCATGATAGTAGTGTCTAGTAGTGTCTTGTCATTCCCCTGAGTTCAGTATCTCACTCATTGGTGTGGAGGGGGGGGGGGGGGGTTTGAGTCAGTTTTTCAAGTGGACTGAAAGGAGGACATGAAGACATGCACATAGAACAGGCCTACAGTCAGCTTTCCAAACAGATGAATTAGTGTAGAGGCTGGATACCACAGAAGAAAGTACATGGTTCAGAAGTCACTAGTGGCAATAAGAGCTTTGAGTCAGCTCTCTGAATGGACTTGAGTTATTGCAAGGGGCACAGCAGAAAGTTCATAGTTCTGGAGTCACCAGCAGTTGCAGCTGATGTGTGCAACAATGAAGAGAAAAACTTTGTTTATAACAAAGAATATGATACAACAGGAACCAACCAAATGACAATGGAGTTCATTCTGTCCAATCATCCTGATTTAGGTTTTCCTAAATCATTTCAGGCAAATCCCAGGATGGTTCCTTCATCAAGGGGACAGTTGACCACATGTCCTATCCTCAAAAAGCATACATATATATTCTGTAGCTATTGTGATGACAACTCCATTATCGTAGAAAGATGATAACTAGATGAATAACTGTATAATAATAATAATAATAATAATAATAATAGTAATAATAATAATAATAAGTTCACCTCAACACATTCGCATCTAACTAAATTATTTAACATATATTTAAAATGAAAGATGATGAGACTTACCAAACAAAAGCGCTGGCAGGTCGATAGACACACAAACAAACACAAACATACACACAAAATTCTAGCTTTCGCAACCAACGGTTGCCTCGTCAGGAAAGAGGGAAGGAGAAGGAAAGACAAAAGGATATGGGTTTTAAGGGAGAGGGTAAGGAGTCATTCCAATCCCGGGAGCGGAAAGACTTACCTTAGGGGGAAAAAAGGACAGGTATACACTCGCACACCCACACATATCCATCCACACATACACAGACAGTCTGTGTATGTGTGGATGGATATGTGTGTGTGTGCGCGAGTGTATACCTGTCCTTTTTTCCCCCTAAGGTAAGTCTTTCCGCTCCCGGGATTGGAATGACTCCTTACCCTCTCCCTTAAAACCCATATCCTTTTGTCTTTCCTTCTCCTTCCCTCTTTCCTGACGAGGCAACCGTTGGTTGCGAAAGCTAGAATTTTGTGTGTATGTTTGTGTTTGTTTGTGTGTCTATCGACCTGCCAGCGCTTTTGTTTGGTAAGTCTCATCATCTTTCATTTTAAATATATTTTTCCCACGTGGAATGTTTCCCTCTATTATATTCATATCATTAAATTATTTAACAGTTACATTGCAGACCCATACACATTCCCTGATACTCTTACACATGGAATAACTTATATGAAACCTAAAGATCAAGCAGACACAGCAAACCCAGCTAAATATCGCCCCATAACATGCCTACCAACAATATACAAAATATTAACTTCAGTCATTACACAGAAATTAATGACACATACAACACAGAACAAAATTATAAATGAAGAACAAAAAGGCTGTTGCAAAGGAGCACGAGGATGTAAAGAGCAACTGATGCAGAGGTAACATATCAAGCTAAAACTAAACACAGGTCGCTACACTACGCATACGTTGATTACCAAAAAGCTTTTGATAGTGTACCCCACTCATGGTTACTACAAATATGGGAAATATACAAAGTAGATCCTAAATTGATACAGTTCCTAAACATAGTAATGAAAAATTGGAAAACCACACTTAATATTCAAACAAATTCAAATAATAGCACATCACAGCCAATACAGATTAAGCGTGGAATATACCAAGGAGACTCATTAAGTCTTTTCTGGTTCTGCCTTGCTCTGAACCCACTATCCAACATGCTAAATAATACAAATTATGGATACAATATTACTGGAACATACCCACACAAAATCACACATTTGCTATACATGGATGATCTAAAACTACTGGCAGCAGCAAATCAACAACTCAACCAATTACTAAAGATAACAGAAGTATTCAGCAATGATATAAATATGGCTTTTGGAACAGACAAATGTAAGAAAAATAGCATAGTCAAGGGAAAACACACTAAACAAGAAGATTACATATTGGATAACCACAGCGACTGCATAGAAGCGATGGAAAAAACAGATGCCTATAAATATCTAGGATACAGACAAAAAATTTGGAATAGATAATACGAATATTAAAGAAGAACTAAACGAAAAATTTAGACAAAGACTAACAAAAATACTGAAAACAGAATTGACAGCAAGAAACAAGACAAAAGCTATAAATACTTATGCTATACCAATATTGACCTACTCATTTGGAGTAGTGAAATGGAGTAACACAGACCTAGAAGCACTCAATACACTTACACAATCACAATGCCACAAATATAGAATACATCTCATACATTCAGCAACAGAAAGATTCACATTAAGCAGAAAGGAAGGAGGAAGGGGATTTATCGACATAAAAAACCTACATTATGGACAGATAGAAAATTTAAGAAAATTCTTTATAGAATAAGCAGAAACTAGCAAAATACACAAAGCAATCACTCATATAAATACATCGGCTACACCACTGCAATTTCATAACCACTTCTACAACCCTTTAGATCACATAACATCAACAGATATGAAGAAAGTAAATTGGAAAAAGAAAACACTACATGGCAAGCACCCGTATCATCTAACACAGCCACACATCGATCAAGACGCATCCAACATATGGCTAAGAAAAGGCAATATATACAGTGAGACAGAAGAATTCATGATTGCAATACAGGATCAAACAATAAACACCAGATATTACAGCAAGCATATTATTAAAGATCCCAATACCACAACAGATAATTGCAGACCTTGCAAACAACAAATAGAAACAGTAGATCACATCACAAGCGGATGTACAATACTAACAAATACAGAATACCCCAGAAGACATAACAACGTAGCAAAAATAATACATCAACAGCTTGCCTCACAACATAAACTTATAAAACAACATGTTCCCACATACAAGTATGCACCATAAAATGTACTGGAGAATGATGAATACAAATTGTACTGGAACAGAACCATTATAACAGATAAAACAACCCCACATAACAAACCTGACAAACTCACCAATAAAAAGAAGAAATTAACACAACTAATCGAAATATCCATACCCAATACAACAAATATACAAAAGAAAACAGGAGAAAAATTTGAAAAATATATCCAACTGGCTGAGGAAGTCAAGGACATGTGGCATCAAGATAAAGTTGACATTATACCAATTATACTATCAACTACAGGAGTCATACCACACAATATCCACCAGTACATCAATGCAATACAGCTACATCCAAACTTATATATACAATTACAGAAATCCGTAATTATTGATACATGTTCAATTACCCGAAAGTTCCTAAATGCAATATAACATATACTGTACAGTTAAAAGGAAGTCACGCTTGATCAAGGTCCGCGTCACTTTCCATTTTTGACCAGACATAACGTCTGAGAAAAGAAAGAAGTAGTAATAATAATAATAATAATAATAATAATAATAATAATAATAATAATAATAATAATAATAACAATATAGTAACTAGGTGTACGAAGTCATTTGTGAACAAATAGGAAGAGAGACTGACAATACTTTTTTGGATCTATGTTAGTTATTGGAAAAATCAAACAATGGAAAATCCACGATGGGCTAATGACAACATTATGAAAAGGATAGTTGCTACTCACACACAGAAGGGGGTACATGGGTAAAGGACAATAACTAAAGAAGGTTGAAGCAAAGAGTGTTACGGGAACATAGGATATATTGTAGGGAGAGTTCCCACGTGCGCAACTCAGCAATTCAGAAACGCTACTATTGGTGGGAAGCACAAAGGCTGTGAATCAGTCATTGAAATGTTGAATAGTTTTTTGGGAGGTACATGTGGTGGCAGGCTAATTTGTTGTGTAGCCTGACACCTAGGTTTTATTAAAAGATGAATACCTTGTTATGAGCTGGCAGAGCAGTATCAAACTCTTTTAGTTAATCACACAAATTTACATTTAAAGCTGATAATAGCGTGCGGGCCCTGTGGTCTGATATTTTTCAAATTCTTGATATGCATGATATTCACCATCAAAGAAGATTTTCATTCTCTGGCTTGGATATCAATGATATGTGCATTTTGTACACTTTTTATGTTTCAAACCAAAATTTTCAAAAGTAAAACAGGTCAAAATGAAGGTGTTTTTTACTGGTCCCACTTCAACACTTGAAGAAATAATTGTAATGTTAAAATCACATATGTAAATTACAAAAATATTAATGCTGACTGAACTATAGACTCTTACTTACAAGAACAAAAATTTCAGAATCCAATTGGGTGCAATTTCATAGTGCTACATTTCCGTAATTTTATTTTAGCAAAACTATATTTAAGCCTTTACCATTTTATGACCAGAGAAAGTGTGTTCCAGCTTCAACAGAAATTTAATTTTGAAGTGTGAAGCAAGTTAAAATTTTATGCAAATGTCCCATTCCATCACATGGAATGGCACTGGAGGCAATTTATTATTGTTTATCTCTGGCTGATTGGTGTGTCGGCTGTGTAATGGTAACATGTAGATGAATCTTATGAAAGTTATGGAAACCAGTGTTGTGTTACATTATACTTCAAAGGGCTGAGTGGTCATTACGGCTTCTACACTGAACTGACATTTAAATTACTCCACAAAAATGTTAGAGTAAATATGGAAATTGAATTCAGCTAATGGAGAAACAATACATGATAAAATCAAGAAAATAGGATCAGTTAAATGAACATGCTGATTGGAGGCACAGATTTTGAATTGCACATCTATTATTGAACATTGATACGAGAGGCAGATACAATGAAACCCCCTGATGTGTTGTTCTGAGGGACTCCCCTTTTCTGTCTCTCCTAATTCTGTACTTACTTTTCACGAATCCAATCTTGAAACAGTGCAGGAGCTAGCACAGCTCCACAGCTTAAGATGCAACTTTTTTTTAAATCTTCTATAGCCACTAGTTTTGACCCTGTTTTTTCAGGGTGTGTATGTGAGCAAGGGGGGTGGGGGGTGGGGGAATTTCCCCGATTTTTCCCGGTTAAAAACACACTTTTCCCTGGATGAAATTACACTATAAAGCGGGTGAAAATACATTTTATCCGTGTTAAGCGATAGTATACTTTCCCTCGGAGATGTAAAACCTATCAGTCCTTTAAATGATAAAGGTCTTATACTGGAGTAGGGCTTCCAGGCATTTTTGGAAACAAAATACAGCAAAAACAAAGCATTTTGGAAAGATCTTTGATGTGCAACAATGTGTGTACAGCTTCTTTTTGTACTGCAAAAGTATATATACAAATTCCACCAATTACAGCACAATAGTTTCCAGAGCTCTGAAATTGAGATTGCGTTGAACAATGTGCTTTTGTCAGCCAATCACAGTTCATGTCACATGATCTCACCAGCCAATGACAGCAGTTATTCAGATCATACGACTTGTTATGTAATCAGCCAATAGCAACATCATGGTTAAGTAGTGTGACCATACAAAGAGGAAAAGTTAATGGGTTAAAGTAATGTAAGTACAGTATAGCTTCACGAAAAGCTAAACTATCAAATATAATATTGGGCATCAACAATTTTTTTCTGTTTTTCCTTGGAAAGTGTGGTTAGGCAGGAACCTAAAATGGTTCAAATGGCTCTGAGCACTATGGGACTTAACTTCTGAGGTCATCAGTCCCCTAGAACTTAGAACTATTCAAACCTAACTAACCTAAGGACATCACACACATCCATGCCCGAGGCAGGATTCGAACCTGCAACCATAGCGGTCACGCAGTTCCAGACTGCAGCGCCTAGAACCGCTCGGCCACTCCGGCCGGCAAGGAACCTTAAAGTGCTTTGGAAATTAAACTGCTGTATTTTGTGTAATTCGTACTTCTACTTTCGTATTACACAAACATGCAGTTCAAATGCCAATGTGAATCAAAGATCTTTCCAAAATGCGTTGTTTTTTGCTGTATTTCAATTCCTAAAGTGCTCGAAAGTATAAAACCTGTAACCTTCCCAAAAGCCATTTTCCAATACCATTTTATTTCATGATCAAGGCTGTGGCGATTTAGGAGAATCTTTACGAAGTAGCTGCAGTTGGTGTCATGTTTTCTTGAAGAGTTGTGCAACAACTTTTATATTGTTTTTATTCAAAATTCTGAATATACTGCACAATATTTAAACACCCACTGATGTACAGCTGTGAGCACTCACAGCAAGGTCTAGGGGTCTTTGCGAGCATTTTGCATGACTGGGACTGGAGTGGCAATGAAGGATGGGACAGAATAGGAGCAGTCACCATGGCATCAGCTGGTCAATGCAAAGAGATCCAGTGACTGGATGAAGGGGAAGAGAGACTGCTGCAAGTTGAGATGGTATGGTGAGGTGTGAGGGGTGAGGTGAGGTGAGGTGAGGTGAGCGAGCCAGCAATCGGTTGCACGAGATGAGCCATTGCTTTTAGCAGCTAACATCGTGCCTGCTCAAAATCACAATACCATAATCATACAGTCACTGTGAGTGGGATTAAATACAAACAAAACAATTACCATTTATACACCCAATGCCAAAACAATATAATTTCGTATATGTAGAGAGAGTATTATAGGAAAATACTAGCTGGCATGGGGAAGTGTTGTACAATAACATTATGTATGTTGGTCAATAATTAAAGAAGAAAAGTCTGGAGCAAGAGTCTTGAAAAACGCATTTTTTGGACTGAGCTTCTTGGTCTTGAGATGATCTTTGACTACCATGTAGCTAGCACATTTCAGATTGTTTTTCTGCTCTACATTTGCAACAAACATTTGCAGATACGGAAGCAGTTAGTACAGCGCACTCAGCAACATCTACATCAG
Source organism: Schistocerca cancellata (assembly GCF_023864275.1). Lineage (NCBI taxonomy): Eukaryota > Metazoa > Arthropoda > Insecta > Orthoptera > Acrididae > Schistocerca > Schistocerca cancellata. The sequence goes on from NC_064627.1 coordinate 1,097,734,698, forward strand.
CCGGGAAATCCAGCCATTGGATCACGCAAAATTTCAAGAGCAATCATTCCTATTTCGTGGTCCAAATATATGGAAGTATTCTGGCATGGAAATCCTTAAGTAGGTTTTACACGGCACATAAAAACTGAATTGTCATCCAGAGAGTTTCCTCTACTGCGTACTTGATTAGGTAGAAAAATATGGAGAGGGGGATCGCAAGTGTATCAAAGACAGGAAGCAAACATAACATGAACACAACAACACCTGAAGAGTTTTTATTACGTTTTTAGGTACAGACCAATACGTAAAAAGTGACATGATCAATATACTTGACTTGGAGTAACACCATATTTTAAACTTAAGCGGGTAAATCATTCCTCTACAAGTAAATCAACATGTATGTTGGTGCAGAATCTAGGCTATAAATTAAAATCAGTATGTGTACAACAAACTGTCTATCAAGTGCTAAAGCACTTCAGAAATTTTACATACAGTATAGCGCCTCAGTTGTAAAGTAACTGGGAGGCCAAGTCATTCGTAAACGGCAGACTTCATAACTTAGAAATCATGGATGGGAGATGAGAGCAAGTATCAAATAGCAGCCGATAGAGACAGACAGACAGAGGGAGGGGGAGAGGTAGAGGGAGAGGGAGGAGAGGAGAGGAGGAGCCTCACTGTAAGGAGTGAGCTAGACCTAAAAGGTGGCAAACAAATATGCCGCCCAGCCTTCAGAACTTCGGTCAACGAGGATGGCGGCCTTAATATCTTTTGTCTTTATAACAGAGGTGCTCTACTGACCATGTAAAACTAGCTAGAAACATGCAATAGACTACTGGAGTAAGACTGGTTGATAAGTCTTGTCACTGAGTTTCTTAAAGGGTCAACAAAAGCAGCACAACTAATAATTTTGTAATTAATGCTGATTGTTGCTCGACAGAGGCTGTGTTGTCAAATCTGCCTCACTCCTTTTCAAATCACCCAGCCTGTCAGCAGTCAATCAGTGTGCTTGGCTCAGCAGTTGAATTCAGTTCTACTCACATGCGGAGCAAAGTTTTATTAACTGACAAGGTAGGTAACACTCATTGTGTCATACTTCGTTATGCATAATAACAAGGCACAACCTTATTTACATCTATGGTTCCTCTCTCTCCAATAAAGGTTGCCCCCCCCCCCCCCAAAAAAAAAAAAAAAAATCACTGTGGCAGCACCATGTCGAATAGTTTTCAAGATAGCTGGCTTTCAGATCCATCATTGAAGTACTGGTTGGTGAAAGTATCCGCAGACCATTATAGTGCTAAATGGGGATTATCTCCAGGGACCCTCATTAATATCCGTACTATAGGAAGATCGGCTCTTACAAGTCACATGACAAAATCCAAGAAGCATGTTGCGAAAGCAGCTGCCATGAGAATCACAGTAAGTTTGTATGTCTACACATGACCGATAGTGATCCAGCACACAGATTCTACTTCCACTACCTCATCTGTGGATTCAGCCGGACCAACAATAGCAGTGTGGCACTTGAATTGTTGCGCCTCCGCAGAAGGAGCTCACTGCAACATCAAAACCCAGGGATAAACTGAGAGGAATTGATCAGATGAAGTAACAAAGACGGAAATACTGTGGTGCTTGGAGTGCATCATTTCACGTAAGTCCCAGCATAGTTCTGCGGACGATGTGTTACTTTTCCCTGCAATGTTCCCAACAGTGAAGTGGCCAAGAGCAAGCGTTTACAAATGGGCAAAATCGGTTAGAACGTGCAATATGGACTAGCTCCCCTTTTTGAGTCTGATATTAAAGCTGACCTCGTAACTGCATGACAGAGTGTTGTTCGTTTTGATGAATTCTTGAACAAGGTGTGCAAAAGAATACAGATGGCTATTTTAGTGCATTACTGGGACATAAAAAAAATCTAGTGTGCTTTTTTTTTTTTTATCTGTTACTATGCATCAGCTTTTCTAGGCAGTTTGATGGCAGCTAAGCTACTCGAGTCCTTCACACACACACACACACACACACACACACACACACACACACACACACACACACACACACACACACAAAAAAACTGGTGAAACAATGAAAAAACTTTTTCAAGTATCAATGGATGGCTCTAACATCAACCTCACGTTCTTAAAATTTGTTCGAAAGAAGCTGAAGGGGTATGCACAGTTTTATTGGAAATTGGACTGTGTGGGCTCCACGTTGTTCATGGCGCCTTCCAGTCCGCAATACAGGAAACACAGTGATGATAATTCAGTTTTTATATGCCTTGTACAATTTTTTTAAGGATGTCCCTGCCAGAAGAGCTTTGTGTATTTCGACAATTGAATCTGAACTGTTTCCCTTAAAGTTTTGTGTAATCCAATGGCTGGAGAACGTGAAGTTGCTGAGCGAGCTATAGTAATGCTTCCGTTTCTGCAAATATTTGTTGCAAAGATGGAAGACAAAAACAAACCAAAATGTGCTAGCTACAAGGTAGTGGAAGATCACCTCAAGGACAAGTTACTCAGTCGGAAAACTGGGTTTTTCAAGGCTCTTGCTGGAGACTTGACACCTTTTCTAAAGGATTTCCAATCCGATTGGCCGCTAGCACCATTCCTCCACTCTGCTTTGACAGAGATAATGGAGATAATGATGACACCATTTGTCAAGCTGACGCAGGTCTCCCCGTCAGTTAATTTGGACAAAGAATCCAATCTTTTGGGTGTGAACCATGTTAAGACTGGGTTCACCATCAAAAATGTGTTTAGGAAGTGCATGTCTCTAACAGCCCTTGAAATCAGTAAGTTCCGGAACAAATGCAGAAGAGGAATGATGAAGCTCATGTCAAAGTTGATGGAGAAATCTTCCCGTAGACTTTAGGATGACAAAAGCTGTTAGCTGTTTCGATTCCACCCTAGCATGCAGGGATGCTGGTCCTGAACGATTTAATTCCTTTCTACAGATTTTGGTGGAGAGCAATCGGTTGGGCAGTAGATGTGCTGATAAAGCAGATGCACAATAAGCTTCTGTTGTAAAGAACTGCAAAACAAAATTGGAAACATTCAACAAGGGGGAGTGGCTGAATGAGTTCTGGATGAAACGTCTCAAGAACCAGAATTCAAAGTTCCATGAACTGCAGAAGGCAACAGATATCGTGCTCACTTTGCTGCATGGGCAAGCAGCTGTGGAATGAGGATTCTCGGTGACAAAGATTGCCTCTTTGAGAACATGAGGGAAGAACCTGTAGTGAGCAGAAAATTGGTGTACGATGCAGTCAAGACACATGGTGAAGCCCGAGTGCCTATAACAAAGTCTCTCATATAGTCTGGAAGGACCTCAAAAAAGCGAAACAATGAGTCGTCGAACAAGAAGGATGATCTAACTAAAAGGAAGATTGCTGATGCAGAAATCAGAGAGCTTAAAGAGGAGAATGCAAAACTTGAGGAGACCATCCAAAACGCTCAGATAGAGCAGAATCAGTGCTCTCGTAAAAAGCTCCAAGTGATTATTCTCCAAAGTCAATTCCTAAACTATACTATCTGTTGTTAAACTATGGTACTTACTTCTAAATTATTTGTTGTATTGTCTGATAATAAAAGGTTTCTTCCAAAAAATGTTTTTAGAACAAATGAATGTGAAAGAGTTATTTATTTTAAACTGCTAACTCCCAAAGACGTTTAAATAAACATTTTAACAGTATCTTTCGTTATTAAAAATATTTAAAAAATAAACCAAATTTAAGAAATTAATTATTAAAATAAAGAATGACCAGAGGTAAAATTTAGAAACATGAAAATCTCTAAAGAAAAGATTGTAAAAATGGACAAAATATTTTATGGAGAAAATTTCTTATTATTCTAAAATGAAGAAAGTAATCGAGGATCTTTCCACAATGATTAAATGACATGTTTTTGTATTTAAATAAATATAATAATAAAATCAGAAAAATTGAGGAATGAAAGAGGTAAAAGACACACTTGTCCTTACTGAAAGCAAATTTTAGAGCAGTGAATATAGTAACTGCACTTGACACAGGTTTTAGCTCTAAAACTGTACTAATTTCATACGGATGCAAGGTACGGACTTTCCGCTACCTGTCACTTGACTAGTGCTGCCTTCTGTTTCTTATTTATAGGATTACTTAGAAAGAAGCAGTAGTGAATGTTAGAACTGTTTGGACAACGAGACAATTCACTGGCAAAACAAGTAGAAAAGAACTGAATTGGTATATTATCACAACAAATCTCTCTGCATTCCAGAACACTTTGACTTTTCTACAGAAAAGATGACTACATGTGACATTGCTCAATAACTCATTATGTGCTTGTTTGAAAGATAATTATACTTTTGCCGTCATATTGCAAAGTCATATCAGACACAAATGAGCCAGTAAAATTTTAAATAATGGCATAAATGGCTTGTCTTCTGGGCCCTAAATTTTTTAAATAGCTGATCCTCAAAGTGTAAGTTTTGAATGGCGTTAAACGCTATGTGATTTAAGAAATTCACTGCACATTCTCAAACATAACATAATTAATCTTGCAAGGAAATTTACTGTGAAAGTAACACTTCTCAAGCAACCATTCATAATATTTTCTTGCGACCTGTTAGAAATGTAAACAATTGTGACATCACACACATCAAATGCATGTATAATCTTCGTTCTAAAGCCTTGACACATTTCGGCATCAGCAGACATGTGTGCACACTGTGTAAATGACCCATTTTCTTTGCAACTAAAGTTTTATTTTGGTGTTATTCTCTGATTTATGTTTCACTGCTGCAGTATTATTCAGCAGTAGTGGGCTCAAGTAAAATTCTTTGTTAGCATATCAGTTCTTACAATTCAATCCTACAAAAATTTCAACTGAAAACTAAAACAATGAAAAATTCCCGGAATTCTAAAAAATTTCCCAGTTTTTCCAGATGTCTCAGGCTGTATACATCCTATGTTACATGGAACAACAGAACTGATACACTGTTCACTCCAGGACCCACTAGGCAGAGATCCTTGAGCATATGGAATATCAGTCTCGTACATTCATTATTTTCATTTTTACTTTTTCTGGACAATTTACAAAATGTAAAATACATAGCTGAAAAGTCAGCCCTCTAACCTCAGCACGGGCACCTAGCATGACTGACAGTGGGCTATGTCACACAGTATGTCATTGCACTCGTAACTGATAGATCAAACAAGTCATGTTGGTGAATGGTTCACCTTACAGTACAGTTAATAACAACAGTAAAAAACATAGTATGACAAAACTAACGGTAAGTGGTGGTACTCATATTATTATTAATTTAAGTGAAGATATTGCATACTGGGCAGATTTACATAGGCGAAAGAGGAAGCCTTACATTCAAGGAAAGGTAAAGAAGTACCAATAACCACTAAGAACACTATGTCAATGGAAAATTCAGTGGCTAGGACAAAAGCAGAAAAGGTTCACGAAAGGGCAAACCAGATCATACTGATCAACCAGTGAGCAAACTGGAGAGTAAGGACAAAATGAGAGGCAGTTAACAGTGACAGCAGCATTCACAGGGTGGATTATGTGCAAAGATATGCTTCATACTAAAAAAAATTGGGATGAGTGTGAAAGGAGGGAAGTGAACCAGTCTGTGTAGTATGAAGAGCTTTAGAAGTGGATTGTATTTTGTATATGAAAAGGAAGATACATGGAATGAAAACAACTATGCATCAAACTGAAGTGAAGGTGGCCATTAGTAAGAATAAGAGACATATTTATGACCATATGACATTCACAGAGACATGGATAAACAAAAAGAGGGGAAAATTGGGGAAGGGGATTATGGGAGAGATGATAGAAAATTATAATGCAAATGTTTCTGGGAAAAAACTAGTGTAGGTTTGACTGCTAAATGATAGAAGGAAAATATATATTTCAGAAGACACACCAACCAGTATACCCAATTCAAATCCACAAAACTAAACAAGAGCATTTCTGCTTTTTGGTACCAAATGCTCCTCCTTCATACTTAAAGAGGAGGAGGAGGAGGAGGAGGAGGAGGAGGAGAAGAAGAAGAAGGGTGAAACACTGACAGAGAGAGGTCGTCATTCAAAACTCAAACTACGAGGTAATGAGCTAGTACAAAGAAGAAGCAAGGCCCTTCTAATACAAGGTGGGTTCCTCTCAGCTTGTGTCCTGAGTGAGATGCAATACTCTCCAATATGTCACAAATATTTCCTACTTTCTCACTTGTGGTACCAAAAGCTGAAGCTAGAAGTACTACTGTTTTATTTTTAAGTATCATATTGATTGTATTGATACCTGTACATTCTGAAGGTTAACACTGGCCATGTCATTTGTGTTTCTGTGAGGAATTGTTATTTTTATACTCAATACATTGTACAGCAACTTTATATATCCGGAGTTATGAGACACTGAGGTTAGGAGACAGTATGGTGTATTTAGTAAGAAAAGAACCTTTGTCTTTTGTGTTGCACATGAGAATATTTTCTGGCACAGAACAGAATGTTTGTGTATTCAACTTCATGCGAAGTGTCACCTCTAAGACTGTCTTTTTTCACAATAAAAGTGCATCATTTGCTTACTAGATGATAACTTACATTTGTGTAGTTCTGTTCACTCTGCTACTTTCAGTTTCACATTTAAGTTTTTGAGTGAGGGAGCTGAAACAACATACAGCAAATGAGTTTGTCGATAGTCTTTTTGCAGTAAGCTAAGCTACCGACATGCCTATGAGGAAAGTTATATCAAATAGCCTAATGAGGAGGCTGTTATGGAGGGATGGTGTATATCAATATCCTGCTTTGATACTACAAACTACCCAAAGATGAAAACTTATTCATATTCGGGATCCCCAGTTTTTTAAAGGCCAATCTCTGCTGGCTCTATGACATTACATTCACAAAGATTGATACAGTTTCCATTTTTAAGCTTCCATATCTCAATCGGCCCTTTATAGGCTAACTCTGTTGCCTGTCAGTCTGACTGTTGAAAACCTTTGTCTCAGGAAAGGGTAAACAAATGAAGTTGAAATTTATGTCACATACTAAGGTCTATGGTCTTTTGATGTTGTATAAAACTGAAGTTTCTAAGCCGATGTAGTCAAAAGAAAAAGCCTTTTATGTTACATATTCTGATACTCCGAAACTCACTCACTAAAACCTATACAGTATTTCCCATTGATCTAGAACTGTGAAATTTAGCAAGAAGCGAGGTTTCGCAGTACAACCAAATGAAAAAACCATAAATTTTTGATTTGTAATTATAATATGTGAAAAAGGTGTTGCCTGTTATCTGACTGTCTGCCTGTTAAGACCCCTTTTTTACAGTAATGGCTGACATATCAGGTCGAAATTTATGTCACGAAGTAATTCCTATCATCCCTCGGCAGTGTATTAAACATTAGCTTCGAAGTTCAATGCAATCAAAAGATATCAGCCATTTGTGTCACATATTTTGATACAAACCCACTCAGCAAAACATGCATTGTACTTCCCATTGGCCTAGAATCATGCAAATTTGGCAAGAATTAAGGTTTAACTGGACAAGTAAAGGAGAAAAAATCAGAAAATTTAATGTGTAATTACATCACATGGGGAAAAAAAAGAAAAGTGAAAAAAAAAAAAACTTTTGTCATTTGTTGTCTGACCTCAAACTTGAAATTAAAACATTCTCAAAAGTCTTACAAGAATGGATGAACTGTCTATATACATAATGAAGACTGTACAAACCCTCAGTGAGAGTCCTCCTCATCCCTGGCCAATTTTTCATTTTAAACCTTTCTCCAAAAAAAATTCACTCATATACGTTGCTGTTGTTGTCTTCAATCTGAAGACTCATTTACGCAGCTCTCCATGTTAGTCTACACTCTGCAAGCCTCTTGCTCTCTGAAAAACTACTATATCCTACATCTGTTTCCAAGTCTTTATTGTATTCATACCTCTTTCTACAATTTTTACCCCTCACACTTCCTTCCATTACTAAACTGACAATTCCTTGACGCTGTAAGATATGTCCTATCAACTAATTCCTTCTTTTAGGAAAATTGTGCCGCAAATTTCTTTTTCCCCCAATTCGTTTCAGTAACTTCTCATTAGCTATTATGCTTGTGTTCTCATCTTGCGTGAACTGCTTATCGTCAATGTTGCTATTTTGTACAACCGGACATTCCAGACAAGACATGTTAAAACTTAAATTTGTGCATTATACTCAATGAGAAATTAATTTCACCCCATTTTAAACTTCACATCTACAAATAGAGATAACTTCATCTTAACTATATCTTGATACTTCTGGCTGTTCGCCAGACTGGACTTACTCTAGTGTCTGGCACTTGTTGATTCAACTTTCATCCTGTTCTGATGTCCGACGTCTCTAATGGATATGTTCATGCTTCCCATATTACTGGTGGAGAATGCAATGCGCACATTTTTTAATGTCATTTAAAGCACCCTCTTAGCTGAGTGGTCAGTGTATTTGACTGCCATTCAGAACGCCCATGTTTGATTTCTGGCTGGATTGGAAATTCTCTCTGTTCATAAACTGGGTGTTGTGTTATCGGCATCATCATTTTGTCACCACTAACATGCAAGTCGTCCAATATGGTGTCAACTGAAAAAGCCGAACTTAGACAGGTGGTGACTTCTAGCCTTCAATGCCATACACTCATTTAATTTCATTTTAAAAGTTTATGACAGTGAAATACTTACATAAGATATGTATGTTCTGTATCAGTTTTGACTAGTCAGTAATTTTAATATGGGATTGTGGATCCACTTTGAGGCAAATACTTTTCTTTATTTACTTAGGCTAACCACACTAGTTTCGACAAAATACCACCATCATCAGTAGATTTGTTTATTTTGAAGTAATTGCATAATTGATACGTTTGTTGCTGTTCTTCAGCACACAGCACGTGGTGTTAGTTGGTCAGCTTTAGTTGCTCAGATAATGCAGAAAAACATTACTTTTCGCCTTGGCAATCACTCAAATATTTGAATTACTGCCAAGGTGAAAAGTTATGCTTTTTCTGTGAATTTGAGCAAATGAAGCCGGTCAACTAACATGACATGCTGTATTCTTGGAAGGGGTGGGAGGTGGGGGAAAAAAAAGGAGAGAGAGAGAAAAGAAAAAGCAATGACTTGAATAAAGAAACCCACTGATGATGACAGTATTTCACTGAAACTAGTTTGGGAAAGCAAATAAACAAAAATGTTTGCATAAGGCAGATCCCCAATCTCATTGTTACTGGGGCAAAAGAAGAGTTAAAGTTATAGTGAATGTCAGCTAATTTTTAACAGCCTGTGGAATATACCTGGCCTATGATTGTGCCAAAATAGTGTGACCCTCAACATATTTTTATGTGGCCTTAGGCCAAGAATTGTTCCACAGACTCCTGGAAACTACTGATACTCAGAACTGGTACAGTAACAGAAACTATGTGATGTAGAATGTGGGAGCGAGTGCCCTGGGGCTCAGTGACACACTGGTGGTCAAGAGAAATATTTTATTCACTTCAATTACACATCATGTCATTAGTAATGCGACACAAACACACCCCACTCCGGCAACTCAGATCGACGATGTCTAGCAGGTGGCTGGCTTCTGCTCTGGTGAAAATCGCACCCGTAGGCGCCAGTACCCTGTGTTGTTGATGTCAAGCCGGGTAGTGGACGGATGTCTGTCAGTAAGTCGTGGCCCCAACATCAGTGGTGCATTTCTTCTATCTGTTGCAACTGCATTCTGCTGTGGAACGGCTGCACGCAGGGAATCTGATTCAGCTCGTGTCCACTGCGGTGGTGAACCAAGACTGCCATGCAGGGGATACGACCCGTTGCTTCCGGGCAGGAGTCTGGCAATGGCAGCTGTGGGCAGCACTCCAAGCCCACAACGACACTCAGTGCAGGAGGCAGTTGGTCCTAAATGGTCTCAAACCCATGACTGCAGCCGGCGATGCCCAGTCGTATCATCATGTAGTGTGGCCCTGGCGTCATGGTGATTCTGCTGCTGGACTCTGTATTTATCTGCATCAAAATTCACAGCTATTTATATAGCTCGAGGTGTATTTGTTGCACTATTATCTGGCCCCTGATCACGTAGTTCGCAACATGGGACTCGCCCTGTTGTGATGACTCCATCCTGCCTGCCTTGCCAAGCATAGCTAGCCCGTCTCACAATCCTTTTGCATATATGTTGTTATAACCAATATGTTGCTACACTACACTTTCCTGCCCACGGTACCTAAGGCAATGCATCACAGTGGCTTTTTTACAAATGCCTTCAGGTTTCATTTAAAACTACATAGTACTTTACAGTGCCCCTGTTCGTGGGGAAGACCCGGCCACTTGTGTCTTGGTCAGGACCAGTTCCCCACCTTGACTATTTCCACCATTTTTTATATGAAACAAGTGACACCCCTCATGGTCATACTAGACTAGCAATTTAAAACCCTACACATTTATTATATAAAATTTTTGACTGCTCCTTTGCAAATCTTTCAACACATCTATAATTATTGTATCTGTGCAGTGGGAACATCTTTGTTCTCACATAGCTTTCTCCCTGCCTCTTATCTTCTTTAAGCTCTAACAAATTCATTTCTTTCTGATATTTAAACTATAATATTACCCACACACTACTTATGGCTATCACCACCTTGGAATCTCTCCTTGTACTGCTTAGTCGCACAACATCTCTCAAGCGTTTCTTTTCCTGTTCATTATCTCAAATACTACGAATCATATTTCATTACTAGGCCTCTTGCCACGCTTAAGCACAAACAAGTTCTAACTCTCCATTCCACACTCACACATGACTTTCACTTGGCATTCCACCTGTCTGTCCTGTGGTTCTGACCCACTGTTTTCAACAACTTGTGGAACTTGTTCTTGCACTAACAGTTCCCCTTATACTCTCCAAGAAAACATACTCCCAAACCTTCCCTCACAAGAAAACCACGTACAGCACTACCACTCACAACACTTAAACAAGTAGTCCAACTTATTCCTCCCAATGTAGTGCTCATTACAGGCTAAATTCCCCTTAAAATGTTTGGTTTTCTGGTCTCCATGTCCACACAAAACAACTTCCTGATGCCTGGTTGCACTGTTCCATGTGAATTTGTACAAGGTTAAACTGGTTTGTCCACTACAACACACACACCTCGTGACAGCTCTACACCGACAAAAACTATTTGCAGTCGAAATTTAACTTTGGCATGATGTTCAGACAGAATGTTTACTTTTAGGCTTGTGTTCTACCTTTAACCCACTTCATACTCATCGTGCACATCAGACTGTGGATGTGCTGTAAACAGCTCAGTGCATGTCAGCTGCTTGCCCCGCAAGGTTGTGACCCACTACTTGTGCCTGTGCTACATACTGAACTGGGATGTACTCTTCAGTAGAGTCAGCCCTGCTGACTTCATCATCCACTCTACGAACTCATCATCTCTATTTTTTTTCATGCACCCTGCTCCTGAGCAAATATATGTGCCCCTACCATTTCTACCATTACATCTGCATAACTATCAACAATTTCTTGTGCATTCTGTTTAGTACCTAAAACAACTTTCTTTGCAGTTCCACTCTGCACAATGCAAAAGTCACCAGCACCTGAACTGCCCTGTGTATTTGGCACAGGTACTATTGCCTCAACACAACACCCATTATCACCAAATGTGACAATGAACTAAAAATCAACCATGTTGCTATCCCCACAATCGCTTCAGTACAGTGCATATTCATTCCTGCTACCTCAGACTCCACAATTACACTTGATATCAGAGGTAGTACTTCTACATTACTCACCTTAATTTCAACATCATCATTACTCAGTGCCTCACTTAAGTTCCCACAAACATTTATTATGACACTACCTACAGTTAGTTTAATCTTCCCACTCAAACGATTGTCCACCCATCCACAACGTTCTTCCCTCCTCTTCACAGGACCGAAAGGTTCACCTACATTACTGGTAGTCGGCTGTCCTGCAGGAACAGATAAACTATCCACAAGCCTGCTCCCTCCCACTCAGCTTCCTCCTTTTCCTTCCTCTCTCCTTCCCCTATCTCCCTTACTTTCATTCTCCTCATAATCAACATATTCCTTACAACATGAGGCCTGTTTTCGATCAATCAGTCAGTGTGCTCTCTCCACACTTCTCCTTATACTGTGTAGTTTTGTGACAAGTTCTTTCCTTCACCTCAGCATCACGTGCCTCTAATCTCTTAGACCACTTTGCACTGTCCACCAGCACCTTATCTATTTCATTTCTTAAATTCTTTATACCTCTTCTCTGTGGTAAGTAGCCTCTTGCACTAACAAAAACCCTGCTCCCCATGGTACTGACCATGAAATGATTACCTCCTACAAATTATGCAAACAAAAATGAGAAGAAACACCTGAACATGCCACTGTCCCAATACTTCCAACTTACCTTACATGCTTAGTTAATGAACCATATACTTGCTCTGCACAAAATCAAATTAGGAAACATTCAAATGTAACATTATCGTATCACTTCTTACCACAACTTAACTACTCTTGCCTAAGTGGCTACCCATTTTTACTACTACACACTGAAACAATGATTAAACTTAGTTTCACCTCCTGAATCATTACTCAGTCCACAGCTTATACACGGTGGAGAAAAACTGTACCACGAAATTTTAACCCTGGATATCTGATGCCAGTAGGAGCCAAAATTACTAATGCTGCATAGGTTGAAAAATGCACCATTTTTAAAGTACGGAAACTTGGTGCCAAGTGCTCTGATTGGCTCCAGGATTGCCCCGTTGCCGGATGCTCTGGACAACACATGACTGAGAATGCTTTACCTGCCAGAGATTGCGATGTACCCAAGGCGGCCTGCACGTTCGTGCCAGCCTTCCACCCTTCCACTCTGGGGTCGAATCCACTGGGGTCCCGACACATCCATTGTAGTTTTATGATAAGACTTACCAGGAACAAACCCGTCAGCAGCTGTTAGTTCACATACAGAAAGTCTTTTACAAATTGTGTCGGCCCTGAAAGGGACCTTTTTTAAAATTATTATTTTATTTAGCTAGGACATTGTTTACTTGAAGCAGGTGCTCGAATTGGCGACCCTCTGACACGACACAGGCTTGGTAACGTCGAATGGTGTTTTGCCGAACTCTTTGAAAGATTCCTGGCATTGCCCTGATGTGACTGGCAGCATGTTGAATGCGATCCATTAATTCCTCTTCGTTGCTAGGTGGTTTGCATCTGGGTGGGTGAACTAGAACCTTGAAGAATCCCTACAGGAAAAAGTCCAGTGGTGTGACGTCTGGTGATCATGGGAACCATGTCCTACAAGCACCTCTGCCATTTACCCGGCTGTCTAAGAGTTGAATGAAATATCCACACACAGTGCGACTTAAGTGCAGGTGCCCCATCATGCTGTAACCACATGGGTAGCTGTATGTCCATGGGAACATCTTCGAGCAGCCTGGTTAGAGTTTCTTGCAAAACGTAAAGATAATTTGCTCCAGTAAATTGAGGAGGTAGACAGACTAGCCCAATTAGGTGGTCACCCACAATGCCTGCCCAATTGCTGAGCGAAAATCGTTCCCGGCATCTGTGGAGGTAAGTGATGTGAGGATTTCCCCTTGCCCAGTAATGAACATATCGAGTGGTGTAAAGGCCATCCCGGTGGAAGGTGCACTCGTCAGTAAACAACACAATGGCAGGGAAGACGGGATCTCATGCAATACATTGCAGAAGCCACCAGCAAAACCCTAGCCTGTGTTCATAGTCCGCCACAGGATTTAGGTCTTGGACACAATGGAAACTAAATAGATGCTGGCTATCATTTCTCAAAACCTCACAAACTAACTGATGAGTGACCCCCATGTCACATCCAACCGCTTGAGTACTTGCTGCCCCCAGCTCGTGCTCTCGCGGTCGTGTTCTCGCTTCTCGGCACGGTGTCCCAGGTTTGATTCCTGGTGGGGTCAGGGATTTTCACCTGCCTCGAGATGACTGGGCGTTTGTGCTGTCCTCATCATTTCATCATCATTCATGATTGTGGTGAGACTGGATTGAGCAAAGTTTGGGAATTTGTACGGGTGCTGATAACCGCGCAGTTGAGCACCCCACAAATCAATCATCACCATCATCATCGAGTACTTGTCGTAGGTGCTTCCTCGAAGTGCTCGAGAACAGTCTCTTCCAATGCACTATCCCATTGTGTTAGAGGTCTTCCAGCATCATCATGATATTCTGCTAACAAGCTTGTTTTGCCAACTCGCTGGTGAATTGCTGTAAACGTTTGTGGGTGTGGGTGATGTCCTGCTGGGTATCGTTTCACATACAACCGTCGAGCTTCATGCGCATTACCATTGACTATTCTATAAACAAAAACCATATCTCGTTCTTCAAATGAACAGTGCCGCCATGCTTACTGTATGACTAAATCACAAGAGACGTGTGTGTTCATGCGCGAAGCTTACGTGTAAATGCCTCTGACGTGAGATGGATACAAACAGCAAGACCTACTTGACATGTGTGTGTATCACGTTGGGGCAGTGACGGGGCGACGGACATTTGCATGTGTGAACCGACAACCATAGTGCGGCCCGTCAACTGATAACTGGCAACAGTGGAATCCCATGGGCAATTGGAGAGCGTGGCGCCAAGTTTCTGTAGTTCAAAAATGGGGCGTTGTTGACCAACACAACATTAGTAAGTTTGGTTCCCACTGACATCAGCTATCCAGGGTTAAAATTTTGTGACAATTTTTCTCCACCCTGTATACTACTAGACAATGAGCCACACTTCTTGCTCATTACACCCATATTGCCCATATCAACCAAGTGAAAACTAACACTTGTATTTATGCCACCTTAGAAATATCAGCTTCAATCACCTGTCACATACTGAACTTAGAAGTGCAACTCAACCCCTGGCAAAATCTACTAAACTGCCATGACCTCAGAGCCGAACAAAAACAAAACAAAACGACTTCACTCACCCCACCGTGTACAACAAAAAATGCGCCTTGCAGCAGTTGTGTTATTTTCTTCATCCACGGATGGTTGTTGTAGGCATTGCCCCTCCCTCTGCTATCACCAAATGGTGTGATGGAGGGCTCAAAGATCCCTTGCTGGCAACACTCTGTAGAGGGTAGACAGCACTCGGTAAGGTGGGTGTCAAGAGTAACACACTGAAGGTCGAGACACGTTTTATCAACCCTTCTGCTGCTACAGTCATGCTCTCTGCATTCTGTGCTGAGCACAGCTCTGTTGTGGCTGTACTGCTCGTCAAGTGCTGATATCTGTGGTAAATGGTGGTATTCTGGCCGCTATGAAATACTTGTATTATTATTACAACAAAACTATACACTGAAAAAAAAATTGATTTTTGCGTGTCTTACAGTCTGATATTTTGACTCAATAAATGACTCAGATTCTTTTCATTTTAAGTCACATTTACTGTGCTGCATCCATTGCAGTACACGAAATGTAGATCATGTATTACAATTTTATTTAAAAATGAGAGCAGAATGATATCCCATTTCATGGTTGCGCACGATACGCCTTCTTCTGTCCCTGAGAATCAGGATTTAAGTGGTCATAACAATTGTCATTTTCATAAATGGTTCATGATACTGAAACACTGTTTTTTTGTAAGAGATAGCATGCAAAGAGGCACCATGTTGTACGACAAACACTCGAAATTTTTTTAAACACAGATATATGGAAGTAACTCGTTTGCAGCAGTGAGAGGTCAGCATCTCACAACGCATACGGACATCAACAGCACTGCAGGAAAACCCAAACAGTGCATGTATTCATGTCCACAGTGCTTGGGGAACAGCAGAGCAGGACATGTACACATATCCACAGCAACAAAATGGTTAAGCTTCAAACATATGTCACATCATTAGCAATGTGATGCAGAAAACACCACATTCTGGTGACACGGCACATTCCAGTGACACAGGCCAGCAATGTCTAGCAGGCTGCTGGCTTCTGCCCTGGTAAAGAGATGACATTAGATGCGTTAATGACATTAGGCTGGGCAACAAGAGGTCTATCAGTAGGCCACAGCACCAATGTCAGTGAAACATTCTTCCTTCTGCTGTGGAACAGCCAAACCCGGCACCTCCAGCCTGGCTCGTGACCACTGCAGCAGTGAGGGAAGATTGCTGCGTATGGGACATGACCTGGTGCCCCCTGGCAATAGCGGCTATGGACGACAGATCAGCTGGCATAGCGGCACCAAGACCCTCAAGGAGACTCAGGGTAGGAGGCAGCTGACCCAACCCAGCCTTGAACCCATGGCTGCAGCTGGCAGTGCCCAGTCATCTTGTGCATCTAGCATGACCCTGGCATCGTGGTACTGCTGCTGGATTCCAAATTAATCTGCTTCAGAATTCACAGCCTTTTATATGGTTCAAGAAGTATTTGTCGCACTATTATCCAGCCCCTGGTCTGTCTTCCTTACTGAGCACAGTTAGCCCACCTCACAATCCCTTTAGATACATGTTGTTTTAACCAATATGCTGCTACTACAATGCACTCACTGGTATGCGAGTTTGCTAACACAATGCTTCACTGTGGCTTTCTCACAAATTCCTACAACTTTAACTTAAAATTAGATAATGTCACTACAGTGAGTATTTAGCTATAATACACTTCATGGTTTCCTAATTAAATTTGGTTATTCTCAATCCTCTCAACCTTTTCATCTCCGAATGGTAATAAGGTCACACATGAGTGCCTGTCTATGCTGCCAAGTGTACAAATGCCATCTCCCTAATTTCCAATTTACACAGTCTCTTAACCTTTTCAAGTTCTTTACTAACCTGCCAATTAATGGAAGAGGCCTTACCCACACCATTTGATACAACTGAAATTCCACCCACCTCACCTTCTGAAATTAGGAATATAATAAACTCTCTCACAAATAAAAGCTCACACGGAATTGATGGCATTTCCAGCAGGATAATAAAAGCTTGTTCCCAAGAAATAAGTGGGATTCTTAGCCACATATGTAATAGCTCTCTGAAGCAGGGCATTTTCCCAGATAGACTGAAATATGCCATTGTTAAACCACTGCATAAAAAAGTGGACACGACTGATGTCAACAACTACAGCCCAATCTCTCTTCTGACCGCCTTATCCAAAATTCTTGAAAAAGTAATGTATTGTAGAGTAGCTTCACACCTTTGTAAAAATAAAGTTTTAACAAAATGTCAGTCTGGTTTCCAGAAGGGTTTCTCAACGGAAAATGCTATATATACTTTCACTAATGAAATACTAAATGCTCTGAGTAACCGGAAGTCACCCGTTGAGACTTTTTGTGATCTATCAAAGGCTTTTGATTGTGTAAATCATGGAATACTTCTAGATAAGCTCAAGTACTGTGATATGAATGGGACAGTGCTCAAATGGTTTAAATCATACCTAACTGGAAGAGTGCAGAAAGTTGAAATAAACAGTTCACATAATATGCAAAAAAAAAAAAAAAAAAAAAAAAAAAAAAAAAAAAAAAAAAAAAAGAACTGGTGATTTCTCAAACTGGGGAACAATCAAGAATGGGGTGCCGCAAGGTTCGGTCTTGGGTCCTCTGCTGTTCTTAATATATATTAATGACTTGCCATTCTATATTCACGAAGATGCAAAGCTGTTACTTTTTGCTGATGATACAAGTATAGCTATTACACCCGACAGACAAGAATTAACTGGTGAAATTATAAATGATGTGTTTCAGAAAATCATTAAGTGGTTCTCTGCAAATGGGCTCTCATTAAACTTTGACAAAACACAGTATATACAGTTCCACACAGTAAATGGAATGACCCCATTAATAAATATAGACTTCGATCAGAAATCGGTAGCTAAGGTAGAATATTCAAAATTTCTAGGTGTATGAATTGATGAGGGGTTGAACTGGGAAAAACACACTGAGGATCTGCTGAAATGTATGAGTTCAGCTACTTACGCTATTAGGCTCATTGCAAATTTTGGCGATGTACATCTGAGTAAATTAGCTTACCATACCTATTTTCATTCTCTGCTTTCGTATGGCATCATATTCTGGGGTAACTCATCATTGAGTAAAAGAGTGTTCATTGCACAAAGCATGCAATCAGAATAATTGCTGGAGCTCATCCAAGATCATCCTGCAGACACTTATTTAAAGAGCTAGAAATCTTCACTGTAGCCTCACAATATATATATTCACTTATGAAATTTGTTATTAACAATCCGCACAAATTCAAAAGTAATAGCAGTGTACATGGCTACAACACTAGGAGAAAGGATGATCTTCACTACTGAAGATTAAATCTAACTTTGGCTCAGAAGGGGGTAAATTATGCTGCCACAAAAGTCTTTGGTCACTTACCTTATAGTATCAAAAGTCTGACAGATAGCCATATAGCATTTAAAAGGAAATTAAAAGAATTTCTTAATGGCAACTCCTCCTACTCATTAGATGAATTTTTGGATATAGTAAGTGGATAATTTCCCAACCCCACAAAAAATTAAAAAAAAAAATAGAAATATTGAGTGTCATGTAATATTTTGTCCAATGTAATATCTTGTATAGACACCTTTTATTAACCTGACACGTTCTATATCATTACGAAGTGTCGTATTCATGATCTATGGAACAAGTACTGATCTAATCTAATCTAAACCAATCAGCTGTTCCCTGCTCACCATATCTTGCTACTATCAGCACTTTACCTGCCAACCATTATTCAAATGACTGGCAGCAAACTCAAGAAACACACTGCACACCATTTAGATATTTGTGCGATACCATGAACTAGTTTTCCTCTCCATTTCTCCAAGAAACCTATTCTTAACCCTCAACAAGTTCCACATTTTCCAAACTTGCCAAGCGTAGCAGGTGCAGCTCAATTTCCTGTAGTATTATTTTACAAAAAACAAGAAGACCCTACAATGGCAATTCACAATCTCAAGACAAACCTCAACCTTTCCTCCAGAATCCAGTTCTCCCAGCAAGCTCCCAAGAGTCATTCAAAGTCATTACCTTCAGCCCCACTTTCAGGTTCAATGAAGTAGCACGTGCCACAAGCTTCTCTTTTTTCTTTAACAATTTTAAACAAGGAAATTTTGCTACCAATTAAAAGCACGCGTTGAAAACTTGATTTATAGCTACCAATTAAAAGCATGCATTCAAACTTGATGTATATTTTTAATCTCAGATTTTTGTGAAAAATGATAACTACAAAGTAGGAACATATACTAACACAAACAACTTCTGGTTCATAAAGCATTTTCAATTTCAGTCATACAGCTTATACATGTCATTCTTTTATGGATAACATTGCTTCTCCTCTCCCTGTGGCATTACACATGAGGAATAGAGCTACATATTTCCTGCTCCATGCACACAAATCTGAAGCTGTTCGATAGAAAGTTTGTGAACTGTACTTTACTTGACTGTCTACCTGGTCCAGTCTCTTTTTATTGCGTTTCTCTTCAACAGCCTTCATTCATATTTTTTTGCTATATTCAGCGTTATCGTTAGCTGTCCCAACTTACGCTTGCTCATTTGATTTTGTGTTTGGAATATACATTCCTGTGTTCCTATATTCTTCCCTCTTTTCCCACTTTAATATATTTTTCTCCATCCTTCAGCAAGTTTTCCTCATATTTCGTGTGTTTCCTTTTCGTTAACACGTATTTGCAACGGGACATTTGAATCCAGTTTGATTTATGTCTCATTTTTGATTCATAAATTATCTGTCACTTATTTCAACAGGGTGTATATGTGGACAAGGAAATGATATTCCCGGATTTCCCAGTTAAAAATACACTTTCTCCCGGGTGAAAATACACTTTTTCCATGTTAAGTGACAGTATACTTTTCCTCGGAACTGTAAAACTTATCGATTTATTGAGATTGCAACACGCTTTTGTAAGCCGGCCGTAGCTCACGTCACATGATTTCGCCAGCAGATACAGCGGATATTCAAAGCATAGGACACGTCATGCCATCAGCCAATAGCATTATCACTGTTAAGTAGCGCGTACACACAAATTGGTGAAGTTAATGGTTTAAATTAATATACATATTGTTGCTACAAGAAAAGAAAAGCTTTCACATACAATATTGGTATCAATGATTAATAAGCTACAAGAGAAGCTAAACTTTCACGTATAACGTTGATCATCTTTGCGCGTGTTACACTTTAAGATACATCACAAAAATGTGCCAGTAAAATTTTTAATAAAGACATAAATATCTGATCTTCTGGGCTTGAAATTTTTCTAAATGGACATCCTCAACGAGTTTATTTTTATATGAGAGTCAAACATTCTGCGATTAAAGAAATTCATCGCACATAGTTCATCTTGGGTAAAAGGAAATTTACTTTGAAAGTAACGCTTTTCAATCAATCATTCGCGATATTTTCCCGTGACCTGTTAGAAAGAGGTTCATTTCAGCAGTTGCCAGAGAGCACCAGATAACAGGTGACACAGCACTTGCGCAGCTACAATGACACAATAAGCCCGTATGTTCATACATGTAAAACATTAAAAGATCTTACGTTATGCCATAAAAGAAACAAGACATCAGAGAATATTCCAAGAGCGTCAGAATTTCGTGAACCATAATAACGTGCATAATTCTGTTTAAAGTGTACATTTGTACGTCCATATTCGGTTGTAAATTTTCTTGGAGTACCAGTACTGTATTATTTCATGTTTGGTTCTTTATTATGGCATAATACCACATTTGCAAGAAGATGAAAACATGCTCTTTTGAAATGCAGAGAACAGTTGAAATTAGCCAATAGTGTGGAGTTAAACATTTCGTTACAAATGAATTGACTGCTTCAGCGGAAAAGATTAATAAAAACCACATTTCTTTAGCAAACCAACAAAAATAACTTCATTGTTCTACAAGGCGATTAATGCTTGACTGAAATTGCCGCCCGGGGCAGATACCCCTGTTCGCTCCCAGCGAATACGGCAGCTTGCGCACAACAGCCACATTTTTCTGAGTAGCATCTTGCTAGTGCTTATACAGCTAACAGCCACACTTTTGTAGCCAGAAGTGGGAGAAGGTACTACACATACGTGACTCAACTGCGCATGCGCATGGGCCCGTACGCAACCGCTCTCACGAATCCAATGTAAACAGTTGTGACGTTACGCTCATCGGAGGCAATTTGTTGTTATGAAGCATTGCATAGTCTTCCTAAAGCCTTTGACACATTTTGCTGCTGGCAGATGCTTGTGGGAGCACTGTGTTTTGTTGTTGTACATGGCACATTTCATTTGCAACTTAAGTTTTATTTTAGTTTTTTCCTCTCGTTCAAAATATTCCCGGGTTTTTCCCGGTTTTTTCCCGGATCTCCCGGGTTGTATACACCCTGTACAAGCTGCAGACTCAATTTTGAATATTGTTACCTCTACTGTTAATTTGAGATCATTTCCTCATTTCAAATCTCTTGTTCAGAGTTCGGGATGATTTCTCCTACACTTGCATATCTGTGCACACACGATTTCGAATTGCGTATCTTTACTCTGATGAATGAGATTCTAAAATCTGAAAGATTATGTTAATGCTATGCCTGTTTGTGTGTGTGTGTGTGTGTGTGTGTGTGTGTGTGTGTGTGTGGGTGTGTGTGTGAGGGGGTAGCATTGATTAAGTTCCCATTTTGGGAACTGTCGTGTGGCTGCTTTTCTTCTTAACAATTATTACAGTTATCCATTTTTTACTTTTATTTAGAACAATTACAAACAATTATTGTACAGGGGCACAACTGAGACACAGGAATGGAAGTGAAAGCAAGATTCAAATCTGGAAAAGCCTTTCTGCTGATAAACTTACCTTATATCTTGGTAAGGCCTATGTTCTGTATCGCAAATTGCTTCATTCAACTTTAGAAGAATTTCATGACCTTCTGCTATCTCTCCAAAGACACAGTGCTCACCATCCAGGGACTGAAGATCCTTTGCAAGTGTTATGAAGAACTGTGATCCAAACCTTCAAAAATCATAAAATTGAACATGCACACCTTTGTGGCAGAAAAAGTCAAAATGAAATGCCTTTGAACAAATATATCATCAAAATTTAAAAAATTAAAATCTGATTATTTTTCTCTGTAAGTATTACCAAACCAACAATTAAGTTAAAGCTTCCACTAAACTTTCTAAAACACACTTTCCCCCAATCAAAGTGAATACCAAGTGTAGATGCTTTTGCTTCAGTAGTTATCTGGCAAAATCGTGTCCTGCAACTGATGTAACTGGTTCCAGACGATGCATGTAGAAAATTATCCCATTTTAATCATTTCACAAAAAGAGGAATGTTGAAAAATGCACGTTCAATGAGACAAAGTTTTCAGAGAAAACTTTCTGAAGACAAAGGGGGTGAAAATACAGTCTACACTGGTGAAAATACAGTCTACACTATTTTTATAACAGGAACACCTATTTAAATTGTGTATGATGACTAAATAGATAATATATGTCCATAAATGATGTCATTGCTCCTCCACAGCTATCCACTTTCCAGGAAACATTTTTATGAGGCAAACTTCGTACATTTTTAGTGGCTCTGTTTGCTGGTAATTTTTAGTGGCTGTTTGCTGGTATGGTCCCAAATAATAACAAGTGACAATTTTTACTCTTTTATTAACAGTACTAATAGCAAAATTTCAGAATTTTCACATTAATAATCACTTCCAAGTAGTAATAAGTGACCAGGAACCTTTGGAGTTGTAGCTTGAAATTAACTTCAGTTTCCAGACTAGACTCTTGTGCAGAAGGCTATTTCTGATCACATGTCCAAGAATATTGTAGGCACTAGTGAAGTAAGGCAAAACTATCATAAAACTGTGCATATGCAACCTAAAGTAGAAGGACTGGATTTTACAAGTGTTGAACATTGAGGTTATTAGCGAATCTAAAGTGGAATGATCAAGAAAAATTAACTGTCGGAAAAACAGATTCCATGCTCACATTAAGCTGAAGTATCTTACGAAAGTGTAATTCACCCATGAAATACATGGAGTACAAAACATTTATAAGACTGATTCTTGAGTACTGTTCATCAGTCTGGGACATGAGGTGAATTAAAGGTATGTCAATGTCTACACTATGTCTCTCTCCTCGTGCATAGTCACAGACACATGGGGATAAAAGAGCATGAACAAAACTTCATGAAAAGAATGCTTGTATGCATTTATGAGTGTTCTCATGTCTACACATTGCCTCAATATGCAAGATGTCTGCTACGCATTCCTCTTCTTTTCTTGGGATCTTGTACCGCATTTATTGCAATGAAAAGACAAGGCAAAAGTGACTACAAGTAAAGAACTATATAAATGACGGAGGTATGATAAATACAATGTGATGACAACGATTTGTTTCCAAATTTTAAAGGTCACAACGAAATTTCAGATTTTCTTCTTGGGAAACTCCGGTGATAAGGCTGGCAATTACATTTTGTTAGCTAGTAACTGGCAACTTACATATTAGTTTGAACTATTTATTTTACATTTCAAAACAAAGCATTTCCACGATTAGTCCAGAAACTCAGAAATAATCAATGGAGACGCTCAGTGGTTATGTGAGGGTTAATTAACTATCAATTTAATTTAATAAAAATGTTGTTTAAACAACTCTGATTATTTGTAGATTAACATCCTTGGACTTAGAATGAAATTTTCACTCTATAGCGGAGTGTGCGCTGATATGAAACTTCCTGGTAGATTAAAACTGTGTGCCGGACCGAAACTCAAACTCGGGACCTCTGCCTTTCGGGAGCAAGTGCTCTACCAACTAAGCTACCCAAGCACGACTCACGCCCTGTCCTCACAGCTTTAATTCCGCCAGTACCTCGTCTCCTACCTTCCAAACTTCACAGACGCTCTCCTGTGAACCTTGCAGAAGGCAAAGGCAAAGGTCCCGAGTTCGAGTCTCGGTCCGGCACACAGTTTTAATCTGCCAGGAAGTTTCATGCTTGGACTTGACAAATCTGGGAATTTCATAGGTGTGAGTATCCTCTGGAAGGGAGGTTGTATTTTCAAATTTTGTAATTTTTGCATCATCAATGTCCCTCACTTCTATTTCCAGTAGTTTGTTGAGGAGCTACTGATAGCCCATCATATCATTTTTTTCACATGTCATGCTTCTCAGTTATGTTACGAAGTCACCATAGCATGAATATTCGTCTACATTTTTCAAATACACTTTTTATAAATTTCTAAATTATTATTCTCTATTTTCCTACCTTTCCTTATGGCACCTTATTTTTAGAATAATATGATCAGATACATTTTCTGTAATACTTGACACTCAGGGCACCACATCTCAATTTTTTATTCAAATAATCTTTAGAAGTAGCATTCCATACAATTTTTCCTTGTCTGTAACTATCTATAAATTCATGCATGCTTCCTTCGGAATCAATAGAACTGCACAGACCAAGTGCTCAGCTTCACTACACACATAAAAGCTGGATTCCAACGTCGCCTTAAAACATCGGTTTCTTTCATTGATCTTACAGCTGCCTATGATACAGTATGCAGACAAGGACTCTTGTACACTCTCACCAGAGTTATACACTGCCAAACCACAATCGGGCTCATAAACAACATGCTATCTGAGCAATACTACCAAGTTGTCCTTGGCAACCAACTAAGCAGACAGGAGAAACTTGATAATTGTCTTCCTCAGGGCTCTGTTTTGGCACCAATCCTGTTCAACTTGTACATATCTCACCTCCCTGAAACAGAGTCAAGGAAGCTGATCTATGCAGACGATCTGGCCTTGGGCATCCAACAGAGAACTCTTGAAGCTGGTGAGGAGATACTATCAACAGATCTAACCGCAATAGATGGATACTTCAAAAAGTGGAGACTGATACCAAATCCAACGAAGACTGAAGTAAGCTGCTTTCACCTTAAGAACAGAATGGCTAATGCGAAGTTGAATGTCAACTTTAATGGTCAGGTCTTTCACCAAATAGGCTCTCCAAAATATATGAGTGACTCTTGATAGAACCCTCTCTTACAGGAAGCATATAGAAAACACCGCAGCAAAGCTGAGATCAGGCAATAACAACATACAGAAGATGAGTGGTACCTCATGGGGCGCAAGAGCTACGACACTACGATGCGCTGCCTTCGGGCTGGTATATTCTGCTGTCGAATACTGTGCCCCAGTGTGGCTTAATTGCACACATATGAGAAAAATTGATGTAGAGCTAAATGCAGCAATGAGGACAATAAGAGGCTGCATAAATGCTGCTACTCTATACTGGTTACCACCTCTAAGCAACACTGCGCCACCAGACCTCCGAAGATAGAACACCCTCCTCAAGGAACACCAAAAATTATTTAAAATCCCTGAGCTTTCAATGCACTCTGATGTTCTTGCACTCCAAATGAACTGCGGCAACCACCTGCCTTATTGGCAGAATCACAACAGGCACCTACTTTCAATGTCAACAAAAAGTGGACAGAAATGTGGAACACTATTGCCCATGAGGAACATCAGACCTTCCAAAGACCTGACAAGACCAGCCAGTATGGAATTAATGTGACATGCCTGGAAAACAATTAATCGAATCTGCTATGATGATTAATGAATGGAACAGGAAAAGGGGATATTGTAGTGGTATGAGAAGCAGCTGCCACCACACACTGTACATGATGTATTGTGGATTAAATATGTAGATATTTTAATGCATTTTTCTGGGTTGCAGATGTCCACCTGACGTCGCCAACTGATTTGTCAACGATAATTAGTGATGAGAGAATGTCTGTTGAGGCTGCATTAATTTGTGTAAATCCACATGTTAATCTCCGAAACATTGAGTAGGAAATTTGTGATCCACAGCTGATACCACAGTAAGCCTCGAAATTGGTTCCATGTTATCCATTAGGTGCACAGTGTAATCAAGATGATACAGTATTAAGTCTATTGTCGGCCTTGATGTGGGCAGCATTATGAAATTCTCCCATAACAATTTAAATTTACCTAATCAGTGTGGCTAAAATAGGATTTTGACTTTGCAAAATGGTGACCATAAGGCCATAGGATCCATAGCTAAAAATGGGATAGTTCTAGCTCAGACTCCTTTCCTCTGCTGCATAATGGAGTGTGCTCAGCATTTGTTCTTTGCTTAGAATATACTGCACAGCTCAATGTTGTTATACTACAACACAAGAAGTTAATTTAAATTTCAGACTAGACTGTCAATATGATGTACACCTTGAGTAACTGCCACAGGTTACTGTACACAATTTCTTTAAATATGGCGCACTTACAATAGTGTGGACTTCCAAACTAAAATAAAACTCAGACTATGTCATAAATCAATTTCTTTGATCAACTGTCACTGCCACTACCTAACAGTTTAAAAATCAACTGTAAGATCCTCAATGTTTTTCACTAACCACGTAAATTACTCTTTATAATGGGATGTATTCCACAAGCTACCAACCTGTCCTGGGTAATTCTCACGTTCCTGGAACTGTTTTTCTGCTTTAAGTTTTTTTTTGGAACTTTTTATTTTTACTGATCAGTCATTGAACACCATGAGAATTTTACCACATAACAGGCCTTTGTTCTAACTGGTAAGACTGACAGTTAAATGTTGTGGTACATTTCTTCATCGACTCTGTAGCTCACCTATCCACAGATTAGCAGTTGACCAAAATCTTCCCAAGTTTTTGCACTTTTTCCTCTCTTACTAAGAGACTTCACATGAAATGCTGTGGCATGTAACATGTAACAACTAGAAGAGAACTGAACACCGGCAACATAATTTTTTGTGCGGTGATGAGTTGCGGATTTGTAATGTACCCTGAGATATAAGTTAGGATGGAGGGTGATAATTTGGCTGAAAGTTGGTTAAGCCAACAAACAAGAACACAAAATATTTGTTGTTGTGACTTACTGCTCTGTAGCATACCCCAAGGCCTAGGTTAGGTAGAAAGGTGGCAGAGTGTGTGTGTGTGTGTGTGTGTGTGTGTGTGTGTGTGTGTGTGTGTGTGTGGGCGCTCGTACGCCCGCACACTGGGAAAGCCGAGCCGAGTAAATTATACAAGAAAACTGTATATCACAATCGGGGAGAACCTTGGAATCTTGCTCTAAACTACATTCACAGAAGGGTGGAAGACATCAGAAAAAGATGAGGCGCTCACTAGAAATAGGGTGGTAGCTTGAAAGACAATAACGTCATTGTTGTCATGTTTCTATGTGCAAGATATGAGTTACTTATTGATAAGTAGATAGTTTCAGACTTTTTGTTTATTGTAACCATCATGGAATTTCCACTGCAATATTTTGAAATATTCCACAAGGGGGGGAAAGTTTACCCTGCCACTTTCTGAAATTAGCAAGCGAGTGCACAAATTTCTTTTTAGTCTCACAAGCGACATATACTGATTTACACCACTTAGAGAAGTATCTAAATTGTTAGCCTAACAGATCAGGCCTTTTACCATAGGAAATTAACATGTTTTTGGCACACAGATTTTACCTTCAACATCATATTCAGTTAAAATAATACATCACACAATTTCCTACAGCAGTGGGTTTACACAGCCTATTACAAATAATACTCACATGTTATTTCCACAGCTGACCATTGACAACAGACCTGCCTTATCATGTTTCAATTTGGGCATTAATTCCCCTTCATAATATTTGGCATTTTCTCCGTGAATTTTGCTAAAAATGAAATACAACATGAATATTTGATTTTCACCTCACTTACTTATGATGTTGCAAATTTATAACAACCATACCTGTAAACAGATTCTCCACCTTTTCCAGAACCAGTCGGATCCCCCGTCTGTGCTATAAAGTTGTGTTGTATTGAATGAAATAAACAGAAGTTGTAGTATTTTATTCGGCAGAGCTTCAAGAAGTTCAAGCATGCTGCAACAAAGATTCAAATAGTTCCTTGGAATGTAATACTGAACATATGGCAGGTAATGGGCTCAACAAAATAATTAAGTATAGCATCATACACTTTTCTAAATTAACATGAAGAGAGAAAAACGAAAATGCCACCAAAATGCTTCTAAAGTCCAGAGCAATGTTAACAAATAAGCCACGAAACTGAAGGATGCTTCGTACAGCAATGACATATATTGTTAACCACGTTTAAACTGATACAGTATGTTACTAACACCAACATGAAAGGATGGCAGGGAAGTAACCGGGAAAATTTCATAAGGAAACAATTTAACAATACTTACTATTTGGCCGTTCTGTTGTAAATAGGTCAACTGTGAAGTCCCCAATGGTAGTTTCCACGACGACAGCCATCGTTTGCTAACTATAACCTGTTTGTATATACAATATAAACCGTGTAACAAATACGTAAGATTAAAACTCTTTAATTACGCAGACATCTTCAGCTATTACAGTATCATCCGAAACTACTCATAACTGAATCTCACTTTAGTCACACAACCGTACATCCACGGACCATACAAAACCTTTCTGTCCTTTCTTGGAACCATTACGTGCGATAAGTATCATAACAACATAAGCACCCAGATGGACCTTTTAACATAACCTAAATTTGCATTGAACAATCATAACAATCAACAGCTGCTTCGTACAGTACATTATTCCCTTGTCCTTGCAGATACAATATTATCTTTCTTCTTTTAGAAAAAACAAATGATACGTTACTACAAAAATAATTCATACATCTCCTCCGTCTGTCACGTCACATAACACACTTCTAATCAGAATTTCAGAGATAACCCTCTCATACCATAGCACCATATTTGTGTCTAGCGCCTGACATGCAACTACGGCTCCACGTTTACGAAGCGAGTCGACCTTTTAGTAAGTAAACCAAGCTTTGGCGGGACATACGAATTTCAGTAATATTTAAGCTGCGCACAACACGAAGGCGAACTGATCTTCATAGCCTGCAACTACACTTTAGTATCATTGGAAGTACGTATAAATATATTGGAATTAAATGCAACTGTCAAAAAGAGATCATTTACTCACTGTATTATGTAATAGTAACTTTATTTAGATTGTAGATCGTACATTGTGAGCATCTACATCTACATCTACATCTACATTTATACTCCGCAAGCCACCCAACGGTGTGTGGCGGAGGGCACTTTACGTGCCACTGTCATTATCTCCCTTTCCTGTTCCAGTCGCGTATGGTTCGCGGGAAGAAGGACTGTCTGAAAGCCTCTGTGCGCGCTCTAATCTCTCTAATTTTACATTCGTGATCTCCTCGGGAGGTATAAGTAGGGGGAAGCAATATATTCGATACCTCACCCAGAAACGCACCCTCTCGAAACCTGGCGAGCAAGCTACACTGCGATGCAGAGCGCCTCTCTTGCAGAGTCTGCCACTTGAGTTTGTTAAACATCTCCGTAACGCTATCACGGTTACCAAATAACCCTGTGACGAAACGCGCCGCTCTTCTTTGGATCTTCTCTATCTCCTCCGTCAACCCGATCTGGTATGGATCCCACACTGATGAGCAATACTCAAGTATAGGTCGAACGAGTGTTTTGTAAGCCACCTCCTTTGTTGATGGACTACATTTTCTAAGGACTCTCCCAATGAATCTCAACCTGGTACCCGCCTTACCGACAATTAATTTTATATGATCATTCCACTTTAAATCGTATAAATAATGTAAAGGGTGAGGGTGACATATAAGTAGATTTGCCAAAGTCTTTATTAGCGTTTTCAGTAACATGATAGGTTCTATATGCGATGACATCACGGTCGACAAAACTTTCGAGGCCTGCTACATTTGATACTCCTGAACCACCTCGTACAATAGCGATGGTTAACCATCCATTGCCATGTGTGCAGGAATCATTGATGTCAATGCTGAAGTTTAGTCTGCATCCACAGAAGACTGCTGGTCCATCAATTAGAGAGTGTGCAGAGACAGATTTTATAGTATTCTTTTTCTTGTCTGCAGCCGATGTCGTCATTTCCACTTTCAAGGCCTGCTACATTTGGTACTCCTGAACCACCTCGTACAATAGCGACGGTTAACCATCCATTGCCATGTGTGAAGGAATCATTGATGTCAATGCTGAAGTTTAGTCTGCATCCACAGAAGACTGCTGGTCCATCAAGTAGAGAGTGTGCAGAGACAGATTTTATAGTATTCTTTTTCTTGTCTGCAGCCGATGTCGTCATTTCCACGTCTTCAATTGTTTTATATATTGTATGTCTTGCATGACGACGATATCTTCTGTAATAGGGCATCTTGGCAGCGTTCAATGCAGTTGCCTGTGCAGCAGCAGCAGCGCGAATGAGCCGCTAAGCGCCGATCGCTCGCTTTTATAGCCGCGCAATAGCACGTGACCCTGATATGGACTTAGAAAAATTCAAATATTGCATACAAATGCATAGAGCATGGACAGAAAAAGTACCAAGCTAAACAGAGTTACATTGTATATAAGAAGACGAGCTTTAAGAAGAAATGAGAATTTTGTCTCAAGAAACACAGTAACAGAGTAAAAACAGTGATTTAATAAAAATTTGTTTTAGTTAAGTTCCCATTTCCTTCAAGCTGTTAATTGTATTGATCTCTGATGGGAGATGGTTGTAAGTTTTATGCCCATATATTCAACATCATCAGCATATAATTTGGTACTATATGCTATAATTTTTAACTGAGATTTGTTACTAGTGTTGTGTGTGTGTGGCAATCTAGATTTCTGCATCGGGCGGCTAAATGCTGAGCTACAAAACAAACCAGTTACATTATATGAAAGCATGGCATTGTCAGTATATTTAATGCTTTAAACAGCGGTTTACAATGTTCAGTTCCGCTTTTTGATGCCATTATTCTGACCATTGGTTGTTGTAATTTGAAAACTGTATTGGATTCAGAACTATTTTCCCAGAAAATTAGGCCATAGCTCGTAATGGATTCAAAGAGAGCATGGTATACGAGCTTCAAAGTGTCAATGTTGGCTGAATCTTTTATTGATCTGAGTTGGTGGCACATTTGTTTGAGCTTCTTTGCAACTACCTCTACATGCAGGTCCCAGTTTAGTGTACTACTGACGATTAGTCCAAGGAATTTGGTGTCCTGCACACTGACAATTTCGTCTTTCTGAATGTGTATGTCTGCATTGAAGAGGGTAACAATCTGCCTCGTCTATTTACAGTTTTCTGAGTGATTATTAGCAGTCAGTTTGTCTCAAACAGAACTTTAATGTGACAGTACATATATTATATAAAAATTTATTTTAATTTTACGTTAAAACACTTGTGCCATCAGCATACAAAAAACATTTAGCATTAGGGATGTTTTCTGGGAGGTCACCGATGAACAATGAGAAAAGGACTGGGCGACGAACAAACCTCCCCTTTGAGGCACTACAAGTTATATTTAGGTATCTGACCTCCAATAGGAAGAATCCTTGGGGTTTCTGATTTCTACACATCACTACCTTGGAGGAAAACCGGCACATCTCTGAAACCACTAGTTTAGAGAAAACCCCACTTAAAGATAACAACCAAAGTTTCCTGCAACATTACTTTTCTCCATGAAATCACATCAGCACTGTCTTTTTCTTTGTAAGTAGTACATACTCAGAAGTAACTTTTACAAATTTTTCTTTCATTGTGTGTGATAAATTAACCCTAAGAGCTTTGATATGTGACACTTTTCTACAAAGAAAACTACTTCAGTTTTAATTAAAGGGCTTTGACTTGTGACACATAAAAATATAAATTTCAGCTCTTATACCTGTAAAGGATATGAAATAAATAATTTAATAAAGAAATAATTATAAGAAAATATTTATTCATAAAAAATACAACATAACACTCCACAAATTATTTGAACCAAGTCAAGAAGTTAATCAAC
Organism: Schistocerca cancellata; assembly: GCF_023864275.1. Taxonomy (NCBI): domain Eukaryota; kingdom Metazoa; phylum Arthropoda; class Insecta; order Orthoptera; family Acrididae; genus Schistocerca; species Schistocerca cancellata. The sequence goes on from NC_064627.1 coordinate 1,097,766,511, forward strand.
TCAGTGCCTCTAGTTTGTTTTACATTTTACATAAAATAGTTAGCACAGAAAAATTAACCTACAAGTTATTAAAAAAGCAAAATGAAATTTTGGAACTATATTTTTATGTATTAACTGCAACACTCCAGCCTTTTTAGCATCTGATACACCTTTCTTAGTAGTATAGGCTTTTGCCAGACACACCTTCTGCTTGCCAGTTTCTCATGTTTGTGATCAAGTTGTTTTACGATTATTAGTTAGTAATACTACATTAAAATCTTGTTCACTATAAGAGTTCTGAAACATCATCTCGTTTGGTTTATCTTGGTCGATCCTAAAAATCTTAACTTCAGAAATCTTGAATGTTTCTTTGTCAGTATTCCTTTTACTGATCGCCAAGTCTTCATTTTCAAAGTCATAAAAATCGTCACAACAAAGCTTGTGCACAGTATATGGCACGCCAGTTTTTTTTTTCAACCTAATTAGGCTCACATAATGATCAGGAACATAGATAGGACCAGATTTTTGAGCTTTCCTGGTCTGTTTCTCAATATTAGAATGTACACTGTCTCCCTCATTTTGGGTATGCCCAGAAATTAAATATATGTGCGTTATGGCTTTAATCCACTTGAAAGTCAGTATTTCTTTATGGTACATAGTAATAATGTTTTTATTTTTATTTTGAGCGGTGCAGTTATCTGATTAAAAAGTGACCTCTGTTTTGTTTTTGTTGCTTGACTCATTGCCCCTTTCTTGATGCAGTTGTTCTAAATAATGCGACACACAGGAACCTCGATTTGCTTGTCCTTCGTTCCAAACGTAGCAATTAACTGAATTTGTGTTAAGCTGAAAAATAGTGAAATTGAAAACGTTCAGTTTGGAAAGTTAGTAGAACGTTGAGGCATCACCCACAGGATATGGTAATACAGCTTGTAAGTCATACACTGCTACTATATTACTAGATTTCTTATCTTTCTCTTTCTCAATTCGTGATAGATCTTTCTCTTTTAAATGGTTTTCATATTGCACTGCAAATTTTTCTTTTTCATCATTAGATGCACTTTCAAACTTGTTGCAGAGCTCACAGTGATCCATCTTCGCGGTAAGAAAAGCCAGATTAAATTCTTTGGTAAAAATTGTGTAATATATGAGGCAATTACCATACTCCAACTTTTCTTCTTCGCACATCTTTTTGTAATCTCTATAAAGGTCACTTATTGCTTTACCACCTTCAATCTATTCTTTAGCAGTTCTGACTAGGAATCTTCGGAATTGAGCTGATATGTTTTCTAATGTTTTCTTGTAGTTCTGTTGACACAGTCGGTTGTTTAACATGTTTTCCCCATAAATGAGTGGAAATAACTCCTCCTTGAGCAGAAATTCTCTTTTCCTCAACAGTTCGAACCATTCGTCCACTTATACCTAAAGTAGCAGTAGAAAAACTGTTTACAAATTCTTGCTTTTTCACCATTATGATCAAAATAAGAAGCAGTGTTAAGATGACGCCGACTATCTTCCTTCTGATAACGGTACCTTGGTTGCACAGTTGTCATGTTAGCAGCGATGTAAAAACGTTGCCTCTGTAAGTCTCCCATTTTCCAGTACTCCAGAAAAATATTTTTTCTCTCTTCATCAGAAATTTTTTTTGAACGTTTAAGCCGACACTTTTCCCCACATGGAGGCATCATTTTCCGAGCTTCTCTCATTACTAGAGTCCTTTCAATTGTTCCATCGTCATTTTGTATTTTCTTTGTAGACTTATAACTTTTACCACAGTTCCTTAGGATTTTGCTTTCGTTTTTTAGTCATTTGCAAACATTACTCTTTCTCTTTAGAGTTTTATTTTCAGATTTACATGGAAATTACACTTTTCTTTTACTTTTCCTTCCCCCTTCTTTAGACTTTGTAACTCCACAGTCTAACATAACAGTTGCGACACTCACTGCTGCAAAAGTTGTTACCGCTTGACAGATGGAGCGACAATAGCGCTCCAAGCGGCTGGTAAGGCCAACGTCAGATGCGTTGTAAGCATAATGTTTGTTTGCATTCATTTCCTACGTAATTTACGAAATATTTGACTTATTTTCTTGCCTCCAAGGGTTTGTATAGTATCAGAAGGCATATATGTTTCTAAAAATTATTCTAAAATATGCGCAAGTATGGACAAAAACCATGAATCGAGTGGCAAGCTGCAACACATTCGTGAAGAAACACTCGTGACGTTGGATAGAATTGCAGCTTACCACGTTCATATCAAAAGAATATAAACAAGAAGCACAGAAATGTACCTCTACATACAAAAGAGATCGACAGCTCATTTATCGTTCTGTAGGCCTACTGTGTTTGTCACCTGTTGCTTCAACTGAGACCTTCATCTTATATTATTCTAAGTGGGGCAAGCAACTACCAAATAGTAGGACAAATATGTTGAAAACATTATAATGAGCTGATTACATTACATTTCACGCAAGACCAAATATTTGAATAATTTTCAAACAATCTGTCAATTAACAAGGTGCTGACAAAATGTCATCACACGAAGGAAGCAACGAAAATTAAGTGACTAACAACAGAAGTGAATGAAATACATACCAAACATTATGCTTTTGTAAGACATGAATAACTGATCTTAATCTAACCACTTCATAGTCAAAGCAGGTCTGTGTTGACGAATCTGCCACTGATAACTGAAGAGTGGAACTGGCTGCTTCTGTGTCATAGGACTGTTTTACAGCTTTAGATGGATTGTCGAATCTTTGTGGCAGTTTCCTCTTCATCATCAGTTAAGGTGGCTTATTTGGAACGTCAAACAGTGTGGGTACTGCATTCGACATGAGTTTATTAGGCCGGCCGGAGTGGCCGAGCGGTTCTAGGCGCTACAGTCTGGAGCCGCGCGACCGCTACGGTCGCAGGTTCGAATCCTGCTTCGGGCATGGATGTTTGTGATGTTCTTAGATTAGTTAGGTTTAAGTAGTTCTAAGTTCCAGGGGACTGATGACCTCAGAAGTTAAGTCTCATAGTGCTCAGAGCCATTTTTTCGAGATTATTATTGTCTGCATTCATGAACTGGTTTTGTTCGAAATGTAGCGAACAAAACTTGATATTATTATACAGGTAAACTGGATCTTTTTTCATAAGGTCTTCTCGTCTGCTATTAACTAGCCATTTTCTGCTCCTAAAACGAAACATTAATCATTAATACACATTTAGTTTGCAAGTGAATCCTGATGATACGGTTTAGTAACATGATGGTATAGACCTTGTAACGCCGGAAATGCATATCCTCCTATTTCCATCTATTGTACTATTTTTTCCTTGCTTTGTTACCTCAAGATATGACATTTCTGTCTCTTTGTATATTGTAATTGTTTTACTATTTGTATATTTATGCATTTATGTCGATGTATAATTGGTTTGTTTCGTAAATATTATTTGTATTTTTACGCTGGGTCTTGCCTAGGGAAAACTGCTATCGAACGATTACGTCGATAGGTCGTGTGAAGAATCAAAGTGTGTAGGATCTTTGGTAGTGTTAACTCTGCCGCGTGGAGCGCGGGCTGAGAGAAGGAGTGTGGCGGGAGTAGCGAGTGGAGCAGGTGTGTTGTGTGAAGCTCCCGCGAGTGGCCGCGCTTTCGGGGTTTGGCAGCATGTAATTGCGCTCGACTTGCGATGATAGTTTCTGACATGGTGTCGCGGACGGGAAACATTAACTAGCGCACATCAAGAGCCCGTTTCGTCTGGTGACCGTGTCGAGAGGAAGGCGCGCCAACATCCAGCTTCTGCAACAGCGACGGCCGACAATGAGTGACTGTCGCCACCTCCTCGATCGACGGCTTCAAACCTTCAATCAACCATCAAGGAAGACTGGAAGCAAGTAAAGTTTTAGAACTGTATGGCAGACCTCAGCTTTTCAAACTGTACCATTTTCGTAACTATAATAACAGCAACTTAGCATGAACCTTTGTTGCTCATTGTCCCAATTGCATTACCAAGCAGGGTCCCTTCCTTTTCCGAAATGAACCCGAGTGTCGTTGAAATTGAAACGCCAGCACTAAAGTAATATAGCTAATTCTATTTCACTGCTTTAATTTCAAGTTCAGTTAGCTGGCTACAATATTCAGATTACACAAGCACAAATTAAGAGTGCGAGTTTTGTTACCATATTTTAGCTTACCTGTGACTGCAGCTCAGCTTGGTACGTACTAAATTTTACTATTGTTAATTGTTCAGAATCATTTAATTCAGGCTCAAAGTTAAATCTCTTCTTTCTAAATTGCGTAGATTCAAGTAGCTTTTGAAATGATTGTTGAGGTAGTCCAAGACTAACCGTATTTTACTGAATTTCGATGTGCTTCAGAAAGAAAGCTCACTATTAACTTCAGTCACTAAATTAACTTTCGATTTTCCGGTTTTATTAATTCTTTTGCTAAATTAAGTCAGGGTGTAGCGAAATTTATTACTTCTGACAAACTTTCAGTTTTCACACTACGCGTGTCAACCTTCAGTTGCCACGCTTCTAGTGCTAATTATATGTGTAATAACCTTTCTTTTTCAGTTACTATAGTAATTGTCCTTAGGACTGGCGACCGTGATTTCCCCCAAATCTCAAATACCTAATTACCGCTAGTTAATTGTTAACGTAACGGCTGCACATTTACTTTCTTTATTAACTTTACCCCTTTTCAAAATTAATTTCCACCAGTTTCATTAGCACATTTCCTTTCATTTAGATGTAACCCTTTCCTCCCTCTTTACCGACAGGTTAACTTCGGCGACGATTGCTTTTCCAAAACTCCCATTAGGTACACGCGGTTTCATTTTTCACTGTCATTAAGGTCGGTAAGTGAGGGGGAGGTTACACGTGGCGACCTGGTGACAGGACAATCTTCAGATTTGAGGTTGTTCTGGACACGAATTTTGCATTGTGCAAATCTCGTAACAAAGTATTGGTTACGTACAGGCCGTTACGTCAGCGAGAATAAGTAGTGGGAGTAATCCTAATTATATTTGAGATTTGGCATTTATATTGAAAATTATTAAAATGAGTGAAGGCAACAATTGCCAAAATTTGGTAGACTTGGATACGGAACAATCGGTCGAACAGTGGGAAACGCGCACCGCGGTACCCATTGTTCAGGGGCAGGCGGCTAGCATGAAAGACGCGACCGCCGAAACGCAACAAAGAGCAGAAATGGAATTCCAAACTTTAGAAAATGTTTGGGAATCGGAAGTGAAAATCAAACCTGAATCCCTTTATGACGAATACGGGGGGACAATTAAAGAGGAAGCCGCTACGGAAGTGGAACCGGTAGTTTCCGGGAATTTAACTGATTTATTGAATGTTTTGATTAACGAAATCAAGAGTCAATCGGCCAAGCTAGACAATCAGAACAAAGCTATTAACGTTGTTAACAACAATGTTGGAGTTGTTAATACAAAAGTTGATAAAATCAAAGAAGATATTGTTGTAATTAATACCGAAATCGGTAATCTTAAACAGGAAATGATAGGCGTTCAGGCGGAAATTGCGAGCATAAATACTCGTTTTGATTCCGAAATTAGCAGAATCGAGAAAAGTGTAGGAGAAGCAGTTGCTCCGATCATCGAGAATAAGGTGACGGAACAAATTCAATTAGTGAAAAAAGAGGATCAACAGAAGGTGGAAACTTTAAAGGCTTTAGTGTCCGAAGTAGACACTAAAGTGAGGGAGCAGGCTAATACCTGCGAAGAGAAAAAGAGGGAAGTGGAAACGCTTGCGACAACCACTTGCCAAGTAATTACGAGAGTGTCGGAATTAGAAAAGAAACTTGACGAAAAACAGAGCTATGTGCCAATCTGTGCACATAGTTCGGAATTGTTGACGAAAGAGGAGCGGTTCGACCCCTTGAAAAAAGGCGGTATACACGCGACGGATTTCATTAAAAATTGTGAAAGAGTTTTACCCAGATCATGGACTAATGAGAGAAAAATTAATGCGGTTATCGATGTGCTGGCTGGTGATGCCAAGCGTTGGGGCTTAAACCTCAACATTACGAACCTGACTTTTGACGAGTTTAAAAATTTGTTTCTGGCTGAATACTGGTCAGAGCAAAAACAGCAAAGTGTTTGGCGCGAATTTGTCGTATCGAGGCCTTTCGATGCGAATTCGCGCGGCTCGATGAAGGAGTTTTGTGAGGGCTGGATCCGCAAGTTGGAATATTTGCGTGATCGCCGCACGGAATCCGAAATAGTCTGGGAACTCTACAGGAAGCTTCCAGATGACACAAAACGCTACGTAGGAAGTAATCACAGGACAATCAATGATTTCCTGGACAGAGTTGAGGACGAGGACAATTGGCGCAATAATCGCGACAGTGGTAGAGGCCGTGGTAACAACGGGTACCACAGCAACCACAACAACGATAACCATGGGAATAATGCATACCGCAACCATGGCAGCAATAACAATAATGGTTCGGACCGAAATAACAATTGGTACAATGCAAATAATAACAGGAATGACAGAAACCAGTATCATACTAACGTGATACGGGCTTCACAGAATAGTAATAACGCCAGAGGGTGTGATCAGCCGCCTCAGCAGCATCCGGGGAGCGTATCTGCTGGGACGAGACAGGGAAACCATTAGCCGCGCCGGTGAGGGGCCGAGCGGGCGTGGAGAAATTTTGGCGGCCCAATAACAAGAGAAAACCCAGGTGTCGCCGTTATGAAAATTCCGTATGGAATAATCAACGGCGGGAGAGTGTGCCAGTGTTAAGAGAAAAGAGTGCGCCCACAAGTAGTAGATCAGCTGTATACACGGCAGTAGGAAGTACATTCACTGTCAGTGAGAACAATTTAAGTAGTGTTCCGGAAATCGATTATAAAGTGGCAGCTGTAATACCCACAGCGGAACTGGAGAATGAGTTTAAGAATGATTCGCAATTGTTGAGAGAAGATCAGATGTCGGATAACACGTCCGTCATCGAGCGAGGGGATGCAGAGAGGGATGAGGTCTGGTTAAGGCAGTTCGGTCGCTTATACGACGAACTAAGAGATTATAGGGGTCTGTATGGGAGAAGTGTTTATGGGGAGCGCGTGCAGGATTTGCCGCGTCTCGTCCCGCAGGAAGATAGTGTTTGTGAAGTGATAGAAAGTTCTGGCCCTAACCGGCAGACTTTACTAGAAATAGTTGATGTTAAGGGGGAGCACGAGCAAGATTCGTCGTGTTTCGTCCCGCAGGAGTTAGATGTTGAAGTAGTAACGGAAAGTTCTGGCCCTAACCGGCAGACCTTACCGAAAGTTTCAGTGGTAGAAGTAACCGACCCATCCGACGCAAACCTCCAGTTTAAACATTGCGAGAGTATTAAGGAGAAAGATTGCGAAAATTTTAGTGATAGCCGGACACGATTGGTAGAAAAGCACATAGATTACAACGTGTATGAGGTTAGAGCTGACATTATACGGTCAGACGATAGCAGTGTGGGTTGCGCAGATCTAGCGGAAGTAATTGCAGAAACTACTGGACACATTCCTCCAGGTAGATTGGCGGATGAGATTAATCTGACCAAAGTGGAATCAACGAAGGTGACGATTAATGAATTGATAGCAAAGCAACACTCACTAGTTGACGAGTTACAGGAAAAGGTTTCGGTATTGGAGGCGAAGCTACAGACTAAGCCTCAGGACAAACGTGTTGAAATTAAAACTGTATTTGAACAGAGGCTGAAAAAGCCGCCAGATAAGCCGGATTTAGGATCAAAGCCGGATGGTTTTTTCTGGAATGACCTGGATATAGACGAGGATTTACTGTGGGAAAATAAAGAAACAGTCGAGGACAAGTGTAGACAGATAGTAGTGTCTGTTAATATGCACGACCTACAACTAAACGTGTTGATTGACACCGGTGCAGAATTGAGTGCTGTATCTGGGAAAATATTTGAGTTACTGAAAGACAGACCCGACATCGTAGTTATGCCAGTAGCAGGAGTGAAAATTATCAGTGCTACTGGGAAGGCCAGTAAAACGGTCACAAAACAGATTTTTGTCAACTTCGAAATATGTGGGGCACGATTTGAACAAGAGTTTGTCGTCGTGCCAGACTTGACTACGGAAGTAATTATCGGGTTAGATTGGCTATTAAAGTACCGTGCAGTGATTAATTGCAAAAGTAAAACTTTGACATGTACGTCACTAAATAAAACAAAAGTAGTTAGTTTTGATGAGGCAGCCTATACACATTGTTAACTGGCCGGATGCTATTGACGTAGGTATGAATTTGAACTACTGTAATGTGAGGAATCTCGGAATTGACAATAGTGTAGAAAGTGAATTGGAAAGTATTGTAGACGGTGTGTCAAACGTAACACACGAACAAAGACGAGGCCTGTATGAAGTAATAATGAGGAATAAGAGTGTGTTTTCAGACAAACCGGGACTTGTGGAAGGATATAAATGCAAGTTGCATGTAATTCCGCACGAACCATTCTTCGTGAGACCGTATGCTATACCGCTGTCCAAAAAGGAAGCAGTGCAACGAGAGATAGATAAGATGATCGAATGGGGAGTGATTGAAAGACGTACGAGTCCATACAATAACGGTTTGGTCATTGTAGCAAAACGGGATGGTAGTGTGCGTATTGTGATTGACGCACGCACGTTGAATAGGGTCGTTCAACGTGAAACAGACAGACCAGAGAGTATGGAGGAGGTTTTGCAACGTTTTCATGACGTTAAGTTCATGACTAGCCTCGATCTGACGGCTAGTTACTGGCAAATAGAACTCGAAGAAGAATCTAGGCCATACACCGCCTTCTTGTTTGCGGGCAGGTGTTATCAGTATAGAGTACTGCCGTTTGGACTTAATATATCTGTGTCCGTATTCATCAGGGCCCTAGATAAGGTGCTAGGACCGGCTTTGAGTTCAAGATTAACTGTATATGTTGACGACCTATTGTTGGCCAATGCCACTTGGCATGACCATTGTGACCTGTTAGATGAAGTTTTTAGAGCATTGCGCCGTGGCGGAATGACTCTAAAGCTAAAGAAATGCGAATTTGTGAAGCAGGAACTGAAATTTTTAGGGCATGTAATTACCACTGCTGGTATTACGAAGGACCCAGAGAAACTAGAGGCAATAAGGAATTGTCCTCCACCCAAGTCTAGGAAACAGTTAAAAAGTTTTCTAGGGTTAACAGGATTTTACCGCAAATTTGTAAAAGGACAAGTGTTTAATGATGAAAATTTGAATAACCTCTTACGCAAAAACGTTCCGTTTGTGTGGACTGACGGGTGTCAGGCCGCTTTCGAGAGATTAAAAGATGAGTTGTTAAGATCTAACATACTATTTCATCCTGATTTATCGCTACCCTTCCATCTGGGAACGGATTCGTCCAATTACGGGGTGGGGGTAGAACTGTTCCAAGAAGTTGGTGAAGGAGAGGATAAGGAACACCGGGCGATAGCGTTCGCGAGTCGAACTTTATCAAAAAGTGAGCGAAACTAAACGATTTCTGAGAAAGAGTGTCTCGCTATCGTGTGGGGATTCAAGAAGTTCAAGGGTTACCTATGGGACCGTAAGGTGATTATTCATACGGACCATAAGGCGCTCACTTATCTGAAGGATTGTAAACTACTTCACGAAAGACTGACTAGGTGGTCGCTGTATTTACAGCAATTTAACTATGACCTCTGTTACGTAAAAGGGATCGACAATTGCGTAGCGGATGTGCTGTCGCGGTTGCCCGAGTCTAATCAAGATGTATTGAAAGATGAGTCAGATGGAGTGGTCAAATTATACTATTTTAAAGAAGTTGAGGGACGTAAATTAGTAGTGAACATCTGTAAGAATCTACGTCGTCATCAGAACGAGGACGGTTGTTTAAATATGGTGAAAACCCGATATGACGAAAGGAGTCCAGAAGGAGAGAAATTAAGAAAGTATTACAAGATATACGATCATATCTTGTACATATGTAAGGGTGAAGATAGTAATATTTGGCGGGTATGCTGGCCCACCAAATACGTCACGGAAATAATAGACTACTACCATTTGGCGTATGGTCACTGTGGACCAAAGAAATGTACGGAAAAGCTGAGTGAAGTAGTGCATTTTAACAACATGTTAAAACGCGTTACTGACAGAGTGAAAACTTGCGATTTATGTCAGAAGGTGAAGGTTACCAACTGTACGAGTCGTGGTCCTATGCAAAGTATAAGGCCTAACGACACCTTTGAGTTACTGTGCGTGGACTTGTACGGACCTTTGCCCAAGTCATCAGGAAACTTTGCCTACATTTTAGTAGTGCTAGAAGCTTTTTCCAAGTTCATCAAGCTATACCCGATTAGGAAAGCTATAGCCAAAGCGGTCTATAGCAAGCTTGTGAACGATTATTTTGTTCATATTGGCAAGCCCAAGGCGATTCTATCAGATAATGGGGCACAATTTACTTCTAAGTTGTGGAATGAAGGCATGGAAAGTAATGGGGTCGAGGTGATCCATATTTCAGCTTACTGTCCGGCTGGGAATCCCGCTGAGAGGTATATGCGCGAGCTAGGCCGACTTTGCCGTACCTATTGCCATCACAATCATAGGGCATGGGGCAAATATGTAGCAGTATTTGAGAGAATTATGAACACCTTGAGACATGAATCGACGGGATTTTCTCCAGAGGAAATCCTGTTGGATGACAGAAGTAAAAGTTTAGTGGAAGAGATAATCAAATTCCCTCCACGGATTGACATTAGTATTGGTGTGAAAAAAGATCGTTTGTGAGAAGTAATGAAGCTAAAAGCCGATGCTCGCATACGTCGTCATGACGCTAAAACGCGTTTTGCTAAGTTTGCAATCGGAGACTTAGTACTTGTAAAAGCTCATGAGAAATCGAGCGAGATAGACAATGAAATCTCTAAATTTAAGTTTGTTTATAATGGACCATATAAAGTCATTGGTATACCTCACACAAATGCTTATTGCTTAGAGTATCCAAGCTCTGGAAAACGATTAGGTATACGGAATATTGTAGACTTGAAGTTGTACCAACCTAGGATCGATTAATACCACACAATGGGTAATTTGTACAGTATGTAAATATAGAGTGTAAGATTTAAGGATGTGCCATGTTACGATGCTTTTGCCTGACCTAGAGGTCATTAAAGAAGTTGTAATTAATAAGTAATTAATTTTGACTAAATGATTTAAGAGTAACTGATTAGTAACCATCTGAAAAATCCAAGCTGCTAGTTTAAGTTTTCAGCTGAGTCACAGTAGATTAAGCAATGTAAATATGATTTTGTAACTTTCTGTAATATTTCATGAATGTGTGTTTTTATTAGTCATTGCCGATGTACTTAGACGCTGTTTTAAGTTTCAGGCTAGTACATGCGTGTGATGATGGACAGTGTTGAGTTATCCACTGTGATAGTATTAAGGGACTCCTTGAGATTACTCGGGAGTGAGTTTTTCCTAAAGAATCTAGTGAAACGGACGTTCTGGAAACGCCATTACAAGGGCGAGTGAGATCAAGCGTGCCGCACAGGCGGGCGCAACAATACTTGCGAGGCGAAGCCGCTGTCGGCTCTTGTGCCGCTGACGGCTCTTGTGCCGCTGTCGGCATTCTTTGTACTCGTGAGTACGGAATGTGGAGTTGCTTTTCTTACCCAGGCAGCTGATGTGAAAGAATTCTGCTGTCAATATTTATGTTTTCTTCGATCTGCTGTATATTATTTTCTTGTTTAGCGTTAATTGGACATGACGAGAATATTAATTATGAAAAGGTTACATAAAAATGTGTATTCTATGTAATTAATTATTAGTTTGCGTATTTTTATATAACTGTTTTTTATGACCATGTACTCTGATTAATTTTGCAAATAGTATTCCATTTCTTATAGTGTTACGAATTTTAATGATTTTGGAATAGCTAAACCATTTTCTATGATTTCTATGAATTTTGATATGTTGTCAACCTGTTTTATTTTGTGCAAGATGACAGAGTGGAATAAGATTAGGAGTGTCTCCACTCAATTATTATCGTCTCAAAATTGGTTTACGATTAATTAGACGAATGCTAAATTTTGTTATGTTTTGAGCATATGCATTTCCGCTGTTTCTTTTTTTGGGACATTTTCTGAGTCTGTTTACGTTGCACGAACATCCTCAGACAATGTGGGGCACGTGTAACGCCGGAAATGCATATCCTCCTATTTCCATCTATTGTACTATTTTTTTCCTTGCTTTGTTACCTCAAGATATGACATTTCTGTCTCTTTGTATATTGTAATTGTTTTACTATTTGTATATTTATGCATTTATGTCGATGTATAATTGGTTTGTTTCGTAAATATTATTTGTATTTTTACGCTGGGTCTTGCCTAGGGAAAACTGCTATCGAACGATTACGTCGATAGGTCGTGTGAAGAATCAAAGTGTGTAGGATCTTTGGTAGTGTTAACTCTGCCGCGTGGAGCGCGGGCTGAGAGAAGGAGTGTGGCGGGAGTAGCGAGTGGAGCAGGTGTGTTGTGTGAAGCTCCCGCGAGTGGCCGCGCTTTCGGGGTTTGGCAGCATGTAATTGCGCTCGACTTGCGATGATAGTTTCTGACATGGTGTCGCGGACGGGAAACATTAACTAGCGCACATCAAGAGCCCGTTTCGTCTGGTGACCGTGTCGAGAGGAAGGCGCGCCAACATCCAGCTTCTGCAACAGCGACGGCCGACAATGAGTGACTGTCGCCACCTCCTCGATCGACGGCTTCAAACCTTCAATCAACCATCAAGGAAGACTGGAAGCAAGTAAAGTTTTAGAACTGTATGGCAGACCTCAGCTTTTCAAACTGTACCATTTTCGTAACTATAATAACAGCAACTTAGCATGAACCTTTGTTGCTCATTGTCCCAATTGCATTACCAAGCAGGGTCCCTTCCTTTTCCGAAATGAACCCGAGTGTCGTTGAAATTGAAACGCCAGCACTAAAGTAATATAGCTAATTCTATTTCACTGCTTTAATTTCAAGTTCAGTTAGCTGGCTACAATATTCAGATTACACAAGCACAAATTAAGAGTGCGAGTTTTGTTACCATATTTTAGCTTACCTGTGACTGCAGCTCAGCTTGGTACGTACTAAATTTTACTATTGTTAATTGTTCAGAATCATTTAATTCAGGCTCAAAGTTAAATCTCTTCTTTCTAAATTGCGTAGATTCAAGTAGCTTTTGAAATGATTGTTGAGGTAGTCCAAGACTAACCGTATTTTACTGAATTTCGATGTGCTTCAGAAAGAAAGCTCACTATTAACTTCAGTCACTAAATTAACTTTCGATTTTCCGGTTTTATTAATTCTTTTGCTAAATTAAGTCAGGGTGTAGCGAAATTTATTACTTCTGACAAACTTTCAGTTTTCACACTATGCGTGTCAACCTTCAGTTGCCACGCTTCTAGTGCTAATTATATGTGTAATAACCTTTCTTTTTCAGTTACTATAGTAATTGTCCTTAGGACTGGCGACCGTGATTTCCCCCAAATCTCAAATACCTAATTACCGCTAGTTAATTGTTAACGTAACGGCTGCACATTTACTTTCTTTATTAACTTTACCCCTTTTCAAAATTAATTTCCACCAGTTTCATTAGCACATTTCCTTTCATTTAGATGTAACCCTTTCCTCCCTCTTTACCGACAGGTTAACTTCGGCGACGATTGCTTTTCCAAAACTCCCATTAGGTACACGCGGTTTCATTTTTCACTGTCATTAAGGTCGGTAAGTGAGGGGGAGGTTACAACCTCTCAGGACACTTTCCTAAAAAAGACAGCTGTGGTGTCTTCTTCCTGTTGTTTCTGCAGTTTATTGTACTACAAACGCTCCCACTTGTAAAAACTATTGTAGAAATAATTATAAAAAAAAACACTATCCGCTTTCACAATTGCGCTGAACCCACAGTTCAACTTACTGGCCACTTGGGGCGCTGCTGGCGCGGTGGGCAACAAAATTAAGGTGAAGTGTCGCGACTATTATGGTTAGACTGTGGTAATTCTTTGAGCAGATTTTGATGAGTCATTAGAATAGGCAACAAAATTAGGGTCAGCATCTGTGTCGTCGGAATCAAAATCTTCAAAACGTTCATCTGCAACACTCTTCAAAAAGTGGAGGTACTGTTTTCATCTGGATCACTACACTCTTTTCAGCAGATGTGTATATGCTGAGGTTGTTATGATTCTGATCATCAGAATGATTCAAAACGATACTGCCTTGTAAAACCTCAGTGTCCCAACAGCGTATTGGAACAGCTGCAAGAAACAAAATGAGTAAGTACCTTTCATGTGAATTGCATAAAATGTACTTAACATAATACATGATTTGTCATTGCACAGAACCGACCTTGAGGGCTAGTCATAATATTCTGAGCATTTTCTTCAGTATTGTTTGGACTCTGAAGCTCCCAAATTGTAGCATTGTGATCATTTCGTTTGACAGCTAATGTGACAATTAGTGGACTTTGTGAACTAGCCGACATTGTAACTAAAACAGATTCATCACTATATGTACTTCTTTGTTCAAGAGTGGCACAAGACAAAATATTAGAGCATGACATTACAGTTTCGAAAAAAGGTTTTAAATAATTTTTGAGAAGAGTGGCACATCTCAAACTAAAACAGGAAAGGAAATAGTGTCTAATCTCATTTTGTAAACAAAACTGGCACATCTCAAAATAAGACATTATTTATCATATAAATGTACTGTTCCTACTTATTACTTTCACATGGAGAACACAGGCAGAATTCAATATGTGAATCTTTTCTTACAACATCCGCGTGAGCACTGGCCGAACACTGCAGTACAACTGACAATGCGACACTCTTTCTCCAATTGTTGGAATAGGTTCTGTTAATGCAACACAGACATAACTGCTCTCTTGTGGCCGAATACGCCAGTTGCGTTTGTGACACTCTTCCACATAAAAGTACTCCACTTTCTCGTTTTGGTGATGACATGAGCGAAAAATCAGCATTTTTCGAGTTGTGCCGGTTTTCTTCCAAGGTAGCGATATTGTCTCCTTTCACTTATGGGAACGGGATCGGTAATCGGAATATAGAAAACTTAATTCCCATATATGTCGTAGCTCGTATACATTTACACTTGACACTGCATCCATACAGAATGAAGTATAACAAAGAACTGACTAAAGTAAAGTTAAGATGGAGGCTCGACATAGCACTTCGAGTTCACAGATATTAAGTTTCGTGGTCGATACAAACTATCGACGCCACACCGCCCCCCCCCCTCCCCCCCACAGTACAGAGTACTACAGATGTCTAAGGATGAGGGCGTGTGGGTGTCAATGTTGGTGGAAATCTTGCGCATAGGCAGGCGCACCACGGATACTTCAATCTCGAACAAGGTGGGCTATGCAGGCGGAGTGGCGAGATGCAGGTTTAGATTAGATTAGATTAGATTAGATTTACTTTCATTCCAATAGATCCGTAGTGAGGAGGTCCTCCAGGATGTGGAACATGTCAGAAAAACAACAATACATGACAAATATTTACAACTAAAACAAATAAGCTAATGTACCATTCCACAGGTCCCAAGTGGAATGATCGTCATTTTTAATGAACACTAAGAGTCATTTTACAAATACTAATGCACTGAATTTAAAATAAAAAAGTTTTTTATTTATTTATAAGGTAATAAACATGTAATACAACTACTGTAATACTTATTTACAATGAACACATTACTGCACTGAAATGGTGCAGAAGTTAGATTATACTTACACACTTACACACACACACACACACACACACACACACACACACACACACACACACACACAAATTTTCAGTGAACACATTACTGCACTGAAATTGTGCAGAAGTTATGTTGTACTTATATACAAATCAGTTGGTTTTACTAAGAAATTCATCAATGGAGTAGAAGGAGTTGGCCACCAATAAATCCTTTAGGCTTCTCTTAAACTGAATTTCATTGGTTGTTAAGCTTTTTATGGCTGCTGGCAAGTTATTGAAAATGTGTGTTCCTGAATAATGCACACCTTTTTGTACAAGACTAAGTGACTTTAAATCCTTGTGAAGATTATTCTTATTTCTAGTATTGATTCCATGAATTGAGCTGTTGGTTTGAAAAAGTGATATATTTTTAATGACAAATTTCATTAAGGAATAAATATATTGGGAAGCTGTAGTTAGTATCCCTAGTTCCCTGAACAGGCTTCTGCAGGATGTTCTTGAGTTCACTCCACATATAATTCTTACTGCACGTTTTTGTGCCTGGAAAACTTTAGCTTGGCTTGATGAATTACCCCAAAAAATAATCCCATATGACATTATGGAATGAAAGTAAGCATAGTATGCCAGCTTTTTCATTTTTATATCCCCTATGTCTGACAAAATTCGCATTGCAAACAGAGGTTTGTTAAGACGCTTCAGCAGTTCTGTGGTGTGCTCCTCCCAGTTGAATTTATTATCAAGCTGTAATCCCAAGAATTTAACACTGTCCACTTCTTCTATCTTCTTGTCATCGTATGTTAGACATATACTCTTGGGACACCCCTTACAAATTCTGAACTGCATGTAGTGTGTTTTTTCAAAGTTTAGTGACAAAGAATTGGCTAGGAACCAGTGATTAATGTCCACAAATATTTTATTGGCTGATCTTTCTAAGACTACACTTGATTTGCTATTTATTGCAATGTTTGTATCATCAGCAAACAAAACAAACTTGGCATCTGGTAATGTTAGTGATGAAAGGTCATTGATATACACAAGAAAAAGTAAGGGCCCCAAAATGGAACCTTGTGGGACCCCACATGTAATTAGTTCCCAGTTGGATGATGCCTGATAGCTTGATACATGTCTCTTTCCTAATAATACCCTGCCAGAGATATAAGATTTGAACCATTTTGCAGCATTTCCTGTTACACTATAATATTCTAGTTTACTTAAAAGGATATTGTGATTTACACAGTCAAATGCCTTTGACAGATCACAAAATATACCAGTTGCCTGCAATTTTTTGTCTAATGAATTAAGCACATTTTCACTGTAAGTGTAGATAGCCTTCTCAATATCAGAACCTTTTAGAAATCCAAACTGTGACTTTGACAGTATGTTATTTGAGATAAGATGGTTATAAAGACGACTGTACATTACTTTTTCGAAAATTTTTGAGAATGCTGGCAACAGTGAAATTGGACGGAAATTTGATGCTATTTCTTTATCTCCCTTCTTAAACAGTGGCCTAACTTCAGCATATTTCAGCCATTCAGGAAATATTCCACTGATAAACGACTGGTTACACAGATAGCTTAATATGTTGCTTAGCTCAGAATCACATTCTTTAATTAACTTTGTTGATATTTCATCATACCCACTAGATGTTTTTGATTTTAAAGATTTTATGATGGACATTATTTCTGTTGGGGTAGTGAGGGTCAAATTCATATTATGGAAGTTACTTGAAATGTCTGGTCTAAGGTAATCCATAGCAGCATCTACCGAACCTGACAACCCCATCTTTTCAGTAACAGTTATAAAATGTTTGTTAAAAAGTTCTGCAACACTATACACATCTGTCACCAATGTATCATTTACTCTTAATGCTATTTGTTCCTCTTCATGTCTGGTTCTACCAGTCTCCTCCTTCACTATATCCCATATTGTCTTTATTTTGTTATCTGATATGACTATCTTTTCCTTGTAATATATTTGCTTTGACATCCATATTACAGTCTTTATTATTTTGCAGTATTTCTTATAATGTGCTATAGCATCAACATTGGAAATGTTTCGGATTGACAGATACAGTTTTCTTTTTGTTTTACAAGATACGCCTATTCCTCGAGTAATCCATGGCTTCTTTGTAGACTTTGCTCTAACCTTGGTAAGTTTTGGGGGAAAGCAGTGTTCGAATAAGGTAAGCACTTTATTAGCAAAAATGTTATATTTTTCATTCATGCCAATAGCACTGTAAACATCAGTCCAGTGAATGTCTCTGAGGAGTGTCCTAAAATAATCAATTTTTGGCTTACTGATTACCCTCTTGAGCTCAGATTTAACAGATTTTATATCCTGTTCAGTATTAACATTTAACAGAAGGAACTGCATGTCATGGTCTGAGAGGCCATTGACTGTTGGTTTTTTAATATAATTTTGTTCATTTGACTTTTCTATAAAGATATTATCAATGGCTGTTTGTGAGCAAGTGGCTATCCTAGTGGGGAACTTTACTGTGGGAATTAAGTTGAATGATAGTGTTACTAACTCAAATAAGTTCTTATTGGGAGAGTCTTTAAGGAAATCTACATTGAAATCACCAGCAACCACTATTTCTTTGTTTTTGGTTGTTAAATGGGCCAGTACAGCTTCAAGGTGGTTTACAAACAGATTAAAGTTACCTGCAGGTGCTCGATATACACTTAATATTATGAAAGATTTTTTGTGAAAATCTAATTCTGTTGCACATGCTTCCATATGCTGTTCTAGGCAAAATTTATGAATGTCTATGTTCTTAAATTTATGGCAGTTCCTGATGAATGTGGCAACTCCTCCTTTCTCCATTTCTGATCTACAAAAGTGAGATGCTAACCTAAACACTGTAACACTTAAAAGTTCTATACCAGTGGTCACATGATGTTCAGAGAGGCAGATTATGTCAGCTGGGTTTGAAGACTCTAATTCATCTATGCAGATAGTTAATTCATTAATTTTATTTTTCAGTCCTCGAATATTTTGATGCAATAAAGATAGCTGACATTTCACATTGACTGAGTTAAAATTGGGTGGAGTTAAAATATCTGCTGACAGTTGAAAATTCTTAACCAATGGCTGTTTATGCTGATGTAATAAGCTGGAATTATGTTTTTTGATTTCTTTCTCAAACTGAAGGTTTGTCTCAGTTCTAACCTCTCTTAAAATTTGCTTTCTTTCTGTCCTCCCTACCCTAAAAAAGGGTCCACTTCATAGTCAGTCAGCCACCGTTGCTGGATGAGAAGGCGGCTGGCCCGGGCGTAAGTGGGCAGGGCGGTGGACGGCATAGTGGAGGCGTGTGTGACCCTTAAGTGGATCGAGCAATCCATAGAAATGAAAGTACATAGAGATGCTCGGTCACACTTGCGCGGGAGTGTGAGATTGTGTGCAATGTTGACGAGTAAGGGACCGTTCGATGGCGGGAGCTCGGTATCTGTCAAAAGAATGAGCACTCGGTCGTTGAACGTCACTATAGAAACGTCGTTCATTCGGTGTGGCGGCACGCCGCAGGTCAAACTGATAGTAGGTGTGTGTGTCTTCGACGTTGGAGGTGAGGGCGCGAAACCTGCGCAGGGTGGAACAGGGGCAAGGTCGGGAAACCAGCAAACGGTGGCAAACAGTCTTTGGCGGAAGAGGTGTGAGGTGAGGTTGATGGGAGCACATCTTCGTTCTCGATCAAGGATGGATCGTCTGCAGAGTCCGACTGTGGCGGTGTGAGACCATCAGGATCGACGAAAGCCGGTTTCAGGCGATGCAGAGAAACTGTCTGTGTGCGTTCTTTAATCATGATATCAAAAGTCGTGTCCCCCCGCTGCAGGATCTTGTAGGGGCCAAGATAAGGAGGTTGAAGAGGCTGCCTAACTGCATCATCACGCAGCATGACGTGGGTATAGTCGGAGAGTGCAGTGGGAACATGAGTCTCGGGCGGTGAGTGACTGATGGACAGGTGCAAACACGTTTGTTGAAAATGCGTGTGCATTCAGCTAATGAATCTGGCGAGGGGGGAAGATCCTCGCTAACTGTAGGAAGAATAAGTTCCCCCGGTAGGACCGGATTCTCGCCGAAAACAAATTCGGATATAGTCCCCTGTAGGTCAGGTTTATAGGTCGAGCATAGACCAAGTAGCACCCACAGGAGAGCTTTCAACCAGAGACAGTCATGGCATCGAAGGCCGATCTTGAGTGTGCGGTGCCATCTCTCCACCAACCCATTGGTTTGTGGGTGATAGGCGGTAGTGTGTATTTTTTAATACTGCAGATATTGCAGAGGATGGTGAAAAGGAAGGATTCGAACTGTCGACCCTGATCGGTGGTGATAGTGGACGGGCACCCGAAATGAGCGATCCACAAGCCAATGAAGGTCTTGGCTACCGTCTTGGCAGTAATGTTAGGGAGAGGGACAGCCTCGACCCAGCGAGACAAACGGTCGATAGTTCATAAGATATATCTATGGCCCTCCGAAGGAGGAAGAGGCCCGATCAGATCAATATGTACATGACGGAATCGTCCTGTGGGAATGTCGAACTTGCCCAGAGGTGGGGAGGTGTGGCGGCTGATTTTGTTGTGCTGGCAAGTGACGCAGATGCGTGCCCAGGTTTGACCGTCCCGTTTGATATTCTTCCAAACAAAGCGTTCTGTTACGAGACGTGTGGTGTCACGAACGCCTGGGTGGGCTAGGTTATGCAGGGTGTCAAAAACCTGTCGGCACGGCCCAGGTGGGAGCAAAGGGTGTAGGGTGCCGGTCAAAGAACCACACCACACCTCGTCGGAAACCCCAGGAAATTCAGCCTTTGTGAAAACAAGTGATGTTTGTGGGTCTCATAGGAGAGCCTGAGAATGTTTGTCAGAAGCTTGGAGGGAGGCTAGATCGGAAAGATCAACGATGTGGCAAACAGCACTGATCCGTAAGAAGAAATCTGCAGAGAAGTTATCTGCACCCTTGATGTAACGGACGTCTGTTGTGAATTGAGAAACCAGGTCAAAGTGGCGGTAACGTCGAAGGGGTGGGTCCTCAGGTGGGTTGCAGAACGCTTCTGCCAGTGCCTTGTGATAGGTGAGGTCGAAATACGAACATCCCTCGATGTCAGGGCAGAAATGTTTGATTGCCTCGTAAACAGCAAGGAGCTTTCTGTCAAATACAAAATATTTTCTCTGAGCCGTAGATAGTTTCTTGGAGAAGAAATGAAGGGGAGAAACCGTGTTACCCTTGTGTTGTTGCAACACTGCCGTGTCGCTGGCGTCGGTAGTGATGAATAACTGAGCTGAGGGGTTGGGGTGGGCGAGTGTCACAGTGTGAGCTAAAGAAGTCTTCAGAGCCTTGAAGTGCTCTAGCATCAGAGCAGTCCAAGAGACGGGTTTTATACCGGAAGCTTGTTTGCCTGACAGCGCGTCCGTCAGGAGTGCCTGAACAGCGGCGGTGGAAGGCAGATGGCGACGATAGTAATTGATGGTGCCGAGGAAACGGCGTAGCTCTTTGTAAGTAGCAGGGGGCGGCAGAGTTGTGATAGCCTGCACACGAGATTTGGGAGGCTGTATTCCGTCAGCAGAGACGGTGTAACCTAGGAAGGAGACTGATGCCTGGCGCAACTGAAACTTGTCTTTGTTGACCTCGACACTGTTGGAGTTCAAGGTCTGGAGGACCGTAGACAGATGATTTTCATGTTCCTCCGCTGAGCTACTGAAAACGAGAATGTCGTCCAGATAAGCAAAGCAAAACTCGCACTGTCACAATATAGAGTCAATGAAACGTTGTCACATTTGCGCCGCCTTCTTTAGGCCGAATGGCATGAAGTGGTATTGGAATAAACCGAGTGGCTTGATAATAGCCGTCTTAGGAATGTCTTCCAGCGCCATGGGAATCTGGCGTTTACAGTCAATAACACTGAAAACTGTGGCACCCGATAACATACGAGTGTAGTCATTGATGTTCGGCACTGGGTAATTGTCCATGACGGGATGAGCGTTTAAGTGTCTGTAATCGCGGCACATTCGAAAAGATCAGTCGTGTTTGGGGACGAGGTGGATTGGTGAAGACCAGTTGCTGTCTGAAGGTTGCAGAACACCTGCCGCCAAAATTTCGTTAATCCGCTGCTGGGCCGCGCGCAACTTGATAGGGTTGAGGCGTCGGACCTTATGCCTAATAGGAGGGCCGGCAGTGGTAACTATCTTGTGTGTCATTCCATCAGTGACGGAAGAAACTGAGAACTGTACATGAGACTGGTTAACGTGCTGGCGCCGAGTTTTCGGTCGAGTAGGGCGTGACGAGGTGTATCTGTTAGCGTGAGTGGGGAAAGGAAGCACGAAAGTCACATGTCTCTTACAGGAATGCGCGTGCGCTTGTGTGGAGGGGATGGGTGCACGTGCAGCGCTGAGTGAAGGGGAACGGGCGGCGACTGTCTGCTGTTAACCTTGCACTGGACAACCGGCGCGGGCGAGAGCAGCACTGGCGTCGCACCTGGGGCCACAATGGCCACTGGGTCATGTGGCAGGCGAGTGAGAGAGTGGGAATATTTATCAATACGCGCGCGGTAGCTGTCTGAGAGGTGGGAATGGTCACAACGGGCACTCGACTATCATTAGCAACACTGTTTGAAACACACGGCACTGGATGAGGCGAGCGCGACGGGGGGAGGGGGGGGGGTGGTTGGGACATCACACACAAGTAAAGTTTGTGGACTAACCTGTTGAGAGTTCGAGCTAGGCTCGACCGAACAATCTTGTTTAGGTGGCAGCGCCATGGACTGCAGTTGCAGAAGCAAGGTACAAGCTGCGACGAGCTTGCTGTAAGTGGATGCGATGCGTTGTTTCAGCTTTTCTTTGTCCTGATGGAGATGTGTCACCGAGTCGTATTCAGGCAGTAGGTCGGTAACGCATCTCACAATGTTGCCCACGACGCGGAGCAGTCGCATGTTGCGGTGGAAACAGAGTGTTGGACATAGGTGCGGGTGCACGTTACGTGAGTGTTTGTAGGATGGTGGAGCACTGAACCGTGTATGACGTTCGAAGATAGTTCGTAATGAGACAAAAAATTCATACTGAGGATCGGTTCATTGATGTCGGCAATGTAGAATGTCCATGGAAAATGTAGAGAAGGAGATGAGGTCACCATAACCTTTACTGAGCCTGAGGTAGGTAACGTCGTTGTGTTGACATCTCGTAGAAGTGACTTCGTCTGTGAAAAAGCAGATGGAGCCACCGAAGTAGGTATGATCGACACGTCAGCACCAGTGTCGACCAGAAAAGCTAGACTTTACACAATGTCAGTCACATAGAGACGACCTCTCAGCCGGGCGGACAAGTGAATGGAGTGTAATGTAAGAGGACGCCTGTTAGTTTCCCTGCAGGACTCGTCATCTCTTAATTCCTGCAGTCGGCGTTTGGGTGTTGGCATGGCAACTTGCACTTCTTGGCGTTGTCGCCGAACACTTTGTGCTACCAGCAGAAAGGGTGAGCATGGTGAGGAGGAGGTGGAGACTGTGACAGCAGAGGTAGTTGTCCTTGTTGATTTGTTCTGGTAAATAGACTGGTACGTAAGGTGCGTGGGTGATCCCGGAGTGCTTGGACAGTGGAGAGATTGAGCTGATGCTGCCAGGAGAGGTAGACTAGGTGACGGCAGAGTGAGCCCTGCCTCTGCTGGCTGAAGATCGGTATGCGGGGGTGGCTGTGCTGACGAATGGTACAAACTGGCTAATGTTGCCACAGCAGCGAATACAACTGGTCAGCGATGCATAGGTGGGAGCCGATTGACTCGAACGAGTGTGGTAACAGATGGATCTGTAGACTGGTAGGTAGTTTGGCAAACCACACAGCCCATAGCATGGTATCAGGCATGATATGTTCGTTCATGAGCAATCAAAGGCAGCACCAGAGTTGTGAGGGGGTGCATTCCCCCATATGCTCCTCATAGAGAATCTTTCTTATGAACTCTTGTGGCGAGCAGGCAAGTCGTTTCATTATAGTCTTCTTTGCAAACTCCTATTTTGGTGCAGGCGGCAGCGAAAGGAACAGGTCACAAATCAAATCTGAGTGGTCGTGGAGGCGTGTGACGAGGCAGAGAAACTTTGAGTTGTCGTCAGACACACGATGTAACTTGAACAGATGCTCGATGAGCACGAACCACAATGCTGGGTTGTCTTCATATAAGGGCAGGCAGCCGGGAGGGGGTGATGATGTCAGCTTCGGTGTCTCCTGGGGTAGCGGTTGAACTGAGGTTAAGTCAGAGGCCGGTGCGGTAGGCCCGAATTTAAACCAGGTGAGCGTATCTGTAGTAGCGGCAGCTGGCATAGTTAACTGTGTGTCATGAAAACACAGCACGGCAGGCACGGATGGTACTGTGGAAACGGGCGGATGGATGGCACATGAGAGGGGCCCTGAAACTGGACCGTGAGTGATGAGTGCTGGATGGAAACGACCCGCTTCCGGAACAGGGCGAGAGATCAGCACGGCACACACAGGCGGTGCTGTGGGAGTGGCAGGCGGTTGATTGAGCGGAAATGGGGACCCACGTAAGTGAGAGGGGTGGGGGGTGGGGGGAGCTGAGACCGCCACCCGTGTGGAAACTATCTGATGCGTAACGTGCCTGTGGCGGGCCACTAAGGCGAGGTAAGGGGTCTATGTCACGTGAAACACTGAATTGTGCATGTAAATTGGACACAACTGGAACACCGCATGTGCGGAACGGATCCGGTGCGGTTTGTAGTATTGGCGGCATTCCACATGGCCCCACAGTAACTGATGTAGCATGCCGGTGGGCAGCTGAACACGTATTCGAAAGAGATCACTTTGTTCTTGAAACATTCGATTTGAAGAGACAAAATTCGAAATATTGTTCAGTTCACATTTCACTGTCAGATGGGCATAATCCACTGACATGAAGCCTGAGTCCATTGTTCGCTCTAATGGCGTAGTTGTCTACGATTGAAAACTAATGAGGTTAGCACACAGTGTTGGTTGAGAACACGAATCACTGTGCATAAATGATGAGTATGCCGTTGGCGAAGAAATGATGAAACTCGGTGAGCAGAGTTGTGCTTCCACATCTTCGAACAAGGCATTGTTTGGCATGGTCATTGCATAGTGCATATAACCCATTGCACAAACACCAGCGCGGAAGACGTGAAACAGGAACTGCAGGGTCACCACTATGGGAATGGGATCGATAATCGGGATATAGAAAACTTAACTCCCATGTGTGTCATAGCTCATATATATTTACACTTGACACTGCATCCATACAGAATGAAATATAACAAAGAACTGACTAAAATAAAGCTAAGATGGAGGCTTGACAGAGCATTAGAGTTCACAGATATTAAGTTTCATGGTGGATACAAATTATTGACACCACACCCTTATATAGCTACTGAACCAACTGTGAGCAGCACCCCTGATTCCACATTTCTCAAGTTTTGTGAGGAGCAGCTTATGGTTGACTGTATCAAAGGCTTTTGATTTGGCTTGAGTACTTTTGTAATAACTCATACAGTACATTTATGGTTGGCTTATTTTTGAGAAAACCATATTGAGAAGATGTTACAATGTTGTTGGTGTTTATAAAACATTTTGATCTTATAGAAACACAGTATTCAAAAATTTTTGAAAATGCAGATAATATTGCAATAGGTCTATAATTTTTCATGACAGTTTTTTGTCCTTTCTTGTACAATGGTATAATTTTAGAAATTTTTAATTGGTCAGGAAATATTCTCTCCACAAAAGAGTTGTTAATGGTATTAGACAGGGGCTCAAAGATGAAATTGGAACACTTTTCAATAAAAAGCAAGGTACCATATCATGGCCAGCAGAGAATATTTTTTTGATTCCTTTCCTTATAATATCCTCTATTTCACAAGGTGTTGTTGAAAACAACAAAGAGGAGTTCAAGAGAATATTGTTGTAACGATAAGAGTGTATAGTGTTTGAACAGGCAGGTAATACATTTTTAGAAATGTCTGAAAAATATTTGTTGAACCCATTGGCAATTTTATGTAGATTTTCTGTTTTTTATCCTTCTATGTTCAACTTAAATTTATATTCTGTGGTTCTCTTTCTTCCCATTTGGTTGTTTATTACACTCCACACTGTCTTACATTTATTAGAGGGGTTCCTAATGACGTTATCATTGTGAGCCTTTTTTTCTACTTTAATCTTTCTTCTATAAAGATTTTTTTATTATTTTTTTAAAAGCATGAATTGAATTCTTCTGACTTGTCACTGTCCAGTTTGCTAGCTCTGTGCAGTAACCTAATTCTTTTTGAGGCTGTTTTTATGCCTTTTGTAATCCAAGAATTTTTCTTTTTGTGGATCACAGTTTCTTTTTTTTCCCTGGGAAATGGTGATTGGAGTAGTACTGGAATATCTGAATGAAGTTTTCAAAGAATGAAGTTTTCAAATTTTTTGTCTACCGTTGCTGAATCATATATATTTTTCTAGTCCTCTTTCCTTAAACTGTGTATAAAATTATCCTCATCCAAAATGGATAAAAGCTTTGTGTATAAAATTACTGTCATTATAGCTTCTATATGTTATAGCTACTTTTTTAGAAGGAAGTTCAGGTTTTGGTGATTTCAACAGAATAATAAGTGCACTGTGATCTGAAAAGCCAAAATCCCTGATCTTTACAATGCAATTGGTACCATTTGTAACCTGGTCAAGACAATGTTTTAGCCTTGTTGGAGACATGAATTTTACATTCAAGTTGAAAGAAAACATTAAGTTCACAAACTGTGACGTTATGGAAGATTGTTCAAGAAAATTGATATTAAGGACTCCACAAACAATAACTTTTTAGAATTATTGTGAGATGCTTTTTCTAGTAAAAATCTCTGCTGGTGATAGCAGCTGAAAGCAGAATCATCCTATACAAAGTAACTTCTTCCATACTACCAGTGCTCGATTTGCTTAAGGTCCCTTGTTTATTTTAATCACAAGTATAGCAAAAAGTAAAACTTTGAGGAAAGAGAAAAAAAATGGTACTGGATAAATTCAAGTTCTTCAAATTTATCTAGGGAAAATATTCGTTTTTTTATGTCACTGTTGAAAGTATAGTAGCAACACCAGAACTATGATGTGAACTGCAGAAAACTAAAGAATGTTGCAAACAAAAATTATCTAAGA
This sequence comes from Schistocerca cancellata, assembly GCF_023864275.1. NCBI lineage: Eukaryota > Metazoa > Arthropoda > Insecta > Orthoptera > Acrididae > Schistocerca > Schistocerca cancellata. The sequence goes on from NC_064627.1 coordinate 1,097,793,344, forward strand.
TAAATTTGGATTGTGTAAAAGTCAGTGTTTATTACATGTCCTGGAACAGAGAAACCATTACACTTTGTGCTTCAGCTGTAGGACAATACATGGTTTCTCAAACTCCTTAGGATGCACTATTTTTCTGTTTTCCTCCTCTTATTTCTAGTGAAGAGCCATCTTTGACACTCTGTCTGTTATACCCTTCCTGATGCAGGAATGCAGGGACCAGTTCTGTGATGATCTGTGTTGGAGTCAACTGTAGCTTTCAAGCATGATGTGTGGTGCTTTAAAACCTCCAGTTGCCTTGGAAAAGATATTGTGTCAATCAGATCAGCAAATGTTGCTTCGTTTTCTCCTTCTGCTGATTTAAATCTGAAGGCTCAATATTTTTTCTCCTTAGTTCGATCAATATGCTTTCTCTCTCACTTGATGATTCCCCTTATTTGCACATGTATAATGTACCTTTGTGGACTTCATCATTAACAACAGAGAGATTACTGATTTTCACTGAACTAGATAGCTGGCTTATTTCATTTAAGCTGACAGAATGAATATGCTTACATATGTTACATCTGTTAATGGAATGTATGTCCAAGCAAGTGTATTGATGGAGCCTGGATTGACATGCAATACAAATCAGTTTCCAGTGCAGTTACATAAATATTGCTGAACAAAGTGAAGAACATCCACCTCAGAAGTAATGGTACAAGCTAGCCTTTTCCATCTTCTATTAGCATTTCATGAACCACCTTTATACTTAAGTTCTGCTGTTTGTTAATATATTGGAGTCTGCTGTGAATTTTCCCTTTGTCAGAATAATGAGCCTGTCAGTTTGTCCCCGACAAAGCTCATTAATGCATGAATGGATTTACAGAGACGTTTCACATTTTTGCCACACAAATATGTGTGTGTTATTGTTGTATGCATTCTTTCAATAAGCAGATTTGTGTTAATACTGTGGTATGCCCAAAACATGTTGTTTTTAGAATAATGTCCTTGTGATAAAACTCAAACTCAGCTGTATCAGGGTCTGGCATCAGTTGCTCCAGTGACAAAGAAAATACATGCACAACAATTATAATTTTTTCTTCTTGCATCAATCTTCTCATTAATTTATAAGTTTCAGCTTGACCTTCGTTCAGTTTGTATTAATACGTATACATTTTCTCCATGTCCTATCACTGTATGACAAACGATTCAGCCTTATCACTGGTTCTTCCATCTATGATAGCCAAGCATTATGAAATGACTCAGATACATCTGATGTAAGCAAATGAGGGCATGTTTTTCCTACTTCAGTCTTTATTTCATTAAAAAATAATGATAGCACCCCTTATCAGATCTGTTTGAAATAAGTAAAGCAGAAGGAAAATCTTTTCTCATGTCATCTAGGACCAACAACAAGAAGTACAATTAAACTCAAAAGCATAACCATTAGCTCCATGAGTTCCATCAATGTAAATACAGTCACTGCTGTACTTGTTCAAGATTTCACATTGACTATTATTCGTAATAATGAGGACAAAAACACCACTTCTCAGAAGTGTGCAATACTGGCTACTTATATCTTTTGACTTGTAGAAAAACACTCGAGGGTTACTGCACTGACTTCATTTATCACACTTCTACATTGGTGTTACCGTCATTGCGTCTTGTGACATTGGAAATGAATTATTTTACTGTTCACTGTTGTACAAATCTTTTTTTTTTTCTACAGATGGATTTACGCTAGCTTATAATCAGATAAAGCATCAACTTTTTCACAGAGAATCACATGTAATGGAATTCTGATGGTGATGTCAACAGCTATTGTGTTTATTCCTTCTTCAGTTGAACCTAAATTACTAATAACATTTTGATATCCCAAATGAGCAGCCACCCATTTTACTTTGCAGCTACCATCTGTAGGTTAGTTACTTCAATATCAGAGGGACAGACACTTCCTATTTTGCCAGTCCCTTGGATTTTCATTGTATGCCCTTGCTTTTAAATACATATTGTCCTGAATGATGACATACAAAGAAATTTCGTGTGACTTTGTCCAAAGTACAATATGACCAAGGCTTTTTGATTAAAATAACAACACATTTCTCTCAGTCTGCTGCCTACAGTCATCAAACTCTTCAAAAGATGCAAAATCAGTCTCTTCCAATGTGATCAGCACATCATGTTTCATTGATCAAGTGGCTGTAATAACATTTCTTAGAAAGGACTGAAATACCACACAATGAACATTTCATTTTCATACAACTATTCTCCAGTGCATTTGTATTTCTTTTGTGGCATATCAAAGTGCCCTCCTGGTTGAGCTTTTTGACACATAAACTACAAAAATATTTCTAAAACTTTTCCACCTTTAATTGTGAAGTGATATTGCTTGCATTTCCTGGATATGCCTGTTATACATGTTTCCTTGAATCCTTGTCATAGTCATAGCTTCTTCCACACTGTGAACATGTGAAATTTTTATTTTGATTCATCTTATTTCTGATGGTATTGCTCTAGTTCAACAAGAAGAAAATCTTTGCACTTTCAACACACCTCATACAACAGTAACGAAAACTACACACTTGATAGATACATAAAAGACCACACGTGCTACAAAGAATCAGGCAGCTATCTGCTGAACAGTGTGTATTTTCAGTCTGCGACATCAATTAGATTTGGCTCTTTCCATGAAGACTGGCTCAATGGAGCCATAGCTCTACACTCTACAGTGCTGTTGTTCATAACAGACATGACAGTAAAAGATAAAATCTAAATAAGGTATGAACTTAAGACCATCTACTCAGTTAATGGAAAGTTGTGTTACATTGTGGAGGAGTGTGTAGTATATACAAGGAGCAATGTTTTGCTAAATATTAAAATAAACGAACACGAGTAGAAAAGCAAATTTTCACATGTCCATAAGCTAGTCCACAGCAATGATTTGTGTGCACAGATATCCACGTGGATGTCTGTGCATGCGCTTAATCGCTGCAAATCTGGTGCATCCACACAACATAGTTTCAGTCTGTAACCTTCCTCTTACTAATCAGCCTATCCTGCTTGTGATATAAAATATGACCATGGATTGCATATATGCCCAATGGATTTTTACTAATTTGATAAGGCTATCTTTCCCAAAGAAGTAACACCGATAAGTACAAGGAAAGTGTACAACTAACTGTTCTGTTGGAAAAGTCTACTAAACAGAACAGGGCTATAATTATGAAAAATGAAAGTTATTTTGTGCATTCACTCACAAACAACACTGGACAGAAAAGGGGTACCAACTCTATCAGTTGTTCCTCTGTGCCAGTGATGCTTATTACTATGTCTGTTTGATGGTCAAATTATGGTATGTTTGTACAATTCTCCTACACAAATGATTTCTTGAAAGTGAAATTTAAAACTTTGGCTTTTGTTTTGTTATCTTCATCCACCACACCAGACTGGTCAACAAGTGACTGGATTTAAGCCTTAGACCCATTTAGCAATTTTACACAGCACCAGAATTTTCTCAGGTTCTGTGCCAGATCTTTTGCTAAGGTATGAGGGTGGTAGCAGCTGTATGCTTCTCGCATAGATCTGTTCATAGATGCACAAACCACTACTAATCTTTGCATGTTGTCATATGAGCACTGTCTTTCGAACCGAGAGTGCACAACGGCCTCTGCTTTCTCAGCATTTCCTGAATCTCTTTAGTAAATCATGGAGGGTCTTTTGCATCCTTGATCCACTTGCACTCCGCACTCTGTCTTCAGTCCACAAGTGACCCATCGGGACCATCCGACAGCTGCATCATCCTCAGCTGAGGATTGGGATAAGAGGGTCATGTGGTCAGCACACCGCTCTCCCAGTCATGACGACGATTGTCTTTGACTGGAGTCGCTACTGTTTGGTTGAGTAGCTCCTCAATTGGCATCACGAGGCAGAGTGCACTCTGAAAACTGGCAACAGTGCATGGCAGCCTGGATTGTCATCCATCCAAGTGTCAGCCATGCAAACCAGCTCTTAACTTTGGTGATATGACAGGAACCAGTGTATCCACTGTGGCAAGGCCATTACCCTTTAATCCACTTACTAGGCACATATTTCTTCAGACTATGATTTACAGTCTGTTTAAACATTGCACATAATTCCTCTATATTCATCTCACTGGAACTAAGTTATGTCAATTCACTGTCTAAGTGAAATGCTAACAACTGCTACCTGATCTTTCTAGAAGAAACACTCTCCTAGCCTTCCTAACTGATCTATTAACTTTCATAGCCGTAGTTGTTGTAATGACATCATGATTGCTAATCCTGTTTCCATACTGACATTGCCAATAATGTCCATCACATTTGAAGCTACAAGGTCTGAGATATTTCCATGACTGTGTGCTGCCAAACTATCTGCTCAAAACAGTTTCCAGAAAACATGTTCAAAAGTATTTCACATGACTGTCTATCTATAACCCCTGCAACAAACCCATATACATCCCAGTCTACACTTGGTAGTTTAAAATTTGCATCCAACTAGTAATGCATGATCTGGGTATTTACGTTCTTTGAATGACTCTAGAACTGTCACAGAAGAATCAGGTGGCTAGTAAAAACATCCAACAACTAACTCAGTTTCACCTACACCTGTTATGTGTGACCAGATAACTTCACTATTACACTCAACTTTGACCTCAATAGTGATAATATTTTTGTCGTTTCCAATGAACACTCTCTCTCCTATGGCCTCTAATCTATCTTTCTGACACAAATTTCATAGCTCCCTAAAGATCTCAAAGCTTTCCACTTCAGGCTTCAGCCTGCCCTTGGTCTCAAGGATAACTTGAGTGTGAGAACCTTCCTGGAGGGCAGTAAATTCAGGAATACTTTGACATTTTACTGGTAGAATTTTGACAGTCAAAATTTCTTTACTTTGTATGTAGTCTGACTTCCCTTGCTGCGCATTGACTGGCAAGTATTCATCAGAGTAGCTCAAATTACTGCCTAGCCAAAAAACTGTTATGTGCCTCCACAAGTACTCTGATACCTGAGTAGCTGCTTTGTTGGTGTAGTGCGCCCCTGACCTATGAAGGGGAGCCCTACAAAACGCCAACTAATAATGCAGGTCTGGAAGTCTGCTGCCAAGATTGTCACAGAGTTGACAAATGCTTCAGTCCAGGCCCTCCATTCATCTCCAAACCAAAGATCCCCATCAACTCTGGGAACAATGCTGCAAATTGTAAGCTCTGCTTGGACCCCAAATGTGAGGCAAGCAGACTTCACCATTTCCTCCAGCAGTATGTGTGAATGAGGATGGTCTTAGAATCCATGTGACATAGGTCATTGGTGCTAGTGTGAGCCAAAACTTGTAGACGACTGCACCTTGCATTCTCAATAGCCCAGACAAGGCTGCATCCACATCTCAGATGTGGTCCTCTGGCAGACATGCCAATTGCACATTGGCTTATGATGTTTATAAGAAAAATATGGAGGCTTTGTTGATGTTGGAATGATGATGTGTCAGGAACTTATTGGTGTTTCATAATATGGTTTGTTCAAGAATGACTAAGATGACTTTGTGGTATCTATTATAGTAAGTTTGGTCTGTGGTTGATGATTTTCATGATATGGATCTATGGATTTCATATATTAGTGATATTTGAATTTCAGTTGGTAACTTTATTATAGTGATGTAACATTCGAATGAGAAAGCTGCTATGATGATTTGTGTAGAATATAGAATGTAATGTTGTAGTGGACCATAAATAGACACCACCTGGCAAAAAATTTTGAAACTGACTACAACTTTTAATGCATAGCTGAACTAAATAAATTTTTATTTATTTATTTATTTGGGGATTGCTTAACATTAAACAAAATGGGGGCTATTACTGTTGGAAAACTCTTCAGAAAATATTATGGTTGCAATCTACATCTATACTTGGCAAACCATTGTGAAGTTCATGGCAGAGATCTTGTAAATAAAGTAAACAAATTTTTAAGTGAACCTGGCTGTTCCATAATACACTTCTAAGATAAAGATTGAAAAATATTGTGAGTTTATTTAAATATGCTTTGTTAGAAAAGTAGAAATATGTGGTGAATTTTTTAATAATGCTATGTAAAATATATGTAATTTGTGAACTATAGATGAAGTCAAGGTTTTTGAACTCAGGGTTCTTTTTGAGTATTTGAAACACAATGTGTGTTTTTAACTTGCCTTTGAATTTAAAAAAAACAAGAAACATGAACTTTCCAGTCTTAAGATATTGGTATTATTTTTCATTTAACTGTTTTTTACCATCCTATTTGTGAAAAGTGATGTTCATTCTTTTTATCATCAAACATTGTGACAGGTTCAAACAATTTTACTGTGTAACCAATTTCTTGTATGTTAACAAGTTTGTTGTTAGAAGAACTAACTAGAATTTAACCAAATTTGGGAGATAGAAAATAATTGTATTTATGGAATTTTTAAATTTTTGACTATGTTTTTTTCATTAATATATGTCTCTTTGTGAACAAACTTTCTACTGTCTTTGAAAAAGAATGTCAGTTAGTTAAATTTTAGCCATAACTGCTACCAATGACTCTCTAAAAAGAGAAAGTAATTTATTTCACAAAAAATATTACAGTTATGCCATATTTACAAACTAATTTTGCTACTTATAGCTAAAATCTAATTGGTTCGGTAAAATTATGTAACACTGAATATACTATGAAACCACACACAGTGCCAAAAAAGGCTAAAGACAATATATACACTGAAGAGCCAAAACATTATGATCACCTTATGGTATATAGATAATTTTTTTGGTATATTGATAATTTTTACCATCTAACAACGAGTGAGTAAACACAATTTTTGTGCCATATGCATTTCAGCTTTATTCCATGCAAGGCACCTTCAGTAGCCTGGAATATGTACATATTTTTACTATTTAGCTTACATTTTGAGGCAATGTATCTATAGGTTATAAACAGTTCTGGTGGTTTATAATATACATAGCCAGTCCTCCAATCTAATACAATGATGAAATTTTCTTCAGATGTGTATTGCATATGCACAGAAATAAGCTCACGGAAAAGGAACTGATGGTGACAATTTGTACAGATCTTGATTCACAAATGTGAAAAGGTCATGATGCCAAGAAAAAGTAGAATAAAATCACAATATAAAAAAGGCCTGAATGCCAGTGAAAAACAAAAATTATTTTCTTTAGTATCTTAATTGTGAGTACTCAAAGAGTAAACTGTTAGTTTTGTTTGTGTTATTATATATGAATACTAAAAAATAGCTTTTGACAAATAAGTTCATCTCCTTTTGTAAAAGAATTGAAAACTTAATCCTGTTTTTTTATATTGATTCTCACAATGGGACTGTACAATTATATGAATGTAGTTTAAAAACCGCTTTTCAAAAATTTCTAATGATGTCATCTCACTAAAATGAGTTTCATTAGGATTCATTCAAATGTTTCCTTCCTATCATACAATGCATTTGTGATGATATACATTTTGTTCAGTATCTTATAAACAATCCACATATTGTACCCAGTCATGTAAAATTTGTAATTTTATATCTGTTTTTTTGACATTTTCTGAACAATCAATATATTTTTCACTCAATTGTTTTGTAGCAATTGCAGCCAGTGGTCCTTTACAGTGTAGTGCATGAGAGTTGACGCTTGTGTTGTATTGCGAGTGTTCGGTATTGTGCTGTCAAATTAATTCTGCATTGGCTGCCAGAAGTGCTGTGTTTTGTCTATAAACTTCATGTCACTTGCTTTTATCTTATGACAATTTATATGTTCACGTATATCGTTAGGAATGCTTGGAGGGCTGCACGCTCCACTATTCTGAGGAGTATTGCGAAATCTCTTTCTTCACGCTGGACCGCAGTGCAGCTATGCATCATTGCGCCAGCATTGGTGCCTAGGTGACTTCTATATCGGATAAAGTTAGTGGGGCTTTTACAGTTCATAATTTTTCTCTGTTGGGGGATAGAGAATAATGATGATAGTATGTTGGCTAATTGGTTAGAATGGACGTGGATCTGCTTCAGACTGTAGTATCTGTATCTAGTTTGGATATGTACCACACTGCCAACATTTCCGTCAAATGGTCAAAAACCTATCCTGTTGCATTAAGTCAGGTCATTCTGTTTCTACATGGGTTGTAGAAGGTGGTGGATATGTCTTTCTCTGACTTCTGCTCAGTTCCAACTTAAATTGGAACAATCACATGCGCAAAGCTATAGAAATGGGATCAATTGCAAGGTGCATAGGGACTGACTAAAAGCAGGTTGTAATTTTACTGTAGCAGACAGGTTCGAGGAAGGTGACTCAATGCGAGATATGAAAGTGCCACAAATATGATTGAGTAGTGGTTGTAATTATTAAAGGGATTGTCAATAGGATCCAACATAGGTATGTGCTTGAATGGAAAGACCTAATTCGAAATCATGGACATCATTTCTAGCGGATATGTAGCACTAGAGATCTGAGAAGCTAGTGTACAGTTTCTTATGGCCTCAATGAGCATATCATCTGCTACTACTGTTTGTGTTCCTTCTCAGTCAGTCGTCACCTATAACTCGGTGGAAATATTGCTGAACCTCTGCTATGGTATCGAGACAGAATGCACTACAAATACTATAGAATTATCTAGCTGGGGTGGTGTGAGGGAGTTGCAAATACTGCTTACATACTATGTTCCTTAGCCAAATCACTTTCAAAATGCGTTAATTTTGTCACGAGGTTGCATTGTGGGCTACCTGTTGATCTGATAATACACATTCCCATGATCACTGTCACTGTATTTGTCCAGAAAAAACCACCTCATTCAAAGGTAGTGTTGTACCTTGATTTGTTAAGCGTGTATAGCTTTTAACATGGATACCTGTGAGCAGCAGTAGAAGCAAGACCACTTATGACGGTAACATACAGGAATTGTTGTGATCTTTTTTTTTTTAACATCTGGCCAATTACGTCCCTCTTTCTAAGACACAGTGGTAGCACTTGCAAGAAAAACCTAAGAGACATGCCCACCCAGCATTGATTTTTGGTCAGTATTATTTTGCATCATGTGGAATCATTTATTGGTCAAGTATTATTATTCTTAGTAGTAGTGGGGGGTGCGTGATATGTTCACATTTGAGCATCAGGCTTATAATGTATGTGTCTGTTTTCCGATATGTGTAAAGGAGATGACTGTGTCCCGTTGTAAGGAAGGTACAGATATTTCCATTTCCAGAGCCACAGCCTTCAGCAGGATGTATTTCCGGTACTTCGCTCATTGTCGAATGCCATTCAATTGAGATCGAGATCATAACATTTAATTGTAAGTATAATGATAAAAGATACATGTGACCAGTTTTGTAGAATGATTCCATGTATGCATGGCCTGTGGTGGGAATGATTCACGTTTCCCGTTAATGGCAGCAGCTGTCCGAATGTAGAGGCCAGTTGGAGTGTAGGAATGTATCTGAGATAACTTTGCCATCTTCTAGACAACCAAATAGCGAACTAATACGTAGTATGTGTTGGGCGGCATCAACTGACATCACGACTGTCATCTTGGATGACGTCATGCGCTGTGCACGTTAGTACACATTAGTGCACGTTAGTATACATTAGCCCACGAACATGGGTTGGTAAGGGGATGTGGCGCTCAGTTGAGGATCGAGGTGGAGACTTTAACTATATCCTTCCCAGTCCACGTGGGTGTGAGACTTTCAAAAATCTGACAAAATTTTAATTTCCCACCTGGGAGGGGGGGAGGGGGTGTGGCACTTTTTGAATTCCCCATCGCCCCCAGCTTGGATTTGGAGTGGGAACCCTATCACTGTGTCTGTGACATTACAGGTCTAACGGTACATGTGTCATCACCTGACATCACTGCCGCCATCTTGGCCGACAGCGCCCTCTGGCGGTGGCACTGCGTACTATGTCAGTTGTAGTCCAGACCTCGTGGTGAACACACTAGATGGCTGTACTACATGCAATTGTTTAAATAAAGACTTATGTCCAGCACTGATCGAGTCCTATGCCCACCAACCCATAGGAGGAGGTGGCGGTCGGGTGACTTGGGTTAGGGAGGTGAGCTTTCTTTCCCACCATTTTCTTACATTAGTAGAGATAACCCAATTGACCTATCTTTACCGATATTTCCTAGGAAGAGGTGGCGGTTGGGTGACTTAGGTTAGTGGAGGTAGCCCAAGTGACCTATCTTCCTGCAATTTTTCTTAGGTTAATAGAGATAACAATGGTCTGATGCATTGTACTGTTGAAATTTGAACTTCCCGCCATTTTTCTGTGGGAGGGGGGCGTGGCACATTCCCGTGAAAAGCCGCCATCTTCGATAACGGTATTTGCATTATCAGCTGACGTCATGGCTGCCATCTAGGATGAGGTAATGTGCTGTTGCCAAGTTTACACACCGCCATCTTGGATGACGTCATCGCCGCCATCTTGGATACATCTGGCAACAGAGTGAAGCTAACAACATCTGTGGTGAAGCCAGATTCCAGGAGCACTCACGCAGGTGATCTTCAACCATCTCGGCTACGCCCAGGATGGAAATGGAGCAGGAGGAATGTTGGTACCACAGCAGATTTGGAAGCAATTATGTCACTGTACCAAGCCTTGTGTGTACCCAAATGCCAGTGGCAGCTGGATAGAGACGATTCGTCTGATTGTCAGTCTGTGTCACAGCGTGTGTTCATAAGTGATTGATGTACGGGACAGTAATATCTGGCTGAAACTGGCTCCGATCTGTGTATCTTCATACAAACAATATTACACTGGTGCAGACCATGTCTGTCGTTCTCTCTAGCTGCCCCAAATAATTTTCTATCACAATGTATGGAACACACGATTTGACCTGGACCTTGGGCTATGCTGTGGATTTGCATCAGACTTCATGCTTGTGGACGCCGCAGAGCCGATAATAGGAGCGGACTTCCTGGCATATTACAACCTTCTACTTGACATTGCTGACACATGCCTGGTCAACCAAACCATTGGGCTAATGGCTGTGGGATTCGGGCCCCATGCAACCACCCAATCTGCTAAACTGATGGAAGCTGCCAACAGCGATAACGCCGCCCTGCTTCAATATTTCCCAGCACTGAGAAGAGCACCAGGTATGCCTAAAGATGTGAAGCATTACACCGTGCACTATATAAAGACTGCTGGTGGACCATCTATATCTTGTAGGCTGCGACGGTTAGCCCTGGATCGCTTACCAATTGCAAAGGTAGCATTCGACAGCATGATTCGAGAGGCCATTATATGACCATCCAATAGTCCCTGGTCATCACCGATGCATCTGGTGCCAAAAACGTTTGGTGCATGGCGCCCTTTCGGCGACTATAGAGTGCTTAACACCCGTACAGAGCCAGATCGTTATTCGGTATCCTTACTCCATGTTAACAACTAAACGTTGAGTGGTGGTCACCTGTACAGTGTGTTGGACTGCGCCAAGACATACACACAGATACCTCTCACTGAGGAAGACATCCCAAAGGCGGCTGTACACCGTTCGCCCTGTTTGAAAGCAAATTCACGACATTTGGCCTCAGGAAAGCCGCACAGACATGGCAGAGATCTATCGATTCATTTTTGCAAGGCCTGCCATTCTGTGTCACATACCCTGACGACATACTGGTATTCATAGCCTCGCCAGAAGAACATTGCCAGCATATCGTAGAAGTTTTCAGATGCCTGGACGAATACGACGTTGTGCTGAACACAGCGAAGTGCATTTTTGATCAGCCACAAATCAATTTTCTTGGCTACCACATTACCCCATCAGGCTCCTACCGCTACCTGAAAAAATGGAAGCCACTCTAAAATTCCCCCAGCCTACTGTGGTTAGGAAGCTGTGATAATTTCTAGGGATGCCAAATTTTTTCGTCTTATCTACCATAGGCAACAGAAATTCAAGAACCATTAAAGGCTGTGTTTGCAGGTTCTAAATGCAAAGGAAACGCACCAATAACTTGGACAGATCGCATGACTGTTGCGTTCAAACAAGCAAAAGAAGCGACAGCGGGAGCTGCTTTGTTGGCGCACCCTGGCCCAAGCTTGCCTTAGCACTGGTGGTAGATGCGCGCCAGATGGCAGTGGGAACTGTGTTGCAGCAACGCAACAAGCCTCTAGCCTTTTTCTCACGGAAACTGCCAACATCTCAACAGAAGTGGAGTGCTTATGGCTGCAAACTGTTAGCGATATATGAGGCAGTCAAGTACTTCTGCCCTCAGCTATGAGCCCATGAGTTTACAATTTTCAATGACCAGAAGCCGCCCACGTACACATTTCGGCAGAACAACGTCAACTCTTAGCCACGGCAGCATAGCCAGCTTACGTTTATTGCACAGTGCAGCACGGACATTCAAGACGCATCTGGGATAGAGAAAGTGGTAGCACACTGTCTCTTCTGAGTCAGTAGCATCTCCACTATTGACTACCAGTGCTCTCAAAAGCACAACGTACCTACCAGGAACTGCAAGGGCTGTTACAGGAAAGAACTTCGTCAGTAGACTTGCAATTAGTCGACGTTCCTGGCACTAGCATCAAGTTATACTGTGGTGTATCAACAACAAAATCATGGCCGTTCTTACCAGCAAGATTTCGGAACAATGCCTCTGAATATTTACACAAACTGTGTCAACCCAGCTCGTGATCTACGTTATAAAGCACTCCGTCTTCAGGCCACAAGTGGCCCATCGGGACCGTCTGACCGCTGTATCATCCTCAGCTGAGCTTGCGGATAGGAGGGGCGTGTGGTCAGCACACCGCTCTCCCGGTCGTTACGATAGTTTTCTTTGACTGGAGCCGCTATTAGTCGGTCGAGTAGCTCCTCAATTGGCATCACGAGGCTGAGTGCACCCCCAAAAATGGCAACAGCGCATGGCTGCTGGATGGTCACCCATCCAAGTGCCGGCCACGCCCGACAGCGCTTAACTTCGGTGATCTCACGGGAACCGGTGTACCCACTGTGGCAAGGCCGTTGTCTGATCTACGTTATGCTGCATCATAAATCGCTTAGTGTGGGCAGGAATGAAGAAAGACTGCCGTGAGTGGACACGAAGTTGCTTAAAATGTCAGCGTTGCAAGATCAGCCGGCACTTACATACACCGATCGGCAGCTGCCCCAAAACTGCCATGTGTTTCACTCATGTGCACATGGATGTCGTAGGACGACTACCGCCTTCGAACAGTAAACGGTACCTGCTGACAGTGGTTGACCGATTCACCTGTTGGCCAAGAAGCGGCACCTGTGGACGACATCTCCGTGGAAACTTCGGCGCATGCCTTCGTGCTAAACCGGGCATCACGTTTTGGCTGTCCTCTGCACATTACAGTAGATCATGGCAAGCAGTTCGAATCGGAATTGTTCGCCAAGCTGGCAGTATTTTGTGGCATGAATCGTCACAAAACAACCAGCAACCACCCGGCCAGCAACAGAATCATAGGCACCGTGCTCTCAAAGCAGCCACAATGTGCCACACCACCGGCTGGACAGAAGCTCTACCGATGGTTCTACTTGGCTTATAGAAAGTCTACAAACCCGATCTGGACGGTTCAACTGCAGAACTGGTGTACGGAGAGCCGCTCCGCCTGCGGGTGAATTTGTAGATGTGGCTCTGCAACCTGATACAGACCTTCCTCGGTCGCCTTGGAGATCATGTCAAGAAGATCCGACCTCCCCAGCCGTGCAGACACGGGACTGTTGCCACATTTGTCCACAAAGAGCTCGGTATCTCCACACACGTGATGGTGCATTCTGATGGCGTCAAACCGCCCCTACAACCAACATACATCGGGCCGCTCTGTGTCGTCAAGACAGGAGGTCACACTCTGAATATTCTGGCAATGGCAAAGACACTACCGTTGCAATAGAGATGATCGAGCAGGCATACGTTTTCAACGAGCCGCCCCCGACGGAGACTCGATGGACGCAGCCTCACCTAGAAACTGGTCCAGCAACAGCAACTCTGGCACCAGCACTGGCCAAGATGCCAACTCCAAGAGCCCTGTGCACCACGATGTGTGGTCGACGCGTCCACTTCCCTGCACGTTTCCTGGACAGTGCTCTGCTTCCGCCAAGAGGGCAGTTCTAGTAACCGCAGCCAGCAGTTACGCGTGTAGCGCGTGAGTGTTTACATGCGTGTCGTGCCGCAAGTGTTCACTTTGGCGCTGTCAAATTAGTTGCGCTCCATCTGCCAGGAGCGCTGTATTTTCTCTATAAATTCCTTGCCGTTTACTCTTAGTTTGTAGCAATTTGTATGTTCATGTTTACTCTATATTTAGCTCTGTGGTTTTACATAGCCCTTAGTAATGAGTCAACAAAAGGCTTACTTGCTCTCTCCAGAGTTTGTCTTTGTGTACTCTGGTTCAAAATGGTTCAAATGGCTCTGAGCACTATGGGACTTAACAGCGGAGGTCATCAGTCCCCTAGAACTTAGAACTACTTAAACCTTACTAACCTAAGGAAATCACACACATCCATGCCTGAGGATGGATTTGAACCTGCGACGGTAGCGGTCGCGCGGTTCCAGACTGTAGCACCTAGAACCGCTCGGCCGCTCCGGCCGGCAGTGTACTCTGCGTCTAAAACACGTTCTATATTATTTGACCTACGAACGAATAAAGTCATTGTCAACCCAGCAGCCGGCCGGGGTGGCCGAGCGGTTCTAGGCGCTACAGTCTGGAACCGCGCAACAGCTACGGTCGCAGGTTCGAATCCTGCCTCTGGCATGCATGTGTGTGATGTCCTTAGTTTAGTTAGGTTTAAATAGTTCTAAGTTCTAGGGGACTGATGACCTCAGAAGTTAAGTCCCATAGTGCTCACAGCCATTTGAACCATTTTTTTCAACCCAGCAAAGAATATATCGTTTGTGTGTTATTTATTTTTATCTGAACAGACGGGTTAACCATTCGGATGGGCCAGACCAATGTCAAAGCTCCAATTAAACGTATGTTTTTATCAACCTTACATTTTCGATAAGAATTTTGTTTTCGATACCAAATAGCAACCTACTTGACTTCAGGAAATGTAACAATGACAAATTTTTAAAATTATGTTTTGAGCAGTTTTTATAAAAGTGTATGTTCCATCGAATCACATAATCTGGTGCCTGTTCTGTGCCTGATACTGTGTGAGGAGGATGTTACAACAAACCAAGATTTACAGCAATTTCCTGGGATTAATGACGTGTCTGGTACCATTTTCTTTTTAATAGCGTTGAATATGTCATTCACTATTGGCCTTGCGGTAGTGTTCTTGCTTCCTGAGCACGGGGTTCCGGGTTCGATTCCCGGCGGGGTTAGGAATTTTCACCTGCCCTGAGATGACTGGATGTTGTGTTGTCTTCATCATCATCATTCATCCCCATTACCTACAGAGGAAGGTATCGGCAAACCACCTCCGTTAGGACATTGCCTAGTACGGCATCGTTCCCCTACACATGGTACTTCATTTCCAAGGTTGAATATGATTTTTGGCTACAAATTATGAGATTTTTGTTACCAAAATAGTTATGCTATACAGTGGTGCATTTGAAAAATCTTTTATCTTTCCAGATTTATCCAGAATGTAATAATACTTTTGCGTAGTTTTGTGAGGTAATGTTGTGCTATGGAAGTTGGTTGTGCTATCGATTCCATTTTACCTGGGTTACAAAAATGCCTCATATTTCAGATGTTTTTCAAAATATTATTTACATAATTTTTCAACAAATTTATTTATTCACTACATCGGTAATTGTTATTTTTCAAAAACTTACATAACTTTTTATAAATATATTCTAGTTGTAGAAAAAGCTAAATATTTATCGTCTTGCGCATGTTTTGCATTTCAAAATTTCAAAAGTTATATTTTATAACTAATTAAAACAATATATGTTACTAATTTTGTCCTTGTTCTTTTGTAAACTTCAAAAGACGCAGCTTTGTTTTACTTTTTCAGTACTGAAAAACAGGAAGTAAATTTAATTACTAATTTGAACCATTATCAGTTTTAGAATATGTCAGAAGGAAGCGTTGTAATATACAGAAATGAATCTGCGCCAGTTCATTCAGTCGTCTTACAGCCGTTGTTGAATTGTCATCTAGCATGTGTGTGAAATGTCTGTTGTTTGTGTCAGTTAGTAGTTGACAACATATTTATAGTTTTGTCTTTATATACGTTCTCTGTGAACTGTAGTTATCATGAAAAAATATGCTTTTGGAGAAGCTCTCTTTAGTATAAAAGAGTGTTTACTGTAAAACTTTGGTATTATGTCAAGAAACAGAAATGTGAAATAAAATCTCACACAGTTTTATTGGGAAAAAGCTTCTTTAGTATGAAATATAAAACCTAGGCTCTCTATTTTATCACAAGACAAAGAAGACAATGAGCTTGAAATCTGGAACTACCACAAAGCTGAGTGTAAAATTTTACTCATATTGTCATTTTTCTATGAACTTTAGTTGATGTAGTGCCATTTCTGCAGTGTTAAACCATGTATGGTAGCTATCGACCACAAAAACGTCGCTTGCCAGCGAGAGCAACTTTGTGGACTCTCTCTCTCTCTCTCTCTCTCTCTCTCTCTCTCTCTCTCTCTCTGACTGTTTAGTAAGCACTGTGCTCTGTTCATGTGCAGGTGTCTCATGTAATCGTGGCCGAACGGTTCTAGGCGCTTCAGTCCGGAAACGCGCTGCTGCTACGGTCGCAAGTTCGAATCCTGCCTCGGGCATGGATGTGTGTGATGTCCTTAGGTTAGTTAGGTTTAAGTAGTTGTAAGTCTAGGGCACCGATGACCTCAGATGTTCAGTCCCATAGTGCTCGGAGCCATTTGAGACATTTGACTCAAGTAATTGTCTTCAATGAAAGTGAGTTACTCTCTGTATGGATCGTGTTTTCTACTCCCGTCCCTATCCTGAATTCTCGCATTGGTGACCCCGACGACTCGTGACAAACACGTACAAGGTAAAATTCACGCCGATACAGTTATGACAATGCAACCTTCATGTAACCGCCGACCAGCGAAATTCACACTCCACACTGATGATTTCCGTTTGGAGAGTGCAGTGCTTTTCAGTCGACTCTTCCACCATCTTTAGGCACCAATTGTGCAAGTGTAGTGCTTCCATACTGTGGTTTAACTTATGACTCTCCTCCTGAACAACTGAAAGCAGCAAATAATCTACTGGGAAACCTCATCACCATAACCAACTTGCAGAAATAGTATGCAACTACTGCACTGCAACATTGTGCCTGCACGAATTCACTTTAGTTCACCACAGACAGCATGTCTTCCACGAATTCCTTCGATCTACCCTTGCTGCTGCCGGTTGCACATATTTAGCCAGCCGGCTGCTCGGATTTAGAACATGAACACTGAACATACCCAGTGTCGTCTGGATCAACCTCGAACCTGGCCTATGGGTGTCGGTGGATTATTTCTGACTAGTGGCGTTGCTAATGAACATTCACATCATGAATATTTAACTGGAAATCGACAATGTATACTCATTGTTTAACGCCATGCACCACAGAGTCGCTCGGCTTGTTTCCTTCCAAGCAGCGGCTGAGCCTGACCGACTTCGCGTGATTGCTTCTGATTGCGACGTCATCGTGCCCGGCTACGGCGTCTTCGTGCGTCCACAAAGCCCCGCTTCCCTGTGACCTGCTTCTCACCTGTGGCTGCGCACAGCATCCCAATCCGTCCCAGTCTCGTCCGTGCCTGTGTACAACGCCGCCAGGAATGCTCGCATGCGCACATCAGTAGCCCCGCCACCCCCGCGCAGCCTCCACACTGCATACGGGCACGGCCGCTTCTGCCGGCATTATACAGGGTGATTAAAAAAAGAATACCACAACTTTAGGAATTTAAAACTCTGCAACGACAAAAGGCAGAGCTAAGCACTATCTGTCGGCGAATTAAGGGAGCTATAAAGTTTCATTTAGTTGTACATTTGTTCACTTGAGGCGCTGTTGACTAGGCGTCAGCGTCAGTTGATGCTAAGATGGCGACCGCTCAACAGAAAGCTTTTTGTGTTATTGAGTACGGCAGAAGTGAATCGACGACAGTTGTTCAGCGTGCATTTCGAACGAAGTATGGTGTTAAACCTCCTGATAGGTGGTGTATTAAACGTTGGTATAAACAGTTTACAGAGAATGGGTGTTTGTGCGAAGGGAAAAGTTCTGGACGGCCGAGAACGAGTGATGAAAATGTAGCACGCATCCAGCAAGCATTTGTTCGCAGCCCAGGAAAATCGACTCGCAGAGCTAGCAGAGAGCTGCAAATTCCACAATCAACGGTATGGAGAGTCCTACGAAAAAGGTTAGTTATGAAACCTTATCGTCCGAAATTGGTTCAAGCACTGTCTGCAGCTGATAAGATTAAAAGAATCGATTTCTGTGATTTTATCAAGAAGCCCTGATCTTACCCCCTGCGATTTTTTCTTATGGGGGTATGTTAAGGATATGGTGTTTCGGCCACCTCTCCCAGCCACCATTGATGATTTGAAACGAGAAATAACAGCAGGTATGCAAACTGTTACGCCTGATATGCTACAGAGAGTGTGGAACGAGTTGGAGTATCGGGTTGACATTGCTCGAGTGTCTGGAAGGGGCCACATTGAACATCTCTGAACTTGTTTTTGAGTGAAAAAAAACCCTTTTTAAATACTCTTTGTAATGATGTATAACAGAAGGTTATATTATGTTTCTTTCATTAAATACACATTTTTAAAGTTGTGGTATTCTTTTTGAATCACCCTGTACAATGTATGTTCCTGCCACCACTTGACAACATGACCTGCATCCCGTCAAAACAAATGACTTCACGGCGTGCAACCACATCCCACACGCCGCCACGTCTGTGCAGGAACAGTTCACTGACACTGCGTGTGAATGCCATCCATCTTGTAATTATTCGATAGTGCTTGCAAGTTCACCCATTCAAGCAGACTGTCCTAGCTGCCCCTACGTGTTGCACAGCAGTGAATGTTCTCCCACTCCATTGACGATGACTGCTGCCGAGTATCATATATCCGATTGCGCACATGAATGTGATCTTTTCACCGACTCGGATTGTAATGAGTGTTTTGTGGGCTTCCACCTCCGACCATACCACTTCCAACGAACCACTTTCTAGCAGACATCAGCTCTGACATTAACTCGCAACCACTTGACGGCTCATCTACAACGATCATTGATTTCCACAGAACAAATTCCAGTCTGAAATATTGAGATCTACAATAGAGATATGGGTAAATCATATTACCTGCCGTCGATGTCATTCGTTCTGAGGACCAGGAATCATCGTAAAATAAATGAATCCGAGTCTGTGTCAGTGTGGGTTAAAGGTGCTGACAAGTGTAAGAAAAATTAAACTCGTCGGTGACCTTACCCATTATTATAGAAATTAAATAAAATCTTTCCCTTCCGTATTCCTCACCAAAAAAATATTAAGTACAATATTTTATCAGCTACATGCGAGATGCTCTGAGTGAGCGCTGACCTTGGTCGTTACGCAACCGCTTATCGCTCTGTGTTTACAAACATGACAAGCCAAAGCTGGCAGCTAGTCGATCGCAATTCACGGATGCATGATCCAGACTCTGTAGTTAATCATCTTCTCGCTGCTTCACATGGACATTATCTGTTAAGGATATAAAATCAGACCTAACGTTGGACTTTTTACACGAGTTTCACCTCTCCTCATTCGTACAACTCGCACGCCTCTGTACCTTGATATGGCCGACTGCTTCCCGGATCTTACACCTTGCCCCCCCCCCCCCCCCAGATCTACTTAGTAAATCGCCCATTCAAGCCAAACAACAGGAACACAATCACACATTAGTCAACACGGTGAAGCAGCGTGCCTCCTCAGCTAACAAGTTCTTGGTGATTCACAAACACTACGCTGACTGCCATGTGTCATCCAATGCAGTCCGTAAGGAAAACACATTGCTCCCACAATGTAATAACGACACGTCGGCTGCCTTCAGCTTGGTGTGCGAGTGGCTCACAGCCTTGACACGCATCCAGCATGACGACGAATGTGGTAGCGCTGGCCGCCGATTCTGGACATACAACGAAACACATGCAACGGGACACTCCACCCGGCTAGTCTACCACTGACACATTCGGGTATCCTTCTCAGGCTCTACAGCACACTGTCGCCACATCTGTTCCTGATGACTCACTGGAAAGCAGCTCGATCATCATACGCTGCCAATCTTCAAGCGACATTAGCCCCAATTGCCGCACACCTGCCACAGGCGACAGCGCCACTTTCCTGACACATGGGAGGAAGCGAACACAGCACGACACTGGTGCGACCACTGTCAGTTGCACTGTTCACCTCCAACTGTCGCCGACACTTCAGTGCCTCTTCCCAACACGTGTTCAACACAACAATGCCAAACTCAACCACTGCATCTCTGCCTACACCGCCTTTAACCACCACCCAAAACGGATTGTTACCCACCATTCCTGCCTTCTCTCAGCCTCCAGCATATGACAGACAGTCATCGCACAGGCCACACTCGCCGAAGTTCACATTGACTAATAAATTAGCGACTCACATCAATCGCACCGCCCTCTCAATATACAGGGTGAGTCACCTAACGTTACCGCTGGATATATTTCGTAAACCACATCAAATACTGACGAACCGATTCCACAGACCGAACGTGAGGAGAGGGGCTATCGTAATTGGTTAATACAAACCATAAAAAATGCACGGAAGTATATTTTTTAACACAAACCTACGTTTTTTTTAAATGGAACCACGTTAGTTTTGTTAGCACATCTGAACATATAAACAAATTCGTAATCAGTGCCGTTTGTTGCATTGTAAAATGTTAATTACATCCGGAGATATTGTAACCTAAAGTTGACGCTTGAGTACCACTCCTCCGCTGTTCGATCGTGTGTATCGGAGAGCACCGAATTACGTAGGGATCCAAAGGGAACGGTGATGGACCTTAGGTACAGAAGAGACTGGAACAGCAAATTACGTCCACATGCTAACACCTTTTTATTGGTCTTTTTCACTGACGCACATGTACATTACCATGACGTGGAGGACGCATAAATTGGCCAGCCCGTTCTCCTGCTCTTACACCTCTGGACTTCTTTCTGTGGGGTTCGTTAAAGGAGAATGTGTACCGTGATGTGCCTACAACCCCAGAGGATATGAAACAACGTATTGTGGCAGCCTGCGGCGA
This sequence comes from Schistocerca cancellata, assembly GCF_023864275.1. Classification (NCBI taxonomy): domain Eukaryota; kingdom Metazoa; phylum Arthropoda; class Insecta; order Orthoptera; family Acrididae; genus Schistocerca; species Schistocerca cancellata. The sequence goes on from NC_064627.1 coordinate 1,097,814,522, forward strand.
CTTTACACCAGATGTACTACGGCGTGTGCGACATTCATTACGCCAGAGATTGCAGTTGTGTGCAGCAAATGATGGCCACCACATTCAACATCTATTGGCCTGACATGTCGGGGACACACTCTGTTCCACTCCGTAATTGAAAACGGAAACCACGTGTGTACGTGTACCTCACCACTCATGGTAATGTACATATGCGACAGTGAAAAAGACCAATAAAAAGGTGTTAGCATGTGGACGTAATGTGCTGTTCCAGTCTCTTCTGTACCTAACGCCCATCACCGTTACCTTTGGATCCCTACGTAATTCGGTGCTCTCCGATACACACGATCGAACAGCGGAGGAGTGGTACTCAAGCGTCAACTTTAGGTTACAATATCTCCGGATGTAATTAACATTTTACAATGCAACAAACGGCAATGATTACGTATTTGTTTATATGTTCAGATGTGCTAACAAAACTAACGTGGTTCTACTTAAAAAAAACGTAGGTTTGTGTTAAAAAAGATACTTCCGTGCATTTTTTTATGGTTTGTATTAACCAATTACACTAGCCCCTCTCCTCACGTTCGGTCTGTGGAATCGATTCGTCAGTATTTGATGTGGTTTACGAAATATATCCAGCGGTAATGTTAGGTGACTCACCCTGTATATCGTCGCTTTGAGCAGGTCAGCATCCTTTTGGTATGCGTGGCCTCCACATGCCGACATCTTGCCACTGACACCCCACCTCTCCTCGCTTCCACCGCACTGCCGGTATCCTTTGTGGACGCAGCAGACGTTTCCCATGTCAGGCACAGATTTACCGCCAGTTCAGCACTCATACGATGATGACCATCGGGACTTCCAGATGGGCCCAGTCGTGTCTCGCGAAAGTGCTGGCCACAGTACGACCGGTCACGTGCGCCCGCGCCTCGTCACCAACGAGAAACGACCAGTTGTGCCTGGTTCCTACCGCAGCCATGACGCGGTTGGCAAGAAGAGAGTCACATCTGAGAGAAATGGTCCAGCCGCGTCCTCCTTCCTAGACAGCCACGGCGCGGATAATCGGGCAAACTTGCCACTCGAGACACCTGATGCCGATCGACCGCCGCGTCACCTCATTGACCTTGGCGTCGCTCCTTCATTTCCTCCCCAGAGCTCCGCACTGCCAGGGATGAGGGGCTGGGGCTCCGTGGCTGCTATCGACCACAACAACAACGTCACTGAACAGCGAAAGCAACTTTGTGGACTCTCTCAGACTGTTTAGTAAGAACTGTGCCCTGTGTGCGGGTGTCCTGTGCAATCGTCTTCAATAAAATGTGTGTTTTCTACATACTGACTGCGTATTCAGTATTCTACACCCGTCTGTATCCCGATTTCCCTCACATTTACTGAACTGGCAGTGTCTAATGCTAGAAGAGTACATAATTCAGATACATAACTGCACAAGTGATTGTTTCATAAGGCAAAGAAAGGGTGATATTATAATTTCGAAAATGCAAGACATGAATTGTGATAAGATACAGATTGGTTTCTTTACATTTTTAGACGTGCTTTCAACTCCGTGTATTCCACTGAATGACATGAGTAACAAATGAAGTTTCTTTTACTTTGCATCTGAGTATCTGTGGATTTTCAGTTCCCTGCTAGAAGTCTATCACCAACCTGTTATAAATTTTTACACCAGAATGTAAAATTCCATTCTGACTTCTAGATAGCGATTCATAGTCTGCATGAGAAATTTTGATTTTAAAATTGTGGTAGTGAGCTGTACAGTTTACCTTTAATTCGACGATGTTATGAATCACTTATTCCATTAGGGAGCAAATGTATTGACACACAAGTATAATACTCGCTATGGCCATAAACACACTGCTGCAAGATGTTCATTTATCAACTAAACATAATATTCTAATTGGACTCTTCTTTATAGCATTTTTTTATTTTAGTCACATTCCCACAAAGGATTATGGCATAAGACAGTAACGTGTAAAGGTGTGGAATCAAATCCTTACACAGGGCAACAAAATGAGAGAGATCTCTAAATGCAGTTCAAACAGGACTGAGCATTTTTGTTCACCTCAACAACTTAAAAAAGAAAAAAATACAGCTTCTGAGCTTACTGTGGGGTTAACTGCTCTTATTTTCTCTGTTAATGAATTACAAGCAGCTGCCTTATAATCTGGGTCACTGTATTCCTTGGTCTTCGCCTTCCACAACACATGTGTGTCTCCTGCATATTTCAATAAATACAGCAATGAGCTCCTTAAAGCTGTGACACGTATCAAAAAATTTAGACGCTGTGTACGCAAAGACGAGAAACATATTTTGTACGCCAGTTTTGTTGTGATCTCCTAACCACACGCTACGATTTGTCTGTGCAGACGTGATTTGAAACCACAGATTTGAGCAGAATTGCTAAAACCTCCAGTTTCCAGGTTTACGCACATTTCACATCTGCGGAAATCTGTTGTTCACACGCTACAATCTGTCTGCACAAATGTATTGGCAAATATCTATACATACAATAAGTCGCCGCATATCTCGCGCATCGACATGACACAGTTTCTGTCAGACTAGGGAAGAACTTTAAGTGGTAAGTAGTTTCCCTCTTGCAATGGATGGAATCTATTACAGATCCTTCGAACAAAAAACCTTGTACAGTAATTGGAAGGAAATACAGGTCACAGCTGTCTACAAGAAGGGTAAGGGAAGTGAGCCACTAAACCTCCACTCAATATACTTGACATCGATTTTTCGTAGAATCTTAGAACATCTTCTGATCTTAAGCAAGTGTCTCGAACAAAACGACCCCATCCATTCCAGAGAGTTTGGTTTTCGAAAACACAGATCATGTGAAACCCAACTCGCACTTTTCTCTTATGACACCCTGAGAGCTGTGGATCAAGGCAGTCAGGTAGGTTCTGTATTTCTCGATTACCGAAAAGCATTTTATTCAGTACCACTCCTATGCTTACTATCAAAATTATGATCGTATGAGGTATCAGGAGAAATTTATTATTGGGATGAGGACTTTTTGGTAGGAGAGAAGCATCATGTGGAGGGCTTATTTCAGTAGTGGTGCAAGTCCATTTTTGTTCATTCTGAGATACAGAGTCCTAAAGTTAAAATGATTTTTCAGCGCTCACTTAACTTTAGGACTCTGTATCTCAGAATGAACAAAAATGGACTTGTACCACTATTAAAATAAGCCCTTCATGTTATCTTACGCGAAGAATCATCGACATATGTTGAAGTAACTACAGGTGTACCCCAAGGATGTGTGTTGGGTCACTTGCTGTTCATGTTGTATGTTAACGTTCTTGTGGACAATATTAATAGTAATCTTATGATATTATTTGTTTATGGTTCACTTAAATTTTTATAATTTTTTGCTTGTAAATTTTCGCATATTGGTACTATATTTTCTGTACATGTAAAGTAAAGTGTACTACACTAAAAGTTGAAGTTATTTGCATTGTATGTGAGTAGTGTATGTAAAATACTATGTAAATTGGTTACATTTTGCATTTAAAAATATTTGTGTGTATAAATTGTTCATGTTGATGTAGATTTGACAATTTAAGAAATCGTCACACTTAGGAACAATGTAAGAAACGGGTGTTATATAAAAGCCAGCGTGTTTTTGTTTGAAACGAAAGTGGCTCTGGGGAGCGGAAAAGGTGGCAACGGCGAATTGGGGCGCTAGCTAGAGCAAGCGCGGGAAGTAAGTCACACAGTCTGTAGGCAGCAGTGATTGTGTCAACACCCTTGTGAAGCAGGAGAAGCTTTGCCTGCAGATTTGCACAAAAATGCCTCGGATGAAGACTGCTAACGGCTTACAGCATAGCTGCGAGCTGTTGGGCTACTGTATGTGAAACTGAACGACGCCAAGAAGAGAAATTGAGCACGTGCAGCAATATACTTGCAGGCCGTACACTGTGGGTAGTGTAGCCGCCATAATTGTTCGCCACACCCAAGTCTACAACCACCAGATAATATTTTTTTTTGTATTTTTACTTTTGTACAGCGTGAACCATCAATTTAAACTGTTTTTTTTAAATAATTCTTGAACTTTAAGGAAACTGGTACACCCTGTTATTTCATTCTAATCATGCACCTATATAGGGTTCCTTCCTGGTGTTTGATTAATCCGAGTATCCTGTTTTACAGAATTATGAAGCGCCAAGTTGATATAAAGAGGTACCATTTAAATTGTTTTTGTGTAAATAATAAAAAAAGTTTTCTTAACTACTGCAAAATGTTATACTAAAAGTTTGCTTACGTAAAATTCAATCAGCTAAGTTACTAGAATCTGTTAAAAGACTATACAGAATTAGTTCAAAGAATAATACCTTTTGAAAGTAAGTGCCAGTAAGTAAGAGGTTTTCCTGAAGTGAAATGTTCAGTATAAAAAGTGTGCGCTTTACTATCTATGTATTTTAGTATTTAAGTTTTTTGATTATGCAAAGTGCTTTTCTAAAGGTCCCCTCTGGCTAAATTTTTCTAGTTTTCTTGAAGTTTTCTACTGGGCTTTTTCTCTTTTAAAAACGTAATGTATAAGGGTGTAGTCCAACATTGTTTAAGTGAAATAATAGATATTTGGAGAACCAAATTAAACAGTAGCAAGAAAGTCGGCTAAATTCATACTTCTGCTTCTCCAATTACTTCATTGTTTCATTGTCTGGATAGGCTGTCGACTATTAGTACATGTTTTTAAACCACTAAATCAACTTGTAACTGAGTTTTCCTAGCTACAGTGTAATATTATTCATACTGCGTTTCTCTCTAACCGTTGGGTAAGGGCTTAGGAAAACCAGTGAATAGTCTGGTTTATTTATCCATTAGACACAACACACGGTCAAATCCTGTAAAAAGGGTAACTCTATTGATTAGCTTTTCCTCATTAACAGGACTACCCTGCCATAGTGTAATTTATTTGGAAACAAAATTAAATTTTAGTAAGAGGACGGTACGAGGCTTTTCCCATGACAGGACTATTTGTTCATTACAATAGTAGTGTTAGGGTTATAATTTCAGACTTTTCAGATGATGCAGTTATGAAGTACAGTCAGAGTGAAACAGCACAAATATTCAGTCAGGCCTTGATAATATTTCAAAGAGGTGCAAAAATTGGCAGCTTCCTTCGGATATGTAAAATCGTGCACTTCACAAAACGAAACAAACTGTGTCCTATGAATATAATATCAGTGAGTCACAGGTGAAATCGGTAAACTCATACAAACAATACCTGGATGTAACGAATATGAAATGGAAAGATCACAACATATTTCAGCGCGGGTCGAAGAGTGTATATCCTCGAGTATTCAGATAATGTAACTGATAGATATGACACAACAAACAATAATTAGTTACTACGGCATAAACAGAAAAGCTAATTACCACAAACTACATACAGTACAAGTCATACGTTATTTATGGGAGATCACTGTATTCTTTCACAAAATATATTTTATTTATTCGGCGGATTAAAGATAAAAAATCATTAGATGTATCCTCTTGGTTTTCGGCAGCTTAATTACGGAAAAAAGCTCTTCCCGATTGACTACTTCTATAAGGTTCGTGCTGGACACTCTCACTCTTCGAGGTCACAACAATGATATGACTAACAGGCAACCGGAACAACATAACCCTCCCCACGTATATTCTGTCCCGTGCCTCGCTGTAAACCAGCGTCGCGCGGTTGGCTATCTGTGGGCCCTCGTGAGGAATTCGCAGCATTCTTACTCGGAGTTGTTTGCATGTGACAAGGCTTAAAAGTTTAATTTTGTACTAATTCACATCGTTTGGGAAATCAGTGTGCCTATCTTGTATTGTATTGTAGTGTATGTTAACCGGGGACCTAGAAACGACGGAGAGGCTCCGTCCCCGCCGTAGCCGCAGTGGTCCACAATCCCACGACGACTACCGCAGTCCACTTCACTCCCATCCCCCCGCCGCCGCCCCACACCGAACCCAGGGTTATTGTGCGGTTCGGCCCGCGGTGAAACCCCCTCTCCCCCACCCCCAACCCCCACCCCAGGGAACGTCTCACACCAGACGAGTGTAACCCCTATGTTTGCGTGGTAGAGCAATGGTGGTGTACGCGTACGTGGAGAACTTGTTTGTGCAGCAATCCCCGACATAGTGTAACTGAGGGGGAATAAGGGGAACCAGCCCGCATTCGCCGAGGCAGACGTAAAACCGCCTAAAACCATCCACAGACTGGCCGGTTCACCGGACCTGGACACAATTCCGCCGGGCGGATTCGTGCATGGGACCAGGCGCTCCTTCCCGCCCGGAAAGCCGTGCGTTAGGCCGCAGGGCCAACCGGGCGGGCCTGTGCCTACCTTACTACTGTTATTATTCTGTATTGAGTTGCATGCCTTATTAACCCTCCTATCCCTACGAATTCTGATAAAAAACTACAATTTAAAAAAGTGAAAACTGTACAGTTTCCTCGAAATTAGAAAACGGGTTCTCCGCTTCCCAGCCAGTTACCTTGACCGTCATGTTTTTTTTTTAATTAATTTTTGCCATATCAAACGGTCCCTTCATGACCGTAGTGCCACACATAGCGTGCTGCGGCAGGCACCTATTCTTCATTGCAGAGCTGCAAACGTGGGCGAGCTCCACCTACTCTTCAGAACGGTCAAAACGCTAGGGCTCGTCCGCGATTTGAACTCGGGACCTCCTGCACCCAAAGCAGGAATCATACCCCCTTTTTTTTACCTTAACCACTATTTTTATTAGACGATTATTAATTCGGATCAATGGTTTCACAGTCCACAGCGCTAACCGTTACACCATTTTGTTTTGAAAGTAAGGTATCCTAGCCACTTCTTTTTGAAATTTCCTGACAGATTAAAACTGTGTGCCAGGCCGAGACTCGAACTCGAGACCTTTGCCTTTCGCGGGCAAGTGTTCTACCAACTGAGCTACCCAAGCACGACTCACAGCCCGTCCTCACAGCTTTACTTCCGCCAGTACCTCTGTGAGGACGGGGCGTGAGTCGTGCTTGGGTAGCTCAGTTGGTAGAACACTTGCCCGCGAAAGGCAAAGGTCTCGAGTTCGAGTCTCGGCCTGGCACACACTTTTAATCTGCCAGGAAGTTTCATATCAGCGCGCACTCCGCTGCAGAGTGAAAATCTCATTCTGGCACTTTTTTACTTTTTTTGCGCTCTGCCACTATTTTTAAATGCCTTATCCATTTTTACCAACTTTTTAAGCCACTTTTTTAACGCCTTATCCACTTTTTTGCCTTAACCACTTTTTTATTTATTTATAGTCGCAATTTCATTTCACAATAGGGTATTTAAAACAAAAATTAGTTTACCTTGTAACAACAAGAGATGGCAGTGGAAGGTGCACTTAAATTGTGTTTTTTTTTGGCTCTTTAATTATATGTGGATAATAATTACTCACGTATTATGTCCATGTTAACTACTCTTGACTTGTCATTGATACTTATCCTATACCTTTCTTCCCAAAAACAATATCTAGAATGTTCGCAAATGGGTTTTTATAATTACGTAATGCTTTCATTCTCCAGTAGGACGTTTCCATGTACAATTTGTAGTCAGTCATGTTGTCTGGTCCATTTACGTGAATTACACAGTTCACATAATGGTCTATTAGCCACATCGCACTGTTATGTTTGCTTGCAGGGTAGTATTTTTCTTGTGGATGTAAAAGCATCTCCGTAGTGAGATTTCGTCCACCACGGCGGGTGAGGATTCCAGCTTTGTTCTTAGTCGAATCCCAATTTTGCAAGTGTCCGGCAGACGTCAATCGGTGGAGGATTGTGTCTACTAGTCCACATTGACAACAGTTATACGTGTCGCTTAGTCCAATCCGCTGGAGCTTTTCGTTGGTTGCCACTATGTCGTGGACGACTCTGTAACATATGGACGTCACCTCATAGGAGTGGATAATCAGGTTAATATTTGTCCATACATTTGCCATATAATGTCCGGATATTGTGTTTCGATTTTACTCGGGTTGTCCGATTTTTCCCAGTGTTCTAATATTTCTTGGAAGTTATGTAGGTCGTGCGGAGAAAGCAATCTCCTAAGTAGCTAAAGTCTAAGTAAAATTCTCTTATATGCCTTAACTTATAGTTCAGTTTTCCTACGTTCACCGGTGGTTTCATGCGTTCTGGCCGGACAACATTGAACAGTTGAGAAGTTATGTTACTGTGGGCATGACTGATCATAAAAAAGGTTCTTTTTGTATACAATGCTGACGCTTTCCTCGCAGTGTTAGTGAGTTTTAAGCCTCCTGCTGCCCTCGATTTGGTCAGGGGGACAAGTCACACTGTAAAAATATTCCCTTTCCATACTTGTCTATTAGCCAGCCTCATGATGAGTTTGGCTTGCAACCTAGGTGCTGGGAAGGTCTGTGCGGTATAATAAGCTTTAGAGAAAGCCTAGGTGTTTATTACTTTAATTGTCTGCATGAGATTCATAGAGCGCCAGTTAAGTTCTCGCAGAGCTCCTTGTATCTTGTTGGTTGTCTCCCTCCAGTTGGTTGCTGTCATCTTCATTGGGCTTTTGTTAAAGCTTATGCCTAGCGTTTTGTGATGGTCCACCAGGGTGGCCCAAGAGATGTGTACATTCTCGAATCCTCTAAGATTTAATGTCTTACTCTTTTGTGCGTTAATCTTTGCACCTGATGCTCTATTGTAGTTGCCGATTTCTGCTTTGAGTATGGCTATTTCACTGTCGTGTCTTATGACAACCCCTATGTCATCTGCGTAAGCTCTTGCGGACATTGTGACCCCAGAAACAGTCACTCCCGTCAGTTTGTAACGCCGGAAATGCATATCCTCCTATTTCCATCTATTGTACTATTATTTTTTTTCTTTGCTTTGTTACCTTAAGATATCACATTTCTGTCTCTTTGTATATTGTAATTGTTTTACTGTTGGTATATATATATTTATACATTTATGTCGATGTATAATTGGTTTGTTTCGTAAATATTATTTGTAATTTTACGCTGGGTCTTGCCTAGGGAAAACTGCTATCGAACGATTACATCGATAGGTCGTGTGAAGAATCAAAGTGGGTAGGATCTTTGGTAGTGTTAACTCTGCCGCGTGGAGGGCCGGCAGAGAGGGAGAGAGTCTGGCTGGAGTAGCGAGTGGAGGAGGTGTGTTGTGTGAAGCTCCAGCGAGTTGCCGCGCTTTCGGGGTTTGGCAGCATGTAATTGAGCTCGACTTGCGATGATAGTTTCTGACATGGTGTCGCGGACGGGAAGCATTAGCTGGCGCACATCAAGAACCCGTTTCGTCTGGTGACCGTGTCGAGAAGAAGGCGCGCCAACATCCAGCTTCTGCAGCAGCGACGGCCGACAATGAGTGACTGTCGCCACATCCTCGATCGACGGCTTCAAACCTTCAATCAACCAACAAGGAAGATTGGACGCACGTAAAGTTCTAGAACTGTATGGCAGACCTCAGCATTTCAAACTGTTCAAATCACAAAATTACAGCAACGTAGCACGAACCTTTGTTGCTCATTGTCCCAATTGCATTACCAAGCAGGGTCCCTTCCTTTTCCGGAATGAACCCGAGTGTCATTGAAATTCAAACGCCAGCATTAAAGTAATATTCTATTTCACTGTTTTAATTTCAAATTTCAATTAAGGTATTCATAGCTGGCTACAATATTTAGATTACACTAGCACAAATTAAGAGTGCGAGTTTTGTTACCGTATTTTAGCTTACCTGTGACTGCAGCTCAGCTTGGTATGTACTAAATTTTACTATTGTTAATTGTTCAGAATCATTTAATTCAAGTTCAAAGTTAAATCTCTTATTTCTAAATTGCGTAGATTCAAGTAGCTTTTGAAATGATTGTTGAGGTAGTCCAAGACTAACCGTGTTTTACTGAATTTCGATGTGATTCAGAAAGAAAGCTCACTATTAACTTCAGTCACTAAATTAACTTTCGATTTTCCTGTTTTATTACTTCTTTCGCTAAATTAAGTCAGAGTGTAGCGAAATTTATTACTTCTGACAAACTTTCAGTTTTCACACTACAAGTGTCAACCTTCAGTTGCCACACTTCTAGTGCTAATTATATGTGTAATAACCTTTCTTTTTCAGTTACTATAGTAATTGTCCTTAGGACTGGCGACCGTAATTTCCCCCAAATCTCAAATACCTAATTACCGCTAGTTAATTGTTAACGTAACGGCTGCACATTTACTTTCTTTATTAACTTTACCCCTTTTCATTAGCACTTTTCCTTTCATTTAGATGTAAGTCTTTCCTCCCTCTTTACCGACAGATTAACTTCGATGACTATTGCTTTTCCAAAATTCCCATTAGGTGCACGTGGTTTCATTTTTTACGGTCATTAAGGTCGATAAGTGAGGGGGAGGTTACAAGTTGTCCGTTGATCCGTCGTAGAAAAGCTTGCAGCTATAGAACATATAACAACACTGATTGCGGGCTGCCCTGCGGAACGCCCCTCCGAACGTGAATGACTTTCGTCGACTGTCTATTTATAATGATTTTCGCCGTAATTCCAGTCATCATGTGTTGAATGATACGCACTGCACGATCCGCAAATCCCAGCTGCTGCAAAATAATTTCCACGTATCGGTGACTGACGTGGAATAATAATGCGCATTTAATATTTGTGACTGCAACAACAGAAATTAAATCACGATATTTAGAGATGGTAGTCAGGCTTGATTGTTTTGGATAACTTCCCGGAGTAGGGGGGTCATCCGTTCTTTAATTGCCCTAGCTAATGTTTTATAGTCATAATTCATTAGCATGAGAGAACGAAAGTTATCGATTTTCTTGTGGCCCTTGCTTTTTGGTATCAAGACAATTTTGCCCTCTTTGAGTTCTGATGGAATTGCATCTCCTCTCATGATTTCATTAATCACCTCAGTAAAATTGTCCCCATGATATGCCAATTCATTCTTTCTTTCTTTCTTTTACTTGTGCCGGTTTTCCCGCGGATACGCAGGGTCGGCGTGGTTAGACGGATGTGGCAATATTAGTTGAAGGGGTGGCCAGATGCCCTTCCTGCTGCCACCCCATATCACCCGGGAAGGAATTAGTGTACCCCAACTGTCTGCGACTAGTGTAATCCATGGAATAGTGCGAAAGTTTTCAGATGTCTGCGAGCCGTGTAACTGAGGCGGGACGTGGGGACCAGCCCAGTATTCACCTAGTGGGATGTAGAAAACCGCCTAAAAACCACATCCAGGCTGGCTGGCACACCGGCCCTCGTCGTTAATCTGTCGGGTGAATTCGATCTGGGGCCGGCGCGCCTAGCCGAGTCCAGGAAGCAGCGCGTTAGCGCGCTCGGCTAACCTGGCGGGTCCCAATGATATGCCAATACCTCTGATAAAACTGTTTGAGTATACCATCTGGACCCGCTGATTTATTTGGGAGAGATGTCTTCACCAGGTCGAACACCTCGTCCATTGCGAATTCTACAAACAGAGAATTATTGGCATCTATGGTCATCAAGTTGCGTAACGAGTTGATTATTTCAAAGCCAGTCATCAGACTGGTCCTCTTTGTAAAGCATTTCGTAATGCCGATGGATTTCGCGGACAATGTCACCTTGGTCTGTGAGTACTCTGCCGTCTTCTAGTTTTAGATCCTCAATAAAAGTTCGTCGCCGATTAGACTGATGTTTCATCAAATGGTACAGTGAGGTTGTTTCGTCCTCCATGAGAGATTTTGCTTTTGATTTAATTTTCAATCCGTCTAACCGTTTCCGTGTTATGCTTAAAAGTTTGGCTTTTACTCTTTTGATCTGTTCCAGGTGAGTGTCTGAACCATTTGCCTTTTCATGGAGTTCTCTTAAAACCGTGTAGTAGAATTCAATGGTCCTTTTTTCTGCTATAGTTTTTTTGAAATCTGTAATTTTTTGATGTTTGTCTCAATTTCATCTTAGCGAATTGGACCCACCACTCGGTTTTGGTTCTGCATTTCTGAATCGATCTTAAACATTTCTTCCACGTTTCGAGAACGCAATCTTCGAGATCGTCATCTTTCAAATGCGCTATGTTGAGGGTCCATTGGTTGCGGTATGCTTGACTAATGTTAGGGAAACAGAAAGAGCGCAATGGTCGGAAAAATACGTGGGGATGACGTCCGCATTTAGTACTTGGGTGCTAATATTCTCAGAGACATATATCCGATCAATGCGATTACATGATGCTGAAGTAAGAAACGTATATTTGACTAACGTGGGGAAGATTACTTCCCAGGCATCCTTGTATCTCATGGTTTTAATTAATTCATGAAGCTCCTTAGAATAATTAAAATGTAGAATCTGGTCTTTCCGATGGACAACACAATTGAAATCACCTCCAACATTGACATTTATAGGATTCCTCCGAAGCAAGTGCACAATAACTTCCTTGAAGAATTTGGCTCTCTCTGACTTTTTAGGGGTACCCGATGGAACATAAAGATTTAAAATCGTGACATGATGAATTTGACAACTTAAGCCTCTTCCGGATTCAAGTTTGTCCAGTATCACTACTGGTATCCCGACACGACTCATTACAGCAATTCCCGTACTATCGTCTGGTGGTAAGTCGAAAAAAATTGTTAAAGCCAGGTATATGCAAATCAGTAAACAGTACTTCTTGCAACAAAATTATGTCCACCACCGATTCGTAAATAAATTGTTTCAAAGATAGTTTTTTAAGTCCGAAGTTATTCTGTTGATATTGAGAGTCAGAATTTTATAAGCTTGACTCATTATGGCAGTCTAGCGACACGCACTGTTATTAGTGTATGTTGGGCACCGTACACTGTGTTTCTGATAGTATAACAACACCCAAAAGAAGGGCACATATTCATGTCGGCTCCATTCTGTTGTTAATGCTGCTAAGTTTGTGCATCGGTGGCAACTACAGAAGTTGCGGGCGTACCTGCAGGACGATCTGTGTCAACGTTCTCTAAGTGGCCTAGGGTGGGTTCTCCTTTGCCTTCAGTTGAATTTCTTTCTAATTTAGCCGCGTAGCGCTTCATCTGACTTCTACTGTTGTTTACGTTCGGCGGAGGATTCAACCGGCGTCGTTGATTATCGTGAGTCATTGAATGTGTTTGAAAATCACCTTTCTCTGTGGCAATTGTTGCTTACTGTGACTCTCACGTTTTAGACCTGGCAGATCTTGTGCAATAAGTTTCCGTTCTGCGTTATTGGAAACCGTCACATCACTGTCTGGTGCCATTTCCTGCCGCTCAGTAACGGGAAAAGGAGATTCACATTCCTTCTCCTTGGTCTCTGACTTCTCTTTGGTAGGATTTCCTGGCCCGCACTGGTCAGCAGCGGTTTCAGGCATAGCAACAGCTGCTGCAGGTATCTTAATGTCCCCGCCCTGAGATGTTGATTCTACCTCCATAACGTTTAATTCTGACCCGTCGTCACCAGAACAGGATTTTTGCTTTTGAACCGGATGCGCCTGGTTAGATTCTTCCTCAACTGAGGAGACACCAATTAAATCGTGAAGCCTTTTTTGACGGGAATTGTTCCGTTCTCTAGCAGCAATGTCAGAGTACGCGTCGACAGAAGACGCCATAATTTGACTGCCATCGCGCGCAATTGGTTCGATACTGATTGTGGAATTTGTGATAACAGCAGGCTGTTCTACTTTACCATTCATCAGAACGGCACTAAATGCCAGCCGCTGCCGCCTCTGCAGATTGGTTTTTAGGACAAACACGCGACGCGTACAACCCTGATGCAGATGCCCAATCTCATTACAGATATGTTTGGTAAGCATCTGACTGGCATAGGTGGCTAGTACCTTGTGCCCACAAACCATGATGTGTGACGGAATGCTTACTTTAACGTGCATTTCTACCGATCTCATTCCACTATAACATTGCAATCTACACTCCTGGAAATGGAAAAAAAAACACATTGACACCGGTGTGTCAGACCCACCATACTTGCTCCGGACACTGCGAGAGGGCTGTACAAGCAATGATCACACGCACGGCACAGCGGACACACCAGGAACCGCGGTGTTGGCCGTCGAATGGCGCTAGCTGCGCAGCATTTGTGCACTGCCGCCGTCAGTGTCAGCCAGTTTGCCGTGGCATACGGAGCTCCATCGCAGTCTTTAACACTGGTAGCATGCCGCGACAGCGTGGACGTGAACCGTATGTGCAGTTGACGGACTTTGAGCGAGGGCGTATAGTGGGCATGCGGGAGGCCGGGTGGACGCACCGCCGAATTGCTCAACACGTGGGGCGTGAGGTCTCCACAGTACATCGATGTTGTCGCCAGTGGTCGGCGGAAGGTGCACGTGCCCGTCGACCTGGGACCGGACCGCAGCGACGCACGGATGCACGCCAAGACCGTAGGATCCTACGCAGTGCCGTAGGGGACCGCACCGCCACTTCCCAGCAAATTAGGGACACTGTTGCTCCTGGGGTATCGGCGAGGACCATTCGCAACCGTCTCCATGAAGCTGGGCTACGGTCCCGCACACCGTTAGGCCGTCTTCCGCTCACGCCCCAACATCGTGCAGCCCGCCTCCAGTGGTGTCGCGACAGGCGTGAATGGAGGGACGAATGGAGACGTGTCGTCTTCAGCGATGAGAGTCGCTTCTGCCTTGGTGCCAATGATGGTCGTATGCGTGTTTGGCGCCGTGCAGGTGAGCGCCACAATCAGGACTGCATACGACCGAGGCACACAGGGCCAACACCCGGCATCATGGTGTGGGGAGCGATCTCCTACACAGGCCGTACACCACTGGTGATCGTCGAGGGGACACTGAATAGTGCACGGTACATCCAAACCGTCATCGAACCCATAGTTCTACCATTCCTAGACCGGCAAGGGAACTTGCTGTTCCAACAGGACAATGCACGTCCGCATGTATCCCGTGCCACCCAACGTGCTCTAGAAGGTGTAAGTCAACTACCCTGGCCAGCAAGATCTCCGGATCTGTCCCCCATTGAGCATGTTTGGGACTGGATGAAGCGTCGTCTCACGCGGTCTGCACGTCCAGCACGAACGCTGGTCCAACTGAGGCGCCAGGTGGAAATGGCATGGCAAGCCGTTCCACAGGACTACATCCAGCATCTCTACGATCGTCTCCATGGGAGAATAGCAGCCTGCATTGCTGCGAAAGGTGGATATACACTGTACTAGTGCCGACATTGTGCATGCTCTGTTGCCTGTGTCTATGTGCCTGTGGTTCTGTCAGTGTGATCATGTGATGTATCTGACCCCAGGAATGTGTCAATAAAGTTTCCCCTTCCTGGGACAATGAATTCACGGTGTTCTTATTTCAATTTCCAGGAGTGTATGTTCACGAGACCACATTTCATTTCTAATGGTCCTAACCTCGCCATATGCAGATAATACTTCTCGCGGGTAGCAATTCTCTACTTCGGGTGGCAAGTTAAACACTCTTACATTTTTATACTCTATTTCAGCAGTGGAAATTGTAACAATACTCACTGTTCCATCACGGTGAAGAAATTCGATCGTTCCACTATGAATTGCCAGTAAACGCTCCATCACAAGAGGGTCCAGCAGCTTTACGAAAAAACAATAAGCAGTATGTACTTGCTCCGATGTAATTCCAGGCTCTGAGCACTATGGGACTTAACATCGATGGTCTTCAGTCCCCTAGAACTTAGAACTACTTAAACCTAACTAACCTAAGGACAGCACACAACACCCAGCCATCACGAGGCAGACAAAATCCCTGACCCCGCCGGGAATCGAACCCGGGAATCCGGGCGTGGGAAGCGAGAACGCTACAACACGACCACGAGATGCGAGCATGTAATTCCAACAACGTCCACAATCCAGTCGTGCACTTCCAGGGAACATAGTTGAACGGACCTAACTGACTTGTCAAACTGAAACTTGATTGCATTCTTCCTTGGAAATAAACATGACATGTTGCTAATTAACCCTTCAAGGGCTAATAGCACTTAAACGTGACAGAACCCAACAGACCAACGACACAACACGGAAGGGTTACACGGAACGGCTGCACAACACGCGACGAGAGAATAACAGCAATTCGTAAACACCGCTACTGACTCGCAGCTCGCGACACTTCCTCACTCTAGGGCGTCTCAAGCGGAACTGAGCCACTAGACCACACCGGATATGGGCGTCTGTTCGACGGTTCTGACGGTCGCTTGGCGCATTTCGTGTCGAGTCCCGCGTCGGCGCCCTTCTCTCTTTGCGAGCGTCTTTGCGCATACTGACTGGCAAGGCGCGCACCTCAAAAGTCCCAGAGCAATGCTTTTGGCTTCTTGCTCTACTGGGAGAAGAGGAAATGTTGTGTCTAGACAAGACAGCCTAGACACAATGAGAGGAAGCCGAAAGGCACGCGCTTAAACTCACGCAGGCTGGCGTGAAGTCTGAAACAGGATACACAATGAATGCTATAAAGAAAAGTACGTAGCTTCTGGAATACTTAACTTTAATCCACATTTGTAGAACATCGCTGTTGATGATACATTAATAGAATCTCAATACAATTGAATACGGCGCCTTGCTAGGTCGTAGCAAATGTAGCTGAAGGATATGCTAACTATCGTCTCGGCAAATGAGAGCGTAATTCTCAGTGAACCATGGCTAGCAACGTCGGCTGTACAACTGGGGCGAGTGCTAGTACGTCTCTCTAGACCTGCCGTGTGATGGCGCTCGGTCTGCAATTACTGACAGTGGCGACACGCGGGTCCGTCGTATACTAGCGGACCGCGGCCGATTTAAAAGCTACCACCTAGCAAGTGTGGTGTCTGTCGGTGACACCACAGTAAAGGAAAGCTGTAAGTATCAATAACAGGCAGTAAACATTTTCTCGCTGAAGCGTTGAAACGTTGTGGATAACAAACAAGTAATAAGTTGGTGCCCTAGCAACAGCACCACCATCAGTCACAGAAAATTAAATGCCCCGGGTGAGAATCGAACTCACGACCTTAAGATTATGAGACTTCCGCGCTGCCTACTGCGCTACCGAGGCACGGGTGCACCGTTTGTCCTGGAAACTGGGTAAATGCCGTACCCAATACTAGACGTAGAGACACTGTACTTCCCGGATAACGTGTTCTGTTGCTACTCGTGCATTCTCGGCCCAGTTGATTGCGGTGTTGCTGCAGCTGTTGCAACGATAGGCAGCACTTCTTGTCGATAAAGTTCAGTGCCTCGGAGGCACCTGGACACAGCAACTTGTGAGGCCAGGCCGACACTAGTCTGTAGAACATCATGCGAGCGTCCTAGTGGGGACCCGCGAGTGCTGCGTTCTCGGTTCTTCTCAAGGGAATCCAGCTATATATTCTTGTGGATCGTGCATCTCAAGCGCGCAAGCCACACGGCAGCATTATCGCGGGAAAAGCAAAATGATGCATCGGCCGGGAATCGAACCCGGGCGGGCCGCCCGCGTGGCAGGCGAGCATTCTACCCGGAAATTATTAGAAGAATTCTACTTTTTTTTTTTTTTTGTTTTTTTTTTTTTTTTTTTGGAGGGGCCTCCCAACTCCCCTTATAGCCCTCCTTGGTCTCACCAAAATATGCCTTCTTCGGCGAGCTTCAACGCTATAGTTGCTGGACTGTCGAACTTCGTGGAACAGAGGGATAACTTAAAACAAAATCATCTTCTTCTCAGACGGTATGTTGTCTTCTTCCACAGAAAAATGAAGAACGAAAAGTAATTGTATCGCGGAATTCGTGGACGGTCTTCTTTCTTCCGCTGGTTCAGCTCTTCTGCTCGTATTTCAACTAAAATCAGATTCCGCTTAAAAGGAAAATCTTCTCCCTCTTGACGACCGTCAGTCACTCCGATGTAGCACAGAGTTGTTAAAAAACAGGTGTCAACGCTGCACAACTTCACAATTTGAGAGTTTATGTCGATGTGCGCATCACACGAACGAAATAGAAATCACCTAAAAGTAATAAAATGAAATCGCGACAGTCCGGGAACGGAAATTAAAAGACTGGAAAAACACTTCTGCAACTATGAATGTTCCACACAAACAGGCCGTATGTTCGAAAATACCCGTGAAGTCTTGTGAACAAAATAAAATTCCTCAAAATTAAAAGGACACTCCTCTCTCGGAGAGAAAACCAGAACGGCCCGTAGTGAGTTTGTGGCACAATCCACCAACCATAACACAAATAAAACAAGTAAAAGTAAGAAAAAAAGAAATAAAAAGTGGAACGCGTCAGCTCAGTAAATCTCAGTTCAAGGTGTTGTCCGCAGTTCCATTTCGTAGCCGTAATCCAAGGCCGCCTTCAAAAAATTTGCAAACGGTTCGCGAAATTGAACGCAATCCTTCAGTTTCATATACTGGGCCCACAAATAATCCAGGTATATCACAGTATCAGTGACGGCCATATCTATAAGGGCATAAATCGTATGCCCTAAGATCCACACAGTGGCATTATTCTTCGTCCGCGGGAAAGCTTTGAAGTTAGGCACTATCACACGACGAACAGTCACAAGGCGAGGAGGCGTTCTATTAATGTGAGTGACCATTCCTTGACACAGCCGCCATACCGTCGACACCGATGCACACTCAAAACGATGTTCCCGTGTGTCCACATCACCACATCTTCCACAGTTGGCAGAGGGAAGGAGATGAATGTCCGCAAGCCGCTGGTTCGTCGCTAGGGTGTTGTTGACGATCTTAAACCAGAGTGCACTCACGTCCGACGGCAGCACCGGGTTATTGATGTTGGCCCACACGTTCAACCATTCCACTGTGGGGTTCCGGAGCACCAGTTTATGACGCGGAGGTTGTCCAGTCAGGGCAACGTAGAGTCCGCGGGCGGTCCTGTGTCTGTCGGTAGCCGTTGACAGAACGTAGCTCCTCGTTAAAAAGTACTCCCGGATGTAGGACATCTTGTACGGGATGGCCGCGAGAGAGACGGGCGCCTCTTCAGAGTGTGGGCGGTAGAGCTCCAGGAGTGCCGCGGTGGTTCCTGCCGGGTTGTCGGTCTGCAGGGTGGCTGTCCGGTGGACGAGCAGCGCGGCGCACTTGCGTGGAACGTCGGTGAAACCGAGGCCGCCCAGCTGCCTGTCGAGGACACAGGTCGAAGCCTTGACTTTAAAAATTTCATGCCGCCACAGGAGCCAGTAGACTGCCTGCGAAATCGCCCTCCCGATGGGCTTCGGAACGCTAAGCAGTTGGGCGATGTACTACGCATTCGATAAGATGAATGTGTTAATGACAGCCACACGTTGATGTAAGTTGAGTCGGCGACCCGAGTGGCTGCGACATAAGGCCTTCACAGTGCCAAGAATTCGCCTCCAGTTTAAAACTCGCATTTTTTGTGGGCACTCTACAACGTCGAGTCCTAAAATTTTGTGGGTGCGCACAACACGGAACTAGTCCCGCTCAGCATACAGTCCTCGCCGACCCAGTGGTACCAACACAGTTTTCCGCGTATTCAGAACGGCACCAGAGGCACGTTCGTATAATATCAGAACATCGCGAACTCTGTCCTAGTCGTGTGCCCCCCCCCCCCCACGAAAAGCCCCACGTCGTCAGCATAGGGAGGGAGCACATTTGAGAGAGACGTGACCGCTGGACACCTTCAATGATTCGACCGACTGCGCGAATAAACGGGTCGAGCGCAATGACAAATAGGAGCATTGATAAAGGAGAGCCCTGTCTGACAGATCTTGTAATAGGAATTGGCGGCGACTGCCAACCATTGATTACAATGACTGACGTCGCGGACGTTAAAAGATTCCGTAAAAATGGTTCAAATGGCTCTGAGCACTATGGGACTCAACATCTTAGATCATAAGTCCCCTATAACTTAGAACTACTTAAACCTAACTAACCTAAGGACATCACACACACCCATGCCCGAGGCAGGATTCGAACCTGCGACCGTAGCAGCGCCAGAACCGGTAGACCACCGCGGCCGGCGATTCCGTAAAGCCTCGAGAAAGTGGCCGCCGAACCCCAGTTTTGTCATGACGGACAGAAGGTAATCGTGCCCGATACGGTCGAATGCATTGCCAAAGTCGACGGAGAGAATGCCAGCGGACAGGTCATTAATTGCCGCGTACGCGACCACGTCTCGATATGAAGCCACAGTGTGAAAAATGCTACGACGTTGCACACCACACGACTGGAAGGGACTGATGACCTTGTCCATGACCACATTGAGTTTCGTCGCGAGGCATCGTGCCGCCAGTTTATAATCTGCATTTAAAAGTGTGATAGGGCGTAACGCCTCAACACGGCATGCTGTCGGTGACTTGGGAATTAATACAATACGCCCTTCAACGAACTTCGAAGGGACAGCAGCACCACGAACAATTTCATTTATCATGATCGTCAATGTCTCACCGAAAATATCCCAATAAGCCAGGTAGAATTCGATGGGAAGACCATCCGGCCCTGGAGACTTCCCCCGACGACACGAACGCAACACGTCTTTCACATCGTCCTCTGACATCTCATCCAGTGACTGTCGGTCAGAGTCGGAGATGACAGTATCCAATTCATCTAACAGAAACGAAAGTGCTATATCGTCAACAGCAGTCTGTCCGAACAACTTCTTAAAATAGTCGGAGACGTGGGGAACGATCTCATGCTTCGCCGTAAGACGAGCACCAGTGTCCGTGATAAGAGCGGTAATGACTTTCCTCCGCGCCAACCGTTTCTCGCGTGCCAGGTGGTAAAGCGTTGGCACCTCTTCAAGCGTTTCACACAGCGGACGGCTCCGGATCAGAAGTCCTTTCGCCTTTTGGAGTTGAAGATGGAGTATCTTAGTTTTAAGTCTATTTAAACGTGCGCGTAAGTTTTGGCCCGGCGCCACGGGTGCATCAAGCGCATCTTGGAGGCACTGCTGATAAAAGGCAATGGTGCGCCTCTCCCAAAACGACACCTCCCTAGCATACCGCATCGCAACACTGCGCAACTGCGGCTTGGCTAAGTCGGTCCACCATTGTAAGACCGTGGCATAACTGCCCCGTTTTTCAGAACAAAGCTGCCACACGTTCTGAATCTCGCAACGTAAACCGGCGGCAGAGAGATGACGGGTATTGAGTTTCCAAGCACGGGAAGGTGGCGCCTGCCGATTGGCCAATAATTGCACTTTACACACAACGCCGCAGCGATCACTAAAAGCGACGGGACATACCGCTACTCTCTGAAGATAGGTTTGAAGAGGCCGCGACACATAAATTCGATCGATTCTGCTGGCACCGTTCTGATAGAAATGTGTGTACTGCGTTGTGGCAGGATAAAAATGACGCCAAACATCGATCAAATCGTTGGTCACAGTTAGTTGAGAAAGTTCTGGGCACATTGTAGCCGTTGGAAATTGATCGGCTGCGGCAGTAACACAGTTAAAGTCACCGCCGACTACTACATTGCGGGTCGACGCAAAGAACGGAACCACATCTTGATTAAAAAACACAGATCGAGCACGTTTGTGATCAGTGCCACTCGGCGCATATATATTATTAAATGTGACATCCTGGATCGTATATGTAAGTAGGCGTCCATTCGGTAAAAATTGAACGTCCGTTGGTTGCAATACAGTTTTATAAAGGATAGCGGTGCCACAAGTACCTTCAACATTAATGTTATAGATGACATCGTAGCCAGGAACGTTACTGAATCGCTTAACAGTGACTTCTTGAAGCAATGCAACGTCATAGCCTCCCAAAGTTATAAAGTCAATAAAACATGCTATCTTGTGCGCAGCTACAATGCGATTTACATTGAGTGATAAAACTGAGAAAAGCTTTAGATGTTGATGTGCGGCGGCCATTTAAAACACAGACACACAAGTAGTAACAAGAAAAATGAAAAACGGAAGCTTCAGATGCTGCGGCTCAAGAACACCAATAAAACTGTCAAGCAGCGCTGCAATGCATTACGTAACTCGTGGACAATACAGTGTAGAAAATAACTTTCATCGTGCAGGAACAGCATAACATAACATGTCAGGTAAACTGGGCACGAATTGCAGCAGGTTCGCCTAAAAGCCGCTAATGGGATCCAGGGTCGTCCTCCTCCTGCTTCCACCAGGGCGTCTCCGCTGGTCGGTCGGTCTGTTGGGCGCGACCGCCAGCGGTGCCTGTGGACGTCGCCTCGTCCGCCTGTGTCGGGGCTGCACCGGCGGCCGACGTCACCGAATGCCGGCGTGTGCGCTGCGGCAGCTGCTCGCTACTGTGCTCGCTTTTGCGCTTCGCAGCATTCGCACCCTGTTCGCGTGCCGTATTTAAGAACACCTTGAGATGTGCAGTTTGTTCCCTTATACGCTCCTGGCGCCCATTGCTGGCACAGGGAGGGGGGCACGATGTCTGAGCCTCACTCTCACTGCCACTCTCTGATACAGGGGTGCACGGTAACTCATCGGACTGCTGGCTCCTAGTACCCTTATTTTTATTCTTCTTTGCACGACCTTTCCTCGGTGCGAGGGGAACCTCTTCAGGCGGGGGAGGTGGTGGTAAGGAGGTGTCCATCACTTCCGAAATAGCAACTGGTGCACTATCCGAAACATCTGGGACCTCCCTAGCAACCGAATCCGATTCTGCCACAGCCGAGGCCAAAATAGGAGCGTCCTCCATTCGATCCTGTGGTGCGTCGAGAATAACATTTACCTCACTTGGTAAGTCCTCAGCACGAATGGGGTCGGCGGGTTGGGGCCTGGATACTGTGCCCGCAACCACGTCACTCATTAGTGGCACAAAGTGGCCGCCAGTAGCCGCAGCGTCACTACATGGGAGCTGCACGGGTCGTCTACGGGGACAATCAATACGTAAATGCTCAGTGGAATGACAAATTGAGCACGTGGGAGGCTGGCCAATATAAGTCACTTGAGCTCTACAGCCCGCAATCATAACGTAGGATGGAATGTGTTTCTTTAAGTCAATGCGCACACTTCGGACGCCGCTATTAACCTGATATCGGTACGCACTAGACCACTTTTCGTTAGTTATCGACAAGACCACGCCGTACTGAGTTAGAGCACGTGCAATCAAATCATTTCCACATTCAGGAGGCACATTAAATACTCGAACCGTTCTAACACCATAACCTGAGGGCACAATTTGCACCTCACTGACTGTTCCATTGACATGTCTAAATTTACGCACGCCGCCAAATTTTTCAAGAAATTTTTCACAAATGTCGCCGGAAAAGAACTTCAAAAATAGCGAATATTGAACGAAATTCAATTGAAACGTGTCCACTAGATCTTCAGGGATTTTCAAATCTTCGAATAAAAATTCGTGGATTTCAAAAGCGGTGGGCCGCAAAGCATCTCTGTCAAACGCAAACTGTGCAGTGTTCGCCCTAGTAATTGTCGACATGGTACTCACGTTGAAGGAACTTGAACGCGTGGACCGCGAAACACTCGCTGAGCGCCGCCCCGCGATGTAAACAAGCCGCAACCGCTCCGCTGCTCCGCGCGATGTGCATGGATACGCCGTCCGAATGCATCCGCATGTGCTCCCCTAGCCTACCTCGTAATGCGCCTAGGGCTACGATCACCATCGGCCGCTGCCGACTGGCGGGAAGCCGTCACAGCGCGGCGTGGGGGCGCCGGGTTGTGCGGTGGTGGTGTAATGGTCAGCATAGTTGCCTTCCAAGCAGTTGATCCGGGTTCGATTCCCGGCCACCGCAGCAGGCTTTTAATTTTGCGTATGAGTACTTTCGCCACGCGCCGTTAAATTAATGTTTTTTCTCCCTCTTACTCGCTACAGACCAGCCTACAGTATGTCTCGACTTGTCTCGACTTTGCTCAGCTGACGCGAGAGCTGACGCTCTCCAGTCGGCCTATATCAACACGACAAGCACGAGAAACGACTGAGAGAGGCAAGGAGAGGCGAGGCGCTGGACACACAGCACGCCGCTTCATTACACGGTGGCGTCTCCCTGACTGAATCGGGCTGCAGCTGCGAAAAGAAAGGAGAAAGAAAAATAGGAAGCAAAATTGCCAACAGTACCCTGTGTTCCCATGCGGTCACCCGCCCAAGCAGTGACAAGGGCCAAAGTTGTTACACGTCGGCAATCGGACATTTTCTTTCATTTTCTCTTTGCCGTATGAGAACCAGCGTATTCAACATAGTGTGGCCATTGCCGAGCGGACGCTGTAGCGCTTCCCGACAAGTCGGGTTCGGATCCTCTGTCAACGTCCACGCAGGGCGATGATCTTTTGGTCATCACACTCGCCAGCTGAAATCGGCGCTGCCCTTTCGTAGTAGTAAAAGCGTACTGGCCCGTGGGGGGATCGAACCCACGACCTTCGCGTTATTAGCACGACGCTCTAACCAACTGAGCTAACGGGCCTCGACGCGGACGGTTGCTCAGCCCTACGCTGGAAACACGTGGCATGAAGCCACACGCCACTTCTAGGGTCACCGTGTGTCTGCTCCGCTCGTCCATGTTCTGCTGGCGGTCATGAAACAGTAGCTGTATTGCGAGCAGCACGCACAGCTGAAACTTGAGACGATTCGTGTGGAAAAAATTCCGTTCCGGTACCGGGAATCGAACCAGGGCCTCCTGGGTGAAAGCCAGGTATCCTAGCCACTAGACCACACCGGATTTGGGCGTTCGTTCGACGGATCGGATGGTCTCTCGCACATTTCGTGCCGAGTCCCGCGTCGGCACCCTTCTCTCTTTGCGAGCGTCTTTGCGCATACAGACTGGCAAGGCGCGCACCTCAAAAGTCTCAGAGCAATGCTTTTGGCTTCTTGCTCTACTGGGAGAAGAGGAAAAGGAAAGCTGTGGGGAACCGCGCGTGCTGCGTTCTCGGTTCTTCTCAAGGGAATCCCGCTATACATTCTTGTGGATCGTGCATCTCAAGCGCGCAAGTCACACGGCACCGCGGGAAAAGCAAAATGATGCATCGGCCGGGAATCGAACCCGGGCCGCCCGCGTGGCAGGCGAGCATTCTACCACTGAACCACCGATGCTGAGGCCAGTAGCAATCTTACGCTGCTTCCCGAGCAGGTGTCTCGAGATAAAGTGGGACTGCCGTCAAGCGCCGTAGCATTCTGTCGAGAAAATGCTGCAGACGCTGAATCCTGCACTGTACTGCCTAAAAATGCCGCCAGAAGGCGGTCCTCTGCGTCTTCTTGCGTCGCCGGCGCCGACGCTTGCCAAAGGGTGCGAAATGTGCATGGATACGCCGTCCGAATGCATCCGCATGTGCTCCCCTAGCCTACCTCGTAATGCGCCTAGGGCTACGATCACCATCGGCCGCTGCCGACTGGCGGGAAGCCGTCACAGCGCGGCGTGGGGGCGCCGGGTTGTGCGGTGGTGGTGTAATGGTCAGCATAGTTGCCTTCCAAGCAGTTGATCTGGGTTCGATTCCCGGCCACCGCAGCAGGCTTTTAATTTTGCGTATGAGTACTTTCGCCACGCGCCGTCAAATTAATGTTTTTTCTCCCTCTTACTCGCTACAGACCAGCCTACAGTATGTCTCGACTTGTCTCGACTTTGCTCAGCTGACGCGAGAGCTGACGCTCTCCAGTCGGCCTATATCAACACGACAAGCACGAGAAACGACTGAGAGAGGCAAGGAGAGGCGAGGCGCTGGACACACAGCACGCCGCTTCATTACACGGTGGCGTCTCCCTGACTGAATCGGGCTGCAGCTGCGAAAAGAAAGGAGAAAGAAAAATAGGAAGCAAAATTGCCAACAGTACCCTGTGTTCCCATGCGGTCACCCGCCCAAGCAGTGACAAGGGCCAAAGTTGTTACACGTCGGCAATCGGACATTTTCTTTCATTTTCTCTTTGCCGTATGAGAACCAGCGTATTCAACATAGTGTGGCCATTGCCGAGCGGACGCTGTAGCGCTTCCCGACAAGTCGGGTTCGGATCCTCTGTCAACGTCCACGCAGGGCGATGATCTTTTGGTCATCACACTCGCCAGCTGAAATCGGCGCTGCCCTTTCGTAGTAGTAAAAGCGTACTGGCCCGTAGGGGGATCGAACCCACGACCTTCGCGATATTAGCACGACGCTCTAACCAACTGAGCTAACGGGCCTCGACGCGGACGGTTGCTCAGCCCTACGCTGGAAACACGTGGCATGAAGCCACACGCCACTTCTAGGGTCACCGTGTGTCTGCTCCGCTCGTCCATGTTCTGCTGGCGGTCATGAAACAGTAGCTGTATTGCGAGCAGCACGCACAGCTGAAACTTGAGACGATTCGTGTGGAAAAAATTCCGTTCCGGTACCGGGAATCGAACCAGGGCCTCCTGGGTGAAAGCCAGGTATCCTAGCCACTAGACCACACCGGATTTGGGCGTTCGTTCGACGGATCGGATGGTCTCTCGCACATTTCGTGCCGAGTCCCGCGTCGGCACCCTTCTCTCTTTGCGAGCGTCTTTGCGCATACAGACTGGCAAGGCGCGCACCTCAAAAGTCTCAGAGCAATGCTTTTGGCTTCTTGGTCTACTGGGAGAAGAGGAAAAGGAAAGCTGTGGGGAACCGCGCGTGCTGCGTTCTCGGTTCTTCTCAAGGGAATCCCGCTATACATTCTTGTGGATCGTGCATCTCAAGCGCGCAAGTCACACGGCACCGCGGGAAAAGCAAAATGATGCATCGGCCGGGAATCGAACCCGGGCCGCCCGCGTGGCAGGCGAGCATTCTACCACTGAACCACCGATGCTGAGGCCAGTAGCAATCTTACGCTGCTTCCCGAGCAGGTGTCTCGAGATAAAGTGGGACTGCCGTCAAGCGCCGTAGCATTCTGTCGAGAAAATGCTGCAGACGCTGAATCCTGCACTGTACTGCCTAAAAATGCCGCCAGAAGGCGGTCCTCTGCGTCTTCTTGCGTCGCCGGCGCCGACGCTTGCCAAAGGGTGCGAAATGTGCATGGATACGCCGTCCGAATGCATCCGCATGTGCTCCCCTAGCCTACCTCGTAATGCGCCTAGGGCTACGATCACCATCGGCCGCTGCCGACTGGCGGGAAGCCGTCACAGCGCGGCGTGGGGGCGCCGGGTTGTGCGGTGGTGGTGTAATGGTCAGCATAGTTGCCTTCCAAGCAGTTGATCTGGGTTCGATTCCCGGCCACCGCAGCAGGCTTTTAATTTTGCGTATGAGTACTTTCGCCACGCGCCGTCAAATTAATGTTTTTTCTCCCTCTTACTCGCTACAGACCAGCCTACAGTATGTCTCGACTTGTCTCGACTTTGCTCAGCTGACGCGAGAGCTGACGCTCTCCAGTCGGCCTATATCAACACGACAAGCACGAGAAACGACTGAGAGAGGCAAGGAGAGGCGAGGCGCTGGACACACAGCACGCCGCTTCATTACACGGTGGCGTCTCCCTGACTGAATCGGGCTGCAGCTGCGAAAAGAAAGGAGAAAGAAAAATAGGAAGCAAAATTGCCAACAGTACCCTGTGTTCCCATGCGGTCACCCGCCCAAGCAGTGACAAGGGCCAAAGTTGTTACACGTCGGCAATCGGACATTTTCTTTCATTTTCTCTTTGCCGTATGAGAACCAGCGTATTCAACATAGTGTGGCCATTGCCGAGCGGACGCTGTAGCGCTTCCCGACAAGTCGGGTTCGGATCCTCTGTCAACGTCCACGCAGGGCGATGATCTTTTGGTCATCACACTCGCCAGCTGAAATCGGCGCTGCCCTTTCGTAGTAGTAAAAGCGTACTGGCCCGTGGGGGGATCGAACCCACGACCTTCGCGATATTAGCACGACGCTCTAACCAACTGAGCTAACGGGCCTCGACGCGGACGGTTGCTCAGCCCTACGCTGGAAACACGTGGCATGAAGCCACACGCCACTTCTAGGGTCACCGTGTGTCTGCTCCGCTCGTCCATGTTCTGCTGGCGGTCATGAAACAGTAGCTGTATTGCGAGCAGCACGCACAGCTGAAACTTGAGACGATTCGTGTGGAAAAAATTCCGTTCCGGTACCGGGAATCGAACCAGGGCCTCCTGGGTGAAAGCCAGGTATCCTAGCCACTAGACCACACCGGATTTGGGCGTTCGTTCGACGGATCGGATGGTCTCTCGCACATTTCGTGCCGAGTCCCGCGTCGGCACCCTTCTCTCTTTGCGAGCGTCTTTGCGCATACAGACTGGCAAGGCGCGCACCTCAAAAGTCTCAGAGCAATGCTTTTGGCTTCTTGGTCTACTGGGAGAAGAGGAAAAGGAAAGCTGTGGGGAACCGCGCGTGCTGCGTTCTCGGTTCTTCTCAAGGGAATCCCGCTATACATTCTTGTGGATCGTGCATCTCAAGCGCGCAAGTCACACGGCACCGCGGGAAAAGCAAAATGATGCATCGGCCGGGAATCGAACCCGGGCCGCCCGCGTGGCAGGCGAGCATTCTACCACTGAACCACCGATGCTGAGGCCAGTAGCAATCTTACGCTGCTTCCCGAGCAGGTGTCTCGAGATAAAGTGGGACTGCCGTCAAGCGCCGTAGCATTCTGTCGAGAAAATGCTGCAGACGCTGAATCCTGCACTGTACTGCCTAAAAATGCCGCCAGAAGGCGGTCCTCTGCGTCTTCTTGCGTCGCCGGCGCCGACGCTTGCCAAAGGGTGCGAAATGTGCATGGATACGCCGTCCGAATGCATCCGCATGTGCTCCCCTAGCCTACCTCGTAATGCGCCTAGGGCTACGATCACCATCGGCCGCTGCCGACTGGCGGGAAGCCGTCACAGCGCGGCGTGGGGGCGCCGGGTTGTGCGGTGGTGGTGTAATGGTCAGCATAGTTGCCTTCCAAGCAGTTGATCTGGGTTCGATTCCCGGCCACCGCAGCAGGCTTTTAATTTTGCGTATGAGTACTTTCGCCACGCGCCGTCAAATTAATGTTTTTTCTCCCTCTTACTCGCTACAGACCAGCCTACAGTATGTCTCGACTTGTCTCGACTTTGCTCAGCTGACGCGAGAGCTGACGCTCTCCAGTCGGCCTATATCAACACGACAAGCACGAGAAACGACTGAGAGAGGCAAGGAGAGGCGAGGCGCTGGACACACAGCACGCCGCTTCATTACACGGTGGCGTCTCCCTGACTGAATCGGGCTGCAGCTGCGAAAAGAAAGGAGAAAGAAAAATAGGAAGCAAAATTGCCAACAGTACCCTGTGTTCCCATGCGGTCACCCGCCCAAGCAGTGACAAGGGCCAAAGTTGTTACACGTCGGCAATCGGACATTTTCTTTCATTTTCTCTTTGCCGTATGAGAACCAGCGTATTCAACATAGTGTGGCCATTGCCGAGCGGACGCTGTAGCGCTTCCCGACAAGTTGGGTTCGGATCCTCTGTCAACGTCCACGCAGGGCGATGATCTTTTGGTCATCACACTCGCCAGCTGAAATCGGCGCTGCCCTTTCGTAGTAGTAAAAGCGTACTGGCCCGTGGGGGGATCGAACCCACGACCTTCGCGTTATTAGCACGACGCTCTAACCAACTGAGCTAACGGGCCTCGACGCGGACGGTTGCTCAGCCCTACGCTGGAAACACGTGGCATGAAGCCACACGCCACTTCTAGGGTCACCGTGTGTCTGCTCCGCTCGTCCATGTTCTGCTGGCGGTCATGAAACAGTAGCTGTATTGCGAGCAGCACGCACAGCTGAAACTTGAGACGATTCGTGTGGAAAAAATTCCGTTCCGGTACCGGGAATCGAACCAGGGCCTCCTGGGTGAAAGCCAGGTATCTTAGCCACTAGACCACACCGGATTTGGGCGTCGTTCGACGGATCGGATGGTCTCTCGCACATTTCGTGCCGAGTCCCGCGTCGGCACCCTTCTCTCTTTGCGAGCGTCTTTGCGCATACAGACTGGCAAGGCGCGCACCTCAAAAGTCTCAGAGCAATGCTTTTGGCTTCTTGCTCTACTGGGAGAAGAGGAAAAGGAAAGCTGTGGGGAACCGCGCGTGCTGCGTTCTCGGTTCTTCTCAAGGGAATCCCGCTATACATTCTTGTGGATCGTGCATCTCAAGCGCGCAAGTCACACGGCACCGCGGGAAAAGCAAAATGATGCATCGGCCGGGAATCGAACCCGGGCCGCCCGCGTGGCAGGCGAGCATTCTACCACTGAACCACCGATGCTGAGGCCAGTAGCAATCTTACGCTGCTTCCCGAGCAGGTGTCTCGAGATAAAGTGGGACTGCCGTCAAGCGCCGTAGCATTCTGTCGAGAAAATGCTGCAGACGCTGAATCCTGCACTGTACTGCCTAAAAATGCCGCCAGAAGGCGGTCCTCTGCGTCTTCTTGCGTCGCCGGCGCCGACGCTTGCCAAAGGGTGCGAAATGTGCATGGATACGCCGTCCGAATGCATCCGCATGTGCTCCCCTAGCCTACCTCGTAATGCGCCTAGGGCTACGATCACCATCGGCCGCTGCCGACTGGCGGGAAGCCGTCACAGCGCGGCGTGGGGGCGCCGGGTTGTGCGGTGGTGGTGTAATGGTCAGCATAGTTGCCTTCCAAGCAGTTGATCTGGGTTCGATTCCCGGCCACCGCAGCAGGCTTTTAATTTTGCGTATGAGTACTTTCGCCACGCGCCGTCAAATTAATGTTTTTTCTCCCTCTTACTCGCTACAGACCAGCCTACAGTATGTCTCGACTTGTCTCGACTTTGCTCAGCTGACGCGAGAGCTGACGCTCTCCAGTCGGCCTATATCAACACGACAAGCACGAGAAACGACTGAGAGAGGCAAGGAGAGGCGAGGCGCTGGACACACAGCACGCCGCTTCATTACACGGTGGCGTCTCCCTGACTGAATCGGGCTGCAGCTGCGAAAAGAAAGGAGAAAGAAAAATAGGAAGCAAAATTGCCAACAGTACCCTGTGTTCCCATGCGGTCACCCGCCCAAGCAGTGACAAGGGCCAAAGTTGTTACACGTCGGCAATCGGACATTTTCTTTCATTTTCTCTTTGCCGTATGAGAACCAGCGTATTCAACATAGTGTGGCCATTGCCGAGCGGACGCTGTAGCGCTTCCCGACAAGTCGGGTTCGGATCCTCTGTCAACGTCCACGCAGGGCGATGATCTTTTGGTCATCACACTCGCCAGCTGAAATCGGCGCTGCCCTTTCGTAGTAGTAAAAGCGTACTGGCCCGTGGGGGGATCGAACCCACGACCTTCGCGATATTAGCACGACGCTCTAACCAACTGAGCTAACGGGCCTCGACGCGGACGGTTGCTCAGCCCTACGCTGGAAACACGTGGCATGAAGCCACACGCCACTTCTAGGGTCACCGTGTGTCTGCTCCGCTCGTCCATGTTCTGCTGGCGGTCATGAAACAGTAGCTGTATTGCGAGCAGCACGCACAGCTGAAACTTGAGACGATTCGTGTGGAAAAAATTCCGTTCCGGTACCGGGAATCGAACCAGGGCCTCCTGGGTGAAAGCCAGGTATCCTAGCCACTAGACCACACCGGATTTGGGCGTTCGTTCGACGGATCGGATGGTCTCTCGCACATTTCGTGCCGAGTCCCGCGTCGGCACCCTTCTCTCTTTGCGAGCGTCTTTGCGCATACAGACTGGCAAGGCGCGCACCTCAAAAGTCTCAGAGCAATGCTTTTGGCTTCTTGGTCTACTGGGAGAAGAGGAAAAGGAAAGCTGTGGGGAACCGCGCGTGCTGCGTTCTCGGTTCTTCTCAAGGGAATCCCGCTATACATTCTTGTGGATCGTGCATCTCAAGCGCGCAAGTCACACGGCACCGCGGGAAAAGCAAAATGATGCATCGGCCGGGAATCGAACCCGGGCCGCCCGCGTGGCAGGCGAGCATTCTACCACTGAACCACCGATGCTGAGGCCAGTAGCAATCTTACGCTGCTTCCCGAGCAGGTGTCTCGAGATAAAGTGGGACTGCCGTCAAGCGCCGTAGCATTCTGTCGAGAAAATGCTGCAGACGCTGAATCCTGCACTGTACTGCCTAAAAATGCCGCCAGAAGGCGGTCCTCTGCGTCTTCTTGCGTCGCCGGCGCCGACGCTTGCCAAAGGGTGCGAAATGTGCATGGATACGCCGTCCGAATGCATCCGCATGTGCTCCCCTAGCCTACCTCGTAATGCGCCTAGGGCTACGATCACCATCGGCCGCTGCCGACTGGCGGGAAGCCGTCACAGCGCGGCGTGGGGGCGCCGGGTTGTGCGGTGGTGGTGTAATGGTCAGCATAGTTGCCTTCCAAGCAGTTGATCTGGGTTCGATTCCCGGCCACCGCAGCAGGCTTTTAATTTTGCGTATGAGTACTTTCGCCACGCGCCGTCAAATTAATGTTTTTTCTCCCTCTTACTCGCTACAGACCAGCCTACAGTATGTCTCGACTTGTCTCGACTTTGCTCAGCTGACGCGAGAGCTGACGCTCTCCAGTCGGCCTATATCAACACGACAAGCACGAGAAACGACTGAGAGAGGCAAGGAGAGGCGAGGCGCTGGACACACAGCACGCCGCTTCATTACACGGTGGCGTCTCCCTGACTGAATCGGGCTGCAGCTGCGAAAAGAAAGGAGAAAGAAAAATAGGAAGCAAAATTGCCAACAGTACCCTGTGTTCCCATGCGGTCACCCGCCCAAGCAGTGACAAGGGCCAAAGTTGTTACACGTCGGCAATCGGACATTTTCTTTCATTTTCTCTTTGCCGTATGAGAACCAGCGTATTCAACATAGTGTGGCCATTGCCGAGCGGACGCTGTAGCGCTTCCCGACAAGTCGGGTTCGGATCCTCTGTCAACGTCCACGCAGGGCGATGATCTTTTGGTCATCACACTCGCCAGCTGAAATCGGCGCTGCCCTTTCGTAGTAGTAAAAGCGTACTGGCCCGTGGGGGGATCGAACCCACGACCTTCGCGATATTAGCACGACGCTCTAACCAACTGAGCTAACGGGCCTCGACGCGGACGGTTGCTCAGCCCTACGCTGGAAACACGTGGCATGAAGCCACACGCCACTTCTAGGGTCACCGTGTGTCTGCTCCGCTCGTCCATGTTCTGCTGGCGGTCATGAAACAGTAGCTGTATTGCGAGCAGCACGCACAGCTGAAACTTGAGACGATTCGTGTGGAAAAAATTCCGTTCCGGTACCGGGAATCGAACCAGGGCCTCCTGGGTGAAAGCCAGGTATCCTAGCCACTAGACCACACCGGATTTGGGCGTTCGTTCGACGGATCGGATGGTCTCTCGCACATTTCGTGCCGAGTCCCGCGTCGGCACCCTTCTCTCTTTGCGAGCGTCTTTGCGCATACAGACTGGCAAGGCGCGCACCTCAAAAGTCTCAGAGCAATGCTTTTGGCTTCTTGGTCTACTGGGAGAAGAGGAAAAGGAAAGCTGTGGGGAACCGCGCGTGCTGCGTTCTCGGTTCTTCTCAAGGGAATCCCGCTATACATTCTTGTGGATCGTGCATCTCAAGCGCGCAAGTCACACGGCACCGCGGGAAAAGCAAAATGATGCATCGGCCGGGAATCGAACCCGGGCCGCCCGCGTGGCAGGCGAGCATTCTACCACTGAACCACCGATGCTGAGGCCAGTAGCAATCTTACGCTGCTTCCCGAGCAGGTGTCTCGAGATAAAGTGGGACTGCCGTCAAGCGCCGTAGCATTCTGTCGAGAAAATGCTGCAGACGCTGAATCCTGCACTGTACTGCCTAAAAATGCCGCCAGAAGGCGGTCCTCTGCGTCTTCTTGCGTCGCCGGCGCCGACGCTTGCCAAAGGGTGCGAAATGTGCATGGATACGCCGTCCGAATGCATCCGCATGTGCTCCCCTAGCCTACCTCGTAATGCGCCTAGGGCTACGATCACCATCGGCCGCTGCCGACTGGCGGGAAGCCGTCACAGCGCGGCGTGGGGGCGCCGGGTTGTGCGGTGGTGGTGTAATGGTCAGCATAGTTGCCTTCCAAGCAGTTGATCTGGGTTCGATTCCCGGCCACCGCAGCAGGCTTTTAATTTTGCGTATGAGTACTTTCGCCACGCGCCGTCAAATTAATGTTTTTTCTCCCTCTTACTCGCTACAGACCAGCCTACAGTATGTCTCGACTTGTCTCGACTTTGCTCAGCTGACGCGAGAGCTGACGCTCTCCAGTCGGCCTATATCAACACGACAAGCACGAGAAACGACTGAGAGAGGCAAGGAGAGGCGAGGCGCTGGACACACAGCACGCCGCTTCATTACACGGTGGCGTCTCCCTGACTGAATCGGGCTGCAGCTGCGAAAAGAAAGGAGAAAGAAAAATAGGAAGCAAAATTGCCAACAGTACCCTGTGTTCCCATGCGGTCACCCGCCCAAGCAGTGACAAGGGCCAAAGTTGTTACACGTCGGCAATCGGACATTTTCTTTCATTTTCTCTTTGCCGTATGAGAACCAGCGTATTCAACATAGTGTGGCCATTGCCGAGCGGACGCTGTAGCGCTTCCCGACAAGTCGGGTTCGGATCCTCTGTCAACGTCCACGCAGGGCGATGATCTTTTGGTCATCACACTCGCCAGCTGAAATCGGCGCTGCCCTTTCGTAGTAGTAAAAGCGTACTGGCCCGTGGGGGGATCGAACCCACGACCTTCGCGTTATTAGCACGACGCTCTAACCAACTGAGCTAACGGGCCTCGACGCGGACGGTTGCTCAGCCCTACGCTGGAAACACGTGGCATGAAGCCACACGCCACTTCTAGGGTCACCGTGTGTCTGCTCCGCTCGTCCATGTTCTGCTGGCGGTCATGAAACAGTAGCTGTATTGCGAGCAGCACGCACAGCTGAAACTTGAGACGATTCGTGTGGAAAAAATTCCGTTCCGGTACCGGGAATCGAACCAGGGCCTCCTGGGTGAAAGCCAGGTATCTTAGCCACTAGACCACACCGGATTTGGGCGTCGTTCGACGGATCGGATGGTCTCTCGCACATTTCGTGCCGAGTCCCGCGTCGGCACCCTTCTCTCTTTGCGAGCGTCTTTGCGCATACAGACTGGCAAGGCGCGCACCTCAAAAGTCTCAGAGCAATGCTTTTGGCTTCTTGCTCTACTGGGAGAAGAGGAAAAGGAAAGCTGTGGGGAACCGCGCGTGCTGCGTTCTCGGTTCTTCTCAAGGGAATCCCGCTATACATTCTTGTGGATCGTGCATCTCAAGCGCGCAAGTCACACGGCACCGCGGGAAAAGCAAAATGATGCATCGGCCGGGAATCGAACCCGGGCCGCCCGCGTGGCAGGCGAGCATTCTACCACTGAACCACCGATGCTGAGGCCAGTAGCAATCTTACGCTGCTTCCCGAGCAGGTGTCTCGAGATAAAGTGGGACTGCCGTCAAGCGCCGTAGCATTCTGTCGAGAAAATGCTGCAGACGCTGAATCCTGCACTGTACTGCCTAAAAATGCCGCCAGAAGGCGGTCCTCTGCGTCTTCTTGCGTCGCCGGCGCCGACGCTTGCCAAAGGGTGCGAAATGTGCATGGATACGCCGTCCGAATGCATCCGCATGTGCTCCCCTAGCCTACCTCGTAATGCGCCTAGGGCTACGATCACCATCGGCCGCTGCCGACTGGCGGGAAGCCGTCACAGCGCGGCGTGGGGGCGCCGGGTTGTGCGGTGGTGGTGTAATGGTCAGCATAGTTGCCTTCCAAGCAGTTGATCTGGGTTCGATTCCCGGCCACCGCAACAGGCTTTTAATTTTGCGTATGAGTACTTTCGCCACGCGCCGTCAAATTAATGTTTTTTCTCCCTCTTACTCGCTACAGACCAGCCTACAGTATGTCTCGACTTGTCTCGACTTTGCTCAGCTGACGCGAGAGCTGACGCTCTCCAGTCGGCCTATATCAACACGACAAGCACGAGAAACGACTGAGAGAGGCAAGGAGAGGCGAGGCGCTGGACACACAGCACGCCGCTTCATTACACGGTGGCGTCTCCCTGACTGAATCGGGCTGCAGCTGCGAAAAGAAAGGAGAAAGAAAAATAGGAAGCAAAATTGCCAACAGTACCCTGTGTTCCCATGCGGTCACCCGCCCAAGCAGTGACAAGGGCCAAAGTTGTTACACGTCGGCAATCGGACATTTTCTTTCATTTTCTCTTTGCCGTATGAGAACCAGCGTATTCAACATAGTGTGGCCATTGCCGAGCGGACGCTGTAGCGCTTCCCGACAAGTCGGGTTCGGATCCTCTGTCAACGTCCACGCAGGGCGATGATCTTTTGGTCATCACACTCGCCAGCTGAAATCGGCGCTGCCCTTTCGTAGTAGTAAAAGCGTACTGGCCCGTGGGGGGATCGAACCCACGACCTTCGCGATATTAGCACGACGCTCTAACCAACTGAGCTAACGGGCCTCGACGCGGACGGTTGCTCAGCCCTACGCTGGAAACACGTGGCATGAAGCCACACGCCACTTCTAGGGTCACCGTGTGTCTGCTCCGCTCGTCCATGTTCTGCTGGCGGTCATGAAACAGTAGCTGTATTGCGAGCAGCACGCACAGCTGAAACTTGAGACGATTCGTGTGGAAAAAATTCCGTTCCGGTACCGGGAATCGAACCAGGGCCTCCTGGGTGAAAGCCAGGTATCCTAGCCACTAGACCACACCGGATTTGGGCGTTCGTTCGACGGATCGGATGGTCTCTCGCACATTTCGTGCCGAGTCCCGCGTCGGCACCCTTCTCTCTTTGCGAGCGTCTTTGCGCATACAGACTGGCAAGGCGCGCACCTCAAAAGTCTCAGAGCAATGCTTTTGGCTTCTTGGTCTACTGGGAGAAGAGGAAAAGGAAAGCTGTGGGGAACCGCGCGTGCTGCGTTCTCGGTTCTTCTCAAGGGAATCCCGCTATACATTCTTGTGGATCGTGCATCTCAAGCGCGCAAGTCACACGGCACCGCGGGAAAAGCAAAATGATGCATCGGCCGGGAATCGAACCCGGGCCGCCCGCGTGGCAGGCGAGCATTCTACCACTGAACCACCGATGCTGAGGCCAGTAGCAATCTTACGCTGCTTCCCGAGCAGGTGTCTCGAGATAAAGTGGGACTGCCGTCAAGCGCCGTAGCATTCTGTCGAGAAAATGCTGCAGACGCTGAATCCTGCACTGTACTGCCTAAAAATGCCGCCAGAAGGCGGTCCTCTGCGTCTTCTTGCGTCGCCGGCGCCGACGCTTGCCAAAGGGTGCGAAATGTGCATGGATACGCCGTCCGAATGCATCCGCATGTGCTCCCCTAGCCTACCTCGTAATGCGCCTAGGGCTACGATCACCATCGGCCGCTGCCGACTGGCGGGAAGCCGTCACAGCGCGGCGTGGGGGCGCCGGGTTGTGCGGTGGTGGTGTAATGGTCAGCATAGTTGCCTTCCAAGCAGTTGATCTGGGTTCGATTCCCGGCCACCGCAGCAGGCTTTTAATTTTGCGTATGAGTACTTTCGCCACGCGCCGTCAAATTAATGTTTTTTCTCCCTCTTACTCGCTACAGACCAGCCTACAGTATGTCTCGACTTGTCTCGACTTTGCTCAGCTGACGCGAGAGC
Organism: Schistocerca cancellata; assembly: GCF_023864275.1. NCBI lineage: Eukaryota > Metazoa > Arthropoda > Insecta > Orthoptera > Acrididae > Schistocerca > Schistocerca cancellata. Next base: position 1,097,851,886 of record NC_064627.1, read on the forward strand.
TGACGCTCTCCAGTCGGCCTATATCAACACGACAAGCACGAGAAACGACTGAGAGAGGCAAGGAGAGGCGAGGCGCTGGACACACAGCACGCCGCTTCATTACACGGTGGCGTCTCCCTGACTGAATCGGGCTGCAGCTGCGAAAAGAAAGGAGAAAGAAAAATAGGAAGCAAAATTGCCAACAGTACCCTGTGTTCCCATGCGGTCACCCGCCCAAGCAGTGACAAGGGCCAAAGTTGTTACACGTCGGCAATCGGACATTTTCTTTCATTTTCTCTTTGCCGTATGAGAACCAGCGTATTCAACATAGTGTGGCCATTGCCGAGCGGACGCTGTAGCGCTTCCCGACAAGTCGGGTTCGGATCCTCTGTCAACGTCCACGCAGGGCGATGATCTTTTGGTCATCACACTCGCCAGCTGAAATCGGCGCTGCCCTTTCGTAGTAGTAAAAGCGTACTGGCCCGTGGGGGGATCGAACCCACGACCTTCGCGTTATTAGCACGACGCTCTAACCAACTGAGCTAACGGGCCTCGACGCGGACGGTTGCTCAGCCCTACGCTGGAAACACGTGGCATGAAGCCACACGCCACTTCTAGGGTCACCGTGTGTCTGCTCCGCTCGTCCATGTTCTGCTGGCGGTCATGAAACAGTAGCTGTATTGCGAGCAGCACGCACAGCTGAAACTTGAGACGATTCGTGTGGAAAAAATTCCGTTCCGGTACCGGGAATCGAACCAGGGCCTCCTGGGTGAAAGCCAGGTATCTTAGCCACTAGACCACACCGGATTTGGGCGTCGTTCGACGGATCGGATGGTCTCTCGCACATTTCGTGCCGAGTCCCGCGTCGGCACCCTTCTCTCTTTGCGAGCGTCTTTGCGCATACAGACTGGCAAGGCGCGCACCTCAAAAGTCTCAGAGCAATGCTTTTGGCTTCTTGCTCTACTGGGAGAAGAGGAAAAGGAAAGCTGTGGGGAACCGCGCGTGCTGCGTTCTCGGTTCTTCTCAAGGGAATCCCGCTATACATTCTTGTGGATCGTGCATCTCAAGCGCGCAAGTCACACGGCACCGCGGGAAAAGCAAAATGATGCATCGGCCGGGAATCGAACCCGGGCCGCCCGCGTGGCAGGCGAGCATTCTACCACTGAACCACCGATGCTGAGGCCAGTAGCAATCTTACGCTGCTTCCCGAGCAGGTGTCTCGAGATAAAGTGGGACTGCCGTCAAGCGCCGTAGCATTCTGTCGAGAAAATGCTGCAGACGCTGAATCCTGCACTGTACTGCCTAAAAATGCCGCCAGAAGGCGGTCCTCTGCGTCTTCTTGCGTCGCCGGCGCCGACGCTTGCCAAAGGGTGCGAAATGTGCATGGATACGCCGTCCGAATGCATCCGCATGTGCTCCCCTAGCCTACCTCGTAATGCGCCTAGGGCTACGATCACCATCGGCCGCTGCCGACTGGCGGGAAGCCGTCACAGCGCGGCGTGGGGGCGCCGGGTTGTGCGGTGGTGGTGTAATGGTCAGCATAGTTGCCTTCCAAGCAGTTGATCTGGGTTCGATTCCCGGCCACCGCAGCAGGCTTTTAATTTTGCGTATGAGTACTTTCGCCACGCGCCGTCAAATTAATGTTTTTTCTCCCTCTTACTCGCTACAGACCAGCCTACAGTATGTCTCGACTTGTCTCGACTTTGCTCAGCTGACGCGAGAGCTGACGCTCTCCAGTCGGCCTATATCAACACGACAAGCACGAGAAACGACTGAGAGAGGCAAGGAGAGGCGAGGCGCTGGACACACAGCACGCCGCTTCATTACACGGTGGCGTCTCCCTGACTGAATCGGGCTGCAGCTGCGAAAAGAAAGGAGAAAGAAAAATAGGAAGCAAAATTGCCAACAGTACCCTGTGTTCCCATGCGGTCACCCGCCCAAGCAGTGACAAGGGCCAAAGTTGTTACACGTCGGCAATCGGACATTTTCTTTCATTTTCTCTTTGCCGTATGAGAACCAGCGTATTCAACATAGTGTGGCCATTGCCGAGCGGACGCTGTAGCGCTTCCCGACAAGTCGGGTTCGGATCCTCTGTCAACGTCCACGCAGGGCGATGATCTTTTGGTCATCACACTCGCCAGCTGAAATCGGCGCTGCCCTTTCGTAGTAGTAAAAGCGTACTGGCCCGTGGGGGGATCGAACCCACGACCTTCGCGATATTAGCACGACGCTCTAACCAACTGAGCTAACGGGCCTCGACGCGGACGGTTGCTCAGCCCTACGCTGGAAACACGTGGCATGAAGCCACACGCCACTTCTAGGGTCACCGTGTGTCTGCTCCGCTCGTCCATGTTCTGCTGGCGGTCATGAAACAGTAGCTGTATTGCGAGCAGCACGCACAGCTGAAACTTGAGACGATTCGTGTGGAAAAAATTCCGTTCCGGTACCGGGAATCGAACCAGGGCCTCCTGGGTGAAAGCCAGGTATCCTAGCCACTAGACCACACCGGATTTGGGCGTTCGTTCGACGGATCGGATGGTCTCTCGCACATTTCGTGCCGAGTCCCGCGTCGGCACCCTTCTCTCTTTGCGAGTCTTTGCGCATACAGACTGGCAAGGCGCGCACCTCAAAAGTCTCAGAGCAATGCTTTTGGCTTCTTGCTCTACTGGGAGAAGAGGAAAAGGAAAGCTGTGGGGAACCGCGCGTGCTGCGTTCTCGGTTCTTCTCAAGGGAATCCCGCTATACATTCTTGTGGATCGTGCATCTCAAGCGCGCAAGTCACACGGCACCGCGGGAAAAGCAAAATGATGCATCGGCCGGGAATCGAACCCGGGCCGCCCGCGTGGCAGGCGAGCATTCTACCACTGAACCACCGATGCTGAGGCCAGTAGCAATCTTACGCTGCTTCCCGAGCAGGTGTCTCGAGATAAAGTGGGACTGCCGTCAAGCGCCGTAGCATTCTGTCGAGAAAATGCTGCAGACGCTGAATCCTGCACTGTACTGCCTAAAAATGCCGCCAGAAGACGGTCCTCTGCGTCTTCTTGCGTCGCCGGCGCCGACGCTTGCCAAAGGGTGCGAAATGTGCATGGATACGCCGTCCGAATGCATCCGCATGTGCTCCCCTAGCCTACCTCGTAATGCGCCTAGGGCTACGATCACCATCGGCCGCTGCCGACTGGCGGGAAGCCGTCACAGCGCGGCGTGGGGGCGCCGGGTTGTGCGGTGGTGGTGTAATGGTCAGCATAGTTGCCTTCCAAGCAGTTGATCCGGGTTCGATTCCCGGCCACCGCAGCAGGCTTTTAATTTTGCGTATGAGTACTTTCGCCACGCGCCGTTAAATTAATGTTTTTTCTCCCTCTTACTCGCTACAGACCAGCCTACAGTATGTCTCGACTTGTCTCGACTTTGCTCAGCTGACGCGAGAGCTGACGCTCTCCAGTCGGCCTATATCAACACGACAAGCACGAGAAACGACTGAGAGAGGCAAGGAGAGGCGAGGCGCTGGACACACAGCACGCCGCTTCATTACACGGTGGCGTCTCCCTGACTGAATCGGGCTGCAGCTGCGAAAAGAAAGGAGAAAGAAAAATAGGAAGCAAAATTGCCAACAGTACCCTGTGTTCCCATGCGGTCACCCGCCCAAGCAGTGACAAGGGCCAAAGTTGTTACACGTCGGCAATCGGACATTTTCTTTCATTTTCTCTTTGCCGTATGAGAACCAGCGTATTCAACATAGTGTGGCCATTGCCGAGCGGACGCTGTAGCGCTTCCCGACAAGTCGGGTTCGGATCCTCTGTCAACGTCCACGCAGGGCGATGATCTTTTGGTCATCACACTCGCCAGCTGAAATCGGCGCTGCCCTTTCGTAGTAGTAAAAGCGTACTGGCCCGTGGGGGGATCGAACCCACGACCTTCGCGTTATTAGCACGACGCTCTAACCAACTGAGCTAACGGGCCTCGACGCGGACGGTTGCTCAGCCCTACGCTGGAAACACGTGGCATGAAGCCACACGCCACTTCTAGGGTCACCGTGTGTCTGCTCCGCTCGTCCATGTTCTGCTGGCGGTCATGAAACAGTAGCTGTATTGCGAGCAGCACGCACAGCTGAAACTTGAGACGATTCGTGTGGAAAAAATTCCGTTCCGGTACCGGGAATCGAACCAGGGCCTCCTGGGTGAAAGCCAGGTATCCTAGCCACTAGACCACACCGGATTTGGGCGTTCGTTCGACGGATCGGATGGTCTCTCGCACATTTCGTGCCGAGTCCCGCGTCGGCACCCTTCTCTCTTTGCGAGCGTCTTTGCGCATACAGACTGGCAAGGCGCGCACCTCAAAAGTCTCAGAGCAATGCTTTTGGCTTCTTGCTCTACTGGGAGAAGAGGAAAAGGAAAGCTGTGGGGAACCGCGCGTGCTGCGTTCTCGGTTCTTCTCAAGGGAATCCCGCTATACATTCTTGTGGATCGTGCATCTCAAGCGCGCAAGTCACACGGCACCGCGGGAAAAGCAAAATGATGCATCGGCCGGGAATCGAACCCGGGCCGCCCGCGTGGCAGGCGAGCATTCTACCACTGAACCACCGATGCTGAGGCCAGTAGCAATCTTACGCTGCTTCCCGAGCAGGTGTCTCGAGATAAAGTGGGACTGCCGTCAAGCGCCGTAGCATTCTGTCGAGAAAATGCTGCAGACGCTGAATCCTGCACTGTACTGCCTAAAAATGCCGCCAGAAGACGGTCCTCTGCGTCTTCTTGCGTCGCCGGCGCCGACGCTTGCCAAAGGGTGCGAAATGTGCATGGATACGCCGTCCGAATGCATCCGCATGTGCTCCCCTAGCCTACCTCGTAATGCGCCTAGGGCTACGATCACCATCGGCCGCTGCCGACTGGCGGGAAGCCGTCACAGCGCGGCGTGGGGGCGCCGGGTTGTGCGGTGGTGGTGTAATGGTCAGCATAGTTGCCTTCCAAGCAGTTGATCCGGGTTCGATTCCCGGCCACCGCAGCAGGCTTTTAATTTTGCGTATGAGTACTTTCGCCACGCGCCGTTAAATTAATGTTTTTTCTCCCTCTTACTCGCTACAGACCAGCCTACAGTATGTCTCGACTTGTCTCGACTTTGCTCAGCTGACGCGAGAGCTGACGCTCTCCAGTCGGCCTATATCAACACGACAAGCACGAGAAACGACTGAGAGAGGCAAGGAGAGGCGAGGCGCTGGACACACAGCACGCCGCTTCATTACACGGTGGCGTCTCCCTGACTGAATCGGGCTGCAGCTGCGAAAAGAAAGGAGAAAGAAAAATAGGAAGCAAAATTGCCAACAGTACCCTGTGTTCCCATGCGGTCACCCGCCCAAGCAGTGACAAGGGCCAAAGTTGTTACACGTCGGCAATCGGACATTTTCTTTCATTTTCTCTTTGCCGTATGAGAACCAGCGTATTCAACATAGTGTGGCCATTGCCGAGCGGACGCTGTAGCGCTTCCCGACAAGTCGGGTTCGGATCCTCTGTCAACGTCCACGCAGGGCGATGATCTTTTGGTCATCACACTCGCCAGCTGAAATCGGCGCTGCCCTTTCGTAGTAGTAAAAGCGTACTAGCCCGTGGGGGGATCGAACCCACGACCTTCGCGTTATTAGCACGACGCTCTAACCAACTGAGCTAACGGGCCTCGACGCGGACGGTTGCTCAGCCCTACGCTGGAAACACGTGGCATGAAGCCACACGCCACTTCTAGGGTCACCGTGTGTCTGCTCCGCTCGTCCATGTTCTGCTGGCGGTCATGAAACAGTAGCTGTATTGCGAGCAGCACGCACAGCTGAAACTTGAGACGATTCGTGTGGAAAAAATTCCGTTCCGGTACCGGGAATCGAACCAGGGCCTCCTGGGTGAAAGCCAGGTATCCTAGCCACTAGACCACACCGGATTTGGGCGTTCGTTCGACGGATCGGATGGTCTCTCGCACATTTCGTGCCGAGTCCCGCGTCGGCACCCTTCTCTCTTTGCGAGCGTCTTTGCGCATACAGACTGGCAAGGCGCGCACCTCAAAAGTCTCAGAGCAATGCTTTTGGCTTCTTGCTCTACTGGGAGAAGAGGAAAAGGAAAGCTGTGGGGAACCGCGCGTGCTGCGTTCTCGGTTCTTCTCAAGGGAATCCCGCTATACATTCTTGTGGATCGTGCATCTCAAGCGCGCAAGTCACACGGCACCGCGGGAAAAGCAAAATGATGCATCGGCCGGGAATCGAACCCGGGCCGCCCGCGTGGCAGGCGAGCATTCTACCACTGAACCACCGATGCTGAGGCCAGTAGCAATCTTACGCTGCTTCCCGAGCAGGTGTCTCGAGATAAAGTGGGACTGCCGTCAAGCGCCGTAGCATTCTGTCGAGAAAATGCTGCAGACGCTGAATCCTGCACTGTACTGCCTAAAAATGCCGCCAGAAGACGGTCCTCTGCGTCTTCTTGCGTCGCCGGCGCCGACGCTTGCCAAAGGGTGCGAAATGTGCATGGATACGCCGTCCGAATGCATCCGCATGTGCTCCCCTAGCCTACCTCGTAATGCGCCTAGGGCTACGATCACCATCGGCCGCTGCCGACTGGCGGGAAGCCGTCACAGCGCGGCGTGGGGGCGCCGGGTTGTGCGGTGGTGGTGTAATGGTCAGCATAGTTGCCTTCCAAGCAGTTGATCCGGGTTCGATTCCCGGCCACCGCAGCAGGCTTTTAATTTTGCGTATGAGTACTTTCGCCACGCGCCGTTAAATTAATGTTTTTTCTCCCTCTTACTCGCTACAGACCAGCCTACAGTATGTCTCGACTTGTCTCGACTTTGCTCAGCTGACGCGAGAGCTGACGCTCTCCAGTCGGCCTATATCAACACGACAAGCACGAGAAACGACTGAGAGAGGCAAGGAGAGGCGAGGCGCTGGACACACAGCACGCCGCTTCATTACACGGTGGCGTCTCCCTGACTGAATCGGGCTGCAGCTGCGAAAAGAAAGGAGAAAGAAAAATAGGAAGCAAAATTGCCAACAGTACCCTGTGTTCCCATGCGGTCACCCGCCCAAGCAGTGACAAGGGCCAAAGTTGTTACACGTCGGCAATCGGACATTTTCTTTCATTTTCTCTTTGCCGTATGAGAACCAGCGTATTCAACATAGTGTGGCCATTGCCGAGCGGACGCTGTAGCGCTTCCCGACAAGTCGGGTTCGGATCCTCTGTCAACGTCCACGCAGGGCGATGATCTTTTGGTCATCACACTCGCCAGCTGAAATCGGCGCTGCCCTTTCGTAGTAGTAAAAGCGTACTGGCCCGTGGGGGGATCGAACCCACGACCTTCGCGTTATTAGCACGACGCTCTAACCAACTGAGCTAACGGGCCTCGACGCGGACGGTTGCTCAGCCCTACGCTGGAAACACGTGGCATGAAGCCACACGCCACTTCTAGGGTCACCGTGTGTCTGCTCCGCTCGTCCATGTTCTGCTGGCGGTCATGAAACAGTAGCTGTATTGCGAGCAGCACGCACAGCTGAAACTTGAGACGATTCGTGTGGAAAAAATTCCGTTCCGGTACCGGGAATCGAACCAGGGCCTCCTGGGTGAAAGCCAGGTATCCTAGCCACTAGACCACACCGGATTTGGGCGTTCGTTCGACGGATCGGATGGTCTCTCGCACATTTCGTGCCGAGTCCCGCGTCGGCACCCTTCTCTCTTTGCGAGCGTCTTTGCGCATACAGACTGGCAAGGCGCGCACCTCAAAAGTCTCAGAGCAATGCTTTTGGCTTCTTGCTCTACTGGGAGAAGAGGAAAAGGAAAGCTGTGGGGAACCGCGCGTGCTGCGTTCTCGGTTCTTCTCAAGGGAATCCCGCTATACATTCTTGTGGATCGTGCATCTCAAGCGCGCAAGTCACACGGCACCGCGGGAAAAGCAAAATGATGCATCGGCCGGGAATCGAACCCGGGCCGCCCGCGTGGCAGGCGAGCATTCTACCACTGAACCACCGATGCTGAGGCCAGTAGCAATCTTACGCTGCTTCCCGAGCAGGTGTCTCGAGATAAAGTGGGACTGCCGTCAAGCGCCGTAGCATTCTGTCGAGAAAATGCTGCAGACGCTGAATCCTGCACTGTACTGCCTAAAAATGCCGCCAGAAGACGGTCCTCTGCGTCTTCTTGCGTCGCCGGCGCCGACGCTTGCCAAAGGGTGCGAAATGTGCATGGATACGCCGTCCGAATGCATCCGCATGTGCTCCCCTAGCCTACCTCGTAATGCGCCTAGGGCTACGATCACCATCGGCCGCTGCCGACTGGCGGGAAGCCGTCACAGCGCGGCGTGGGGGCGCCGGGTTGTGCGGTGGTGGTGTAATGGTCAGCATAGTTGCCTTCCAAGCAGTTGATCCGGGTTCGATTCCCGGCCACCGCAGCAGGCTTTTAATTTTGCGTATGAGTACTTTCGCCACGCGCCGTTAAATTAATGTTTTTTCTCCCTCTTACTCGCTACAGACCAGCCTACAGTATGTCTCGACTTGTCTCGACTTTGCTCAGCTGACGCGAGAGCTGACGCTCTCCAGTCGGCCTATATCAACACGACAAGCACGAGAAACGACTGAGAGAGGCAAGGAGAGGCGAGGCGCTGGACACACAGCACGCCGCTTCATTACACGGTGGCGTCTCCCTGACTGAATCGGGCTGCAGCTGCGAAAAGAAAGGAGAAAGAAAAATAGGAAGCAAAATTGCCAACAGTACCCTGTGTTCCCATGCGGTCACCCGCCCAAGCAGTGACAAGGGCCAAAGTTGTTACACGTCGGCAATCGGACATTTTCTTTCATTTTCTCTTTGCCGTATGAGAACCAGCGTATTCAACATAGTGTGGCCATTGCCGAGCGGACGCTGTAGCGCTTCCCGACAAGTCGGGTTCGGATCCTCTGTCAACGTCCACGCAGGGCGATGATCTTTTGGTCATCACACTCGCCAGCTGAAATCGGCGCTGCCCTTTCGTAGTAGTAAAAGCGTACTAGCCCGTGGGGGGATCGAACCCACGACCTTCGCGTTATTAGCACGACGCTCTAACCAACTGAGCTAACGGGCCTCGACGCGGACGGTTGCTCAGCCCTACGCTGGAAACACGTGGCATGAAGCCACACGCCACTTCTAGGGTCACCGTGTGTCTGCTCCGCTCGTCCATGTTCTGCTGGCGGTCATGAAACAGTAGCTGTATTGCGAGCAGCACGCACAGCTGAAACTTGAGACGATTCGTGTGGAAAAAATTCCGTTCCGGTACCGGGAATCGAACCAGGGCCTCCTGGGTGAAAGCCAGGTATCCTAGCCACTAGACCACACCGGATTTGGGCGTTCGTTCGACGGATCGGATGGTCTCTCGCACATTTCGTGCCGAGTCCCGCGTCGGCACCCTTCTCTCTTTGCGAGCGTCTTTGCGCATACAGACTGGCAAGGCGCGCACCTCAAAAGTCTCAGAGCAATGCTTTTGGCTTCTTGCTCTACTGGGAGAAGAGGAAAAGGAAAGCTGTGGGGAACCGCGCGTGCTGCGTTCTCGGTTCTTCTCAAGGGAATCCCGCTATACATTCTTGTGGATCGTGCATCTCAAGCGCGCAAGTCACACGGCACCGCGGGAAAAGCAAAATGATGCATCGGCCGGGAATCGAACCCGGGCCGCCCGCGTGGCAGGCGAGCATTCTACCACTGAACCACCGATGCTGAGGCCAGTAGCAATCTTACGCTGCTTCCCGAGCAGGTGTCTCGAGATAAAGTGGGACTGCCGTCAAGCGCCGTAGCATTCTGTCGAGAAAATGCTGCAGACGCTGAATCCTGCACTGTACTGCCTAAAAATGCCGCCAGAAGACGGTCCTCTGCGTCTTCTTGCGTCGCCGGCGCCGACGCTTGCCAAAGGGTGCGAAATGTGCATGGATACGCCGTCCGAATGCATCCGCATGTGCTCCCCTAGCCTACCTCGTAATGCGCCTAGGGCTACGATCACCATCGGCCGCTGCCGACTGGCGGGAAGCCGTCACAGCGCGGCGTGGGGGCGCCGGGTTGTGCGGTGGTGGTGTAATGGTCAGCATAGTTGCCTTCCAAGCAGTTGATCCGGGTTCGATTCCCGGCCACCGCAGCAGGCTTTTAATTTTGCGTATGAGTACTTTCGCCACGCGCCGTTAAATTAATGTTTTTTCTCCCTCTTACTCGCTACAGACCAGCCTACAGTATGTCTCGACTTGTCTCGACTTTGCTCAGCTGACGCGAGAGCTGACGCTCTCCAGTCGGCCTATATCAACACGACAAGCACGAGAAACGACTGAGAGAGGCAAGGAGAGGCGAGGCGCTGGACACACAGCACGCCGCTTCATTACACGGTGGCGTCTCCCTGACTGAATCGGGCTGCAGCTGCGAAAAGAAAGGAGAAAGAAAAATAGGAAGCAAAATTGCCAACAGTACCCTGTGTTCCCATGCGGTCACCCGCCCAAGCAGTGACAAGGGCCAAAGTTGTTACACGTCGGCAATCGGACATTTTCTTTCATTTTCTCTTTGCCGTATGAGAACCAGCGTATTCAACATAGTGTGGCCATTGCCGAGCGGACGCTGTAGCGCTTCCCGACAAGTCGGGTTCGGATCCTCTGTCAACGTCCACGCAGGGCGATGATCTTTTGGTCATCACACTCGCCAGCTGAAATCGGCGCTGCCCTTTCGTACTAGTAAAAGCGTACTGGCCCGTGGGGGGATCGAACCCACGACCTTCGCGTTATTAGCACGACGCTCTAACCAACTGAGCTAACGGGCCTCGACGCGGACGGTTGCTCAGCCCTACGCTGGAAACACGTGGCATGAAGCCACACGCCACTTCTAGGGTCACCGTGTGTCTGCTCCGCTCGTCCATGTTCTGCTGGCGGTCATGAAACAGTAGCTGTATTGCGAGCAGCACGCACAGCTGAAACTTGAGACGATTCGTGTGGAAAAAATTCCGTTCCGGTACCGGGAATCGAACCAGGGCCTCCTGGGTGAAAGCCAGGTATCCTAGCCACTAGACCACACCGGATTTGGGCGTTCGTTCGACGGATCGGATGGTCTCTCGCACATTTCGTGCCGAGTCCCGCGTCGGCACCCTTCTCTCTTTGCGAGCGTCTTTGCGCATACAGACTGGCAAGGCGCGCACCTCAAAAGTCTCAGAGCAATGCTTTTGGCTTCTTGCTCTACTGGGAGAAGAGGAAAAGGAAAGCTGTGGGGAACCGCGCGTGCTGCGTTCTCGGTTCTTCTCAAGGGAATCCCGCTATACATTCTTGTGGATCGTGCATCTCAAGCGCGCAAGTCACACGGCACCGCGGGAAAAGCAAAATGATGCATCGGCCGGGAATCGAACCCGGGCCGCCCGCGTGGCAGGCGAGCATTCTACCACTGAACCACCGATGATGAGGCCAGTAGCAATCTTACGCTGCTTCCCGAGCAGGTGTCTCGAGATAAAGTGGGACTGCCGTCAAGCGCCGTAGCATTCTGTCGAGAAAATGCTGCAGACGCTGAATCCTGCACTGTACTGCCTAAAAATGCCGCCAGAAGACGGTCCTCTGCGTCTTCTTGCGTCGCCGGCGCCGACGCTTGCCAAAGGGTGCGAAATGTGCATGGATACGCCGTCCGAATGCATCCGCATGTGCTCCCCTAGCCTACCTCGTAATGCGCCTAGGGCTACGATCACCATCGGCCGCTGCCGACTGGCGGGAAGCCGTCACAGCGCGGCGTGGGGGCGCCGGGTTGTGCGGTGGTGGTGTAATGGTCAGCATAGTTGCCTTCCAAGCAGTTGATCCGGGTTCGATTCCCGGCCACCGCAGCAGGCTTTTAATTTTGCGTATGAGTACTTTCGCCACGCGCCGTTAAATTAATGTTTTTTCTCCCTCTTACTCGCTACAGACCAGCCTACAGTATGTCTCGACTTGTCTCGACTTTGCTCAGCTGACGCGAGAGCTGACGCTCTCCAGTCGGCCTATATCAACACGACAAGCACGAGAAACGACTGAGAGAGGCAAGGAGAGGCGAGGCGCTGGACACACAGCACGCCGCTTCATTACACGGTGGCGTCTCCCTGACTGAATCGGGCTGCAGCTGCGAAAAGAAAGGAGAAAGAAAAATAGGAAGCAAAATTGCCAACAGTACCCTGTGTTCCCATGCGGTCACCCGCCCAAGCAGTGACAAGGGCCAAAGTTGTTACACGTCGGCAATCGGACATTTTCTTTCATTTTCTCTTTGCCGTATGAGAACCAGCGTATTCAACATAGTGTGGCCATTGCCGAGCGGACGCTGTAGCGCTTCCCGACAAGTCGGGTTCGGATCCTCTGTCAACGTCCACGCAGGGCGATGATCTTTTGGTCATCACACTCGCCAGCTGAAATCGGCGCTGCCCTTTCGTAGTAGTAAAAGCGTACTGGCCCGTGGGGGGATCGAACCCACGACCTTCGCGTTATTAGCACGACGCTCTAACCAACTGAGCTAACGGGCCTCGACGCGGACGGTTGCTCAGCCCTACGCTGGAAACACGTGGCATGAAGCCACACGCCACTTCTAGGGTCACCGTGTGTCTGCTCCGCTCGTCCATGTTCTGCTGGCGGTCATGAAACAGTAGCTGTATTGCGAGCAGCACGCACAGCTGAAACTTGAGACGATTCGTGTGGAAAAAATTCCGTTCCGGTACCGGGAATCGAACCAGGGCCTCCTGGGTGAAAGCCAGGTATCCTAGCCACTAGACCACACCGGATTTGGGCGTTCGTTCGACGGATCGGATGGTCTCTCGCACATTTCGTGCCGAGTCCCGCGTCGGCACCCTTCTCTCTTTGCGAGCGTCTTTGCGCATACAGACTGGCAAGGCGCGCACCTCAAAAGTCTCAGAGCAATGCTTTTGGCTTCTTGCTCTACTGGGAGAAGAGGAAAAGGAAAGCTGTGGGGAACCGCGCGTGCTGCGTTCTCGGTTCTTCTCAAGGGAATCCCGCTATACATTCTTGTGGATCGTGCATCTCAAGCGCGCAAGTCACACGGCACCGCGGGAAAAGCAAAATGATGCATCGGCCGGGAATCGAACCCGGGCCGCCCGCGTGGCAGGCGAGCATTCTACCACTGAACCACCGATGCTGAGGCCAGTAGCAATCTTACGCTGCTTCCCGAGCAGGTGTCTCGAGATAAAGTGGGACTGCCGTCAAGCGCCGTAGCATTCTGTCGAGAAAATGCTGCAGACGCTGAATCCTGCACTGTACTGCCTAAAAATGCCGCCAGAAGACGGTCCTCTGCGTCTTCTTGCGTCGCCGGCGCCGACGCTTGCCAAAGGGTGCGAAATGTGCATGGATACGCCGTCCGAATGCATCCGCATGTGCTCCCCTAGCCTACCTCGTAATGCGCCTAGGGCTACGATCACCATCGGCCGCTGCCGACTGGCGGGAAGCCGTCACAGCGCGGCGTGGGGGCGCCGGGTTGTGCGGTGGTGGTGTAATGGTCAGCATAGTTGCCTTCCAAGCAGTTGATCCGGGTTCGATTCCCGGCCACCGCAGCAGGCTTTTAATTTTGCGTATGAGTACTTTCGCCACGCGCCGTTAAATTAATGTTTTTTCTCCCTCTTACTCGCTACAGACCAGCCTACAGTATGTCTCGACTTGTCTCGACTTTGCTCAGCTGACGCGAGAGCTGACGCTCTCCAGTCGGCCTATATCAACACGACAAGCACGAGAAACGACTGAGAGAGGCAAGGAGAGGCGAGGCGCTGGACACACAGCACGCCGCTTCATTACACGGTGGCGTCTCCCTGACTGAATCGGGCTGCAGCTGCGAAAAGAAAGGAGAAAGAAAAATAGGAAGCAAAATTGCCAACAGTACCCTGTGTTCCCATGCGGTCACCCGCCCAAGCAGTGACAAGGGCCAAAGTTGTTACACGTCGGCAATCGGACATTTTCTTTCATTTTCTCTTTGCCGTATGAGAACCAGCGTATTCAACATAGTGTGGCCATTGCCGAGCGGACGCTGTAGCGCTTCCCGACAAGTCGGGTTCGGATCCTCTGTCAACGTCCACGCAGGGCGATGATCTTTTGGTCATCACACTCGCCAGCTGAAATCGGCGCTGCCCTTTCGTAGTAGTAAAAGCGTACTAGCCCGTGGGGGGATCGAACCCACGACCTTCGCGTTATTAGCACGACGCTCTAACCAACTGAGCTAACGGGCCTCGACGCGGACGGTTGCTCAGCCCTACGCTGGAAACACGTGGCATGAAGCCACACGCCACTTCTAGGGTCACCGTGTGTCTGCTCCGCTCGTCCATGTTCTGCTGGCGGTCATGAAACAGTAGCTGTATTGCGAGCAGCACGCACAGCTGAAACTTGAGACGATTCGTGTGGAAAAAATTCCGTTCCGGTACCGGGAATCGAACCAGGGCCTCCTGGGTGAAAGCCAGGTATCCTAGCCACTAGACCACACCGGATTTGGGCGTTCGTTCGACGGATCGGATGGTCTCTCGCACATTTCGTGCCGAGTCCCGCGTCGGCACCCTTCTCTCTTTGCGAGCGTCTTTGCGCATACAGACTGGCAAGGCGCGCACCTCAAAAGTCTCAGAGCAATGCTTTTGGCTTCTTGCTCTACTGGGAGAAGAGGAAAAGGAAAGCTGTGGGGAACCGCGCGTGCTGCGTTCTCGGTTCTTCTCAAGGGAATCCCGCTATACATTCTTGTGGATCGTGCATCTCAAGCGCGCAAGTCACACGGCACCGCGGGAAAAGCAAAATGATGCATCGGCCGGGAATCGAACCCGGGCCGCCCGCGTGGCAGGCGAGCATTCTACCACTGAACCACCGATGCTGAGGCCAGTAGCAATCTTACGCTGCTTCCCGAGCAGGTGTCTCGAGATAAAGTGGGACTGCCGTCAAGCGCCGTAGCATTCTGTCGAGAAAATGCTGCAGACGCTGAATCCTGCACTGTACTGCCTAAAAATGCCGCCAGAAGACGGTCCTCTGCGTCTTCTTGCGTCGCCGGCGCCGACGCTTGCCAAAGGGTGCGAAATGTGCATGGATACGCCGTCCGAATGCATCCGCATGTGCTCCCCTAGCCTACCTCGTAATGCGCCTAGGGCTACGATCACCATCGGCCGCTGCCGACTGGCGGGAAGCCGTCACAGCGCGGCGTGGGGGCGCCGGGTTGTGCGGTGGTGGTGTAATGGTCAGCATAGTTGCCTTCCAAGCAGTTGATCCGGGTTCGATTCCCGGCCACCGCAGCAGGCTTTTAATTTTGCGTATGAGTACTTTCGCCACGCGCCGTTAAATTAATGTTTTTTCTCCCTCTTACTCGCTACAGACCAGCCTACAGTATGTCTCGACTTGTCTCGACTTTGCTCAGCTGACGCGAGAGCTGACGCTCTCCAGTCGGCCTATATCAACACGACAAGCACGAGAAACGACTGAGAGAGGCAAGGAGAGGCGAGGCGCTGGACACACAGCACGCCGCTTCATTACACGGTGGCGTCTCCCTGACTGAATCGGGCTGCAGCTGCGAAAAGAAAGGAGAAAGAAAAATAGGAAGCAAAATTGCCAACAGTACCCTGTGTTCCCATGCGGTCACCCGCCCAAGCAGTGACAAGGGCCAAAGTTGTTACACGTCGGCAATCGGACATTTTCTTTCATTTTCTCTTTGCCGTATGAGAACCAGCGTATTCAACATAGTGTGGCCATTGCCGAGCGGACGCTGTAGCGCTTCCCGACAAGTCGGGTTCGGATCCTCTGTCAACGTCCACGCAGGGCGATGATCTTTTGGTCATCACACTCGCCAGCTGAAATCGGCGCTGCCCTTTCGTAGTAGTAAAAGCGTACTAGCCCGTGGGGGGATCGAACCCACGACCTTCGCGTTATTAGCACGACGCTCTAACCAACTGAGCTAACGGGCCTCGACGCGGACGGTTGCTCAGCCCTACGCTGGAAACACGTGGCATGAAGCCACACGCCACTTCTAGGGTCACCGTGTGTCTGCTCCGCTCGTCCATGTTCTGCTGGCGGTCATGAAACAGTAGCTGTATTGCGAGCAGCACGCACAGCTGAAACTTGAGACGATTCGTGTGGAAAAAATTCCGTTCCGGTACCGGGAATCGAACCAGGGCCTCCTGGGTGAAAGCCAGGTATCCTAGCCACTAGACCACACCGGATTTGGGCGTTCGTTCGACGGATCGGATGGTCTCTCGCACATTTCGTGCCGAGTCCCGCGTCGGCACCCTTCTCTCTTTGCGAGCGTCTTTGCGCATACAGACTGGCAAGGCGCGCACCTCAAAAGTCTCAGAGCAATGCTTTTGGCTTCTTGCTCTACTGGGAGAAGAGGAAAAGGAAAGCTGTGGGGAACCGCGCGTGCTGCGTTCTCGGTTCTTCTCAAGGGAATCCCGCTATACATTCTTGTGGATCGTGCATCTCAAGCGCGCAAGTCACACGGCACCGCGGGAAAAGCAAAATGATGCATCGGCCGGGAATCGAACCCGGGCCGCCCGCGTGGCAGGCGAGCATTCTACCACTGAACCACCGATGCTGATGCCAGTAGCAATCTTACGCTGCTTCCCGAGCAGGTGTCTCGAGATAAAGTGGGACTGCCGTCAAGCGCCGTAGCATTCTGTCGAGAAAATGCTGCAGACGCTGAATCCTGCACTGTACTGCCTAAAAATGCCGCCAGAAGGCGGTCCTCTGCGTCTTCTTGCGTCGCCGGCGCCGACGCTTGCCAAAGGGTGCGAAATGTGCATGGATACGCCGTCCGAATGCATCCGCATGTGCTCCCCTAGCCTACCTCGTAATGCGCCTAGGGCTACGATCACCATCGGCCGCTGCCGACTGGCGGGAAGCCGTCACAGCGCGGCGTGGGGGCGCCGGGTTGTGCGGTGGTGGTGTAATGGTCAGCATAGTTGCCTTCCAAGCAGTTGATCCGGGTTCGATTCCCGGCCACCGCAGCAGGCTTTTAATTTTGCGTATGAGTACTTTCGCCACGCGCCGTTAAATTAATGTTTTTTCTCCCTCTTACTCGCTACAGACCAGCCTACAGTATGTCTCGACTTGTCTCGACTTTGCTCAGCTGACGCGAGAGCTGACGCTCTCCAGTCGGCCTATATCAACACGACAAGCACGAGAAACGACTGAGAGAGGCAAGGAGAGGCGAGGCGCTGGACACACAGCACGCCGCTTCATTACACGGTGGCGTCTCCCTGACTGAATCGGGCTGCAGCTGCGAAAAGAAAGGAGAAAGAAAAATAGGAAGCAAAATTGCCAACAGTACCCTGTGTTCCCATGCGGTCACCCGCCCAAGCAGTGACAAGGGCCAAAGTTGTTACACGTCGGCAATCGGACATTTTCTTTCATTTTCTCTTTGCCGTATGAGAACCAGCGTATTCAACATAGTGTGGCCATTGCCGAGCGGACGCTGTAGCGCTTCCCGACAAGTCGGGTTCGGATCCTCTGTCAACGTCCACGCAGGGCGATGATCTTTTGGTCATCACACTCGCCAGCTGAAATCGGCGCTGCCCTTTCGTAGTAGTAAAAGCGTACTGGCCCGTGGGGGGATCGAACCCACGACCTTCGCGTTATTAGCACGACGCTCTAACCAACTGAGCTAACGGGCCTCGACGCGGACGGTTGCTCAGCCCTACGCTGGAAACACGTGGCATGAAGCCACACGCCACTTCTAGGGTCACCGTGTGTCTGCTCCGCTCGTCCATGTTCTGCTGGCGGTCATGAAACAGTAGCTGTATTGCGAGCAGCACGCACAGCTGAAACTTGAGACGATTCGTGTGGAAAAAATTCCGTTCCGGTACCGGGAATCGAACCAGGGCCTCCTGGGTGAAAGCCAGGTATCCTAGCCACTAGACCACACCGGATTTGGGCGTTCGTTCGACGGATCGGATGGTCTCTCGCACATTTCGTGCCGAGTCCCGCGTCGGCACCCTTCTCTCTTTGCGAGCGTCTTTGCGCATACAGACTGGCAAGGCGCGCACCTCAAAAGTCTCAGAGCAATGCTTTTGGCTTCTTGCTCTACTGGGAGAAGAGGAAAAGGAAAGCTGTGGGGAACCGCGCGTGCTGCGTTCTCGGTTCTTCTCAAGGGAATCCCGCTATACATTCTTGTGGATCGTGCATCTCAAGCGCGCAAGTCACACGGCACCGCGGGAAAAGCAAAATGATGCATCGGCCGGGAATCGAACCCGGGCCGCCCGCGTGGCAGGCGAGCATTCTACCACTGAACCACCGATGCTGAGGCCAGTAGCAATCTTACGCTGCTTCCCGAGCAGGTGTCTCGAGATAAAGTGGGACTGCCGTCAAGCGCCGTAGCATTCTGTCGAGAAAATGCTGCAGACGCTGAATCCTGCACTGTACTGCCTAAAAATGCCGCCAGAAGGCGGTCCTCTGCGTCTTCTTGCGTCGCCGGCGCCGACGCTTGCCAAAGGGTGCGAAATGTGCATGGATACGCCGTCCGAATGCATCCGCATGTGCTCCCCTAGCCTACCTCGTAATGCGCCTAGGGCTACGATCACCATCGGCCGCTGCCGACTGGCGGGAAGCCGTCACAGCGCGGCGTGGGGGCGCCGGGTTGTGCGGTGGTGGTGTAATGGTCAGCATAGTTGCCTTCCAAGCAGTTGATCCGGGTTCGATTCCCGGCCACCGCAGCAGGCTTTTAATTTTGCGTATGAGTACTTTCGCCACGCGCCGTTAAATTAATGTTTTTTCTCCCTCTTACTCGCTACAGACCAGCCTACAGTATGTCTCGACTTGTCTCGACTTTGCTCAGCTGACGCGAGAGCTGACGCTCTCCAGTCGGCCTATATCAACACGACAAGCACGAGAAACGACTGAGAGAGGCAAGGAGAGGCGAGGCGCTGGACACACAGCACGCCGCTTCATTACACGGTGGCGTCTCCCTGACTGAATCGGGCTGCAGCTGCGAAAAGAAAGGAGAAAGAAAAATAGGAAGCAAAATTGCCAACAGTACCCTGTGTTCCCATGCGGTCACCCGCCCAAGCAGTGACAAGGGCCAAAGTTGTTACACGTCGGCAATCGGACATTTTCTTTCATTTTCTCTTTGCCGTATGAGAACCAGCGTATTCAACATAGTGTGGCCATTGCCGAGCGGACGCTGTAGCGCTTCCCGACAAGTCGGGTTCGGATCCTCTGTCAACGTCCACGCAGGGCGATGATCTTTTGGTCATCACACTCGCCAGCTGAAATCGGCGCTGCCCTTTCGTAGTAGTAAAAGCGTACTGGCCCGTGGGGGGATCGAACCCACGACCTTCGCGTTATTAGCACGACGCTCTAACCAACTGAGCTAACGGGCCTCGACGCGGACGGTTGCTCAGCCCTACGCTGGAAACACGTGGCATGAAGCCACACGCCACTTCTAGGGTCACCGTGTGTCTGCTCCGCTCGTCCATGTTCTGCTGGCGGTCATGAAACAGTAGCTGTATTGCGAGCAGCACGCACAGCTGAAACTTGAGACGATTCGTGTGGAAAAAATTCCGTTCCGGTACCGGGAATCGAACCAGGGCCTCCTGGGTGAAAGCCAGGTATCCTAGCCACTAGACCACACCGGATTTGGGCGTTCGTTCGACGGATCGGATGGTCTCTCGCACATTTCGTGCCGAGTCCCGCGTCGGCACCCTTCTCTCTTTGCGAGCGTCTTTGCGCATACAGACTGGCAAGGCGCGCACCTCAAAAGTCTCAGAGCAATGCTTTTGGCTTCTTGCTCTACTGGGAGAAGAGGAAAAGGAAAGCTGTGGGGAACCGCGCGTGCTGCGTTCTCGGTTCTTCTCAAGGGAATCCCGCTATACATTCTTGTGGATCGTGCATCTCAAGCGCGCAAGTCACACGGCACCGCGGGAAAAGCAAAATGATGCATCGGCCGGGAATCGAACCCGGGCCGCCCGCGTGGCAGGCGAGCATTCTACCACTGAACCACCGATGCTGATGCCAGTAGCAATCTTACGCTGCTTCCCGAGCAGGTGTCTCGAGATAAAGTGGGACTGCCGTCAAGCGCCGTAGCATTCTGTCGAGAAAATGCTGCAGACGCTGAATCCTGCACTGTACTGCCTAAAAATGCCGCCAGAAGGCGGTCCTCTGCGTCTTCTTGCGTCGCCGGCGCCGACGCTTGCCAAAGGGTGCGAAATGTGCATGGATACGCCGTCCGAATGCATCCGCATGTGCTCCCCTAGCCTACCTCGTAATGCGCCTAGGGCTACGATCACCATCGGCCGCTGCCGACTGGCGGGAAGCCGTCACAGCGCGGCGTGGGGGCGCCGGGTTGTGCGGTGGTGGTGTAATGGTCAGCATAGTTGCCTTCCAAGCAGTTGATCCGGGTTCGATTCCCGGCCACCGCAGCAGGCTTTTAATTTTGCGTATGAGTACTTTCGCCACGCGCCGTTAAATTAATGTTTTTTCTCCCTCTTACTCGCTACAGACCAGCCTACAGTATGTCTCGACTTGTCTCGACTTTGCTCAGCTGACGCGAGAGCTGACGCTCTCCAGTCGGCCTATATCAACACGACAAGCACGAGAAACGACTGAGAGAGGCAAGGAGAGGCGAGGCGCTGGACACACAGCACGCCGCTTCATTACACGGTGGCGTCTCCCTGACTGAATCGGGCTGCAGCTGCGAAAAGAAAGGAGAAAGAAAAATAGGAAGCAAAATTGCCAACAGTACCCTGTGTTCCCATGCGGTCACCCGCCCAAGCAGTGACAAGGGCCAAAGTTGTTACACGTCGGCAATCGGACATTTTCTTTCATTTTCTCTTTGCCGTATGAGAACCAGCGTATTCAACATAGTGTGGCCATTGCCGAGCGGACGCTGTAGCGCTTCCCGACAAGTCGGGTTCGGATCCTCTGTCAACGTCCACGCAGGGCGATGATCTTTTGGTCATCACACTCGCCAGCTGAAATCGGCGCTGCCCTTTCGTAGTAGTAAAAGCGTACTGGCCCGTGGGGGGATCGAACCCACGACCTTCGCGTTATTAGCACGACGCTCTAACCAACTGAGCTAACGGGCCTCGACGCGGACGGTTGCTCAGCCCTACGCTGGAAACACGTGGCATGAAGCCACACGCCACTTCTAGGGTCACCGTGTGTCTGCTCCGCTCGTCCATGTTCTGCTGGCGGTCATGAAACAGTAGCTGTATTGCGAGCAGCACGCACAGCTGAAACTTGAGACGATTCGTGTGGAAAAAATTCCGTTCCGGTACCGGGAATCGAACCAGGGCCTCCTGGGTGAAAGCCAGGTATCCTAGCCACTAGACCACACCGGATTTGGGCGTTCGTTCGACGGATCGGATGGTCTCTCGCACATTTCGTGCCGAGTCCCGCGTCGGCACCCTTCTCTCTTTGCGAGCGTCTTTGCGCATACAGACTGGCAAGGCGCGCACCTCAAAAGTCTCAGAGCAATGCTTTTGGCTTCTTGCTCTACTGGGAGAAGAGGAAAAGGAAAGCTGTGGGGAACCGCGCGTGCTGCGTTCTCGGTTCTTCTCAAGGGAATCCCGCTATACATTCTTGTGGATCGTGCATCTCAAGCGCGCAAGTCACACGGCACCGCGGGAAAAGCAAAATGATGCATCGGCCGGGAATCGAACCCGGGCCGCCCGCGTGGCAGGCGAGCATTCTACCACTGAACCACCGATGCTGAGGCCAGTAGCAATCTTACGCTGCTTCCCGAGCAGGTGTCTCGAGATAAAGTGGGACTGCCGTCAAGCGCCGTAGCATTCTGTCGAGAAAATGCTGCAGACGCTGAATCCTGCACTGTACTGCCTAAAAATGCCGCCAGAAGACGGTCCTCTGCGTCTTCTTGCGTCGCCGGCGCCGACGCTTGCCAAAGGGTGCGAAATGTGCATGGATACGCCGTCCGAATGCATCCGCATGTGCTCCCCTAGCCTACCTCGTAATGCGCCTAGGGCTACGATCACCATCGGCCGCTGCCGACTGGCGGGAAGCCGTCACAGCGCGGCGTGGGGGCGCCGGGTTGTGCGGTGGTGGTGTAATGGTCAGCATAGTTGCCTTCCAAGCAGTTGATCCGGGTTCGATTCCCGGCCACCGCAGCAGGCTTTTAATTTTGCGTATGAGTACTTTCGCCACGCGCCGTTAAATTAATGTTTTTTCTCCCTCTTACTCGCTACAGACCAGCCTACAGTATGTCTCGACTTGTCTCGACTTTGCTCAGCTGACGCGAGAGCTGACGCTCTCCAGTCGGCCTATATCAACACGACAAGCACGAGAAACGACTGAGAGAGGCAAGGAGAGGCGAGGCGCTGGACACACAGCACGCCGCTTCATTACACGGTGGCGTCTCCCTGACTGAATCGGGCTGCAGCTGCGAAAAGAAAGGAGAAAGAAAAATAGGAAGCAAAATTGCCAACAGTACCCTGTGTTCCCATGCGGTCACCCGCCCAAGCAGTGACAAGGGCCAAAGTTGTTACACGTCGGCAATCGGACATTTTCTTTCATTTTCTCTTTGCCGTATGAGAACCAGCGTATTCAACATAGTGTGGCCATTGCCGAGCGGACGCTGTAGCGCTTCCCGACAAGTCGGGTTCGGATCCTCTGTCAACGTCCACGCAGGGCGATGATCTTTTGGTCATCACACTCGCCAGCTGAAATCGGCGCTGCCCTTTCGTAGTAGTAAAAGCGTACTAGCCCGTGGGGGGATCGAACCCACGACCTTCGCGTTATTAGCACGACGCTCTAACCAACTGAGCTAACGGGCCTCGACGCGGACGGTTGCTCAGCCCTACGCTGGAAACACGTGGCATGAAGCCACACGCCACTTCTAGGGTCACCGTGTGTCTGCTCCGCTCGTCCATGTTCTGCTGGCGGTCATGAAACAGTAGCTGTATTGCGAGCAGCACGCACAGCTGAAACTTGAGACGATTCGTGTGGAAAAAATTCCGTTCCGGTACCGGGAATCGAACCAGGGCCTCCTGGGTGAAAGCCAGGTATCCTAGCCACTAGACCACACCGGATTTGGGCGTTCGTTCGACGGATCGGATGGTCTCTCGCACATTTCGTGCCGAGTCCCGCGTCGGCACCCTTCTCTCTTTGCGAGCGTCTTTGCGCATACAGACTGGCAAGGCGCGCACCTCAAAAGTCTCAGAGCAATGCTTTTGGCTTCTTGCTCTACTGGGAGAAGAGGAAAAGGAAAGCTGTGGGGAACCGCGCGTGCTGCGTTCTCGGTTCTTCTCAAGGGAATCCCGCTATACATTCTTGTGGATCGTGCATCTCAAGCGCGCAAGTCACACGGCACCGCGGGAAAAGCAAAATGATGCATCGGCCGGGAATCGAACCCGGGCCGCCCGCGTGGCAGGCGAGCATTCTACCACTGAACCACCGATGCTGAGGCCAGTAGCAATCTTACGCTGCTTCCCGAGCAGGTGTCTCGAGATAAAGTGGGACTGCCGTCAAGCGCCGTAGCATTCTGTCGAGAAAATGCTGCAGACGCTGAATCCTGCACTGTACTGCCTAAAAATGCCGCCAGAAGACGGTCCTCTGCGTCTTCTTGCGTCGCCGGCGCCGACGCTTGCCAAAGGGTGCGAAATGTGCATGGATACGCCGTCCGAATGCATCCGCATGTGCTCCCCTAGCCTACCTCGTAATGCGCCTAGGGCTACGATCACCATCGGCCGCTGCCGACTGGCGGGAAGCCGTCACAGCGCGGCGTGGGGGCGCCGGGTTGTGCGGTGGTGGTGTAATGGTCAGCATAGTTGCCTTCCAAGCAGTTGATCCGGGTTCGATTCCCGGCCACCGCAGCAGGCTTTTAATTTTGCGTATGAGTACTTTCGCCACGCGCCGTTAAATTAATGTTTTTTCTCCCTCTTACTCGCTACAGACCAGCCTACAGTATGTCTCGACTTGTCTCGACTTTGCTCAGCTGACGCGAGAGCTGACGCTCTCCAGTCGGCCTATATCAACACGACAAGCACGAGAAACGACTGAGAGAGGCAAGGAGAGGCGAGGCGCTGGACACACAGCACGCCGCTTCATTACACGGTGGCGTCTCCCTGACTGAATCGGGCTGCAGCTGCGAAAAGAAAGGAGAAAGAAAAATAGGAAGCAAAATTGCCAACAGTACCCTGTGTTCCCATGCGGTCACCCGCCCAAGCAGTGACAAGGGCCAAAGTTGTTACACGTCGGCAATCGGACATTTTCTTTCATTTTCTCTTTGCCGTATGAGAACCAGCGTATTCAACATAGTGTGGCCATTGCCGAGCGGACGCTGTAGCGCTTCCCGACAAGTCGGGTTCGGATCCTCTGTCAACGTCCACGCAGGGCGATGATCTTTTGGTCATCACACTCGCCAGCTGAAATCGGCGCTGCCCTTTCGTAGTAGTAAAAGCGTACTAGCCCGTGGGGGGATCGAACCCACGACCTTCGCGTTATTAGCACGACGCTCTAACCAACTGAGCTAACGGGCCTCGACGCGGACGGTTGCTCAGCCCTACGCTGGAAACACGTGGCATGAAGCCACACGCCACTTCTAGGGTCACCGTGTGTCTGCTCCGCTCGTCCATGTTCTGCTGGCGGTCATGAAACAGTAGCTGTATTGCGAGCAGCACGCACAGCTGAAACTTGAGACGATTTGTGTGGAAAAAATTCCGTTCCGGTACCGGGAATCGAACCAGGGCCTCCTGGGTGAAAGCCAGGTATCCTAGCCACTAGACCACACCGGATTTGGGCGTTCGTTCGACGGATCGGATGGTCTCTCGCACATTTCGTGCCGAGTCCCGCGTCGGCACCCTTCTCTCTTTGCGAGCGTCTTTGCGCATACAGACTGGCAAGGCGCGCACCTCAAAAGTCTCAGAGCAATGCTTTTGGCTTCTTGCTCTACTGGGAGAAGAGGAAAAGGAAAGCTGTGGGGAACCGCGCGTGCTGCGT
Source organism: Schistocerca cancellata (assembly GCF_023864275.1). NCBI lineage: Eukaryota > Metazoa > Arthropoda > Insecta > Orthoptera > Acrididae > Schistocerca > Schistocerca cancellata. The sequence goes on from NC_064627.1 coordinate 1,097,876,730, forward strand.
TCTCGGTTCTTCTCAAGGGAATCCCGCTATACATTCTTGTGGATCGTGCATCTCAAGCGCGCAAGTCACACGGCACCGCGGGAAAAGCAAAATGATGCATCGGCCGGGAATCGAACCCGGGCCGCCCGCGTGGCAGGCGAGCATTCTACCACTGAACCACCGATGCTGAGGCCAGTAGCAATCTTACGCTGCTTCCCGAGCAGGTGTCTCGAGATAAAGTGGGACTGCCGTCAAGCGCCGTAGCATTCTGTCGAGAAAATGCTGCAGACGCTGAATCCTGCACTGTACTGCCTAAAAATGCCGCCAGAAGACGGTCCTCTGCGTCTTCTTGCGTCGCCGGCGCCGACGCTTGCCAAAGGGTGCGAAATGTGCATGGATACGCCGTCCGAATGCATCCGCATGTGCTCCCCTAGCCTACCTCGTAATGCGCCTAGGGCTACGATCACCATCGGCCGCTGCCGACTGGCGGGAAGCCGTCACAGCGCGGCGTGGGGGCGCCGGGTTGTGCGGTGGTGGTGTAATGGTCAGCATAGTTGCCTTCCAAGCAGTTGATCCGGGTTCGATTCCCGGCCACCGCAGCAGGCTTTTAATTTTGCGTATGAGTACTTTCGCCACGCGCCGTTAAATTAATGTTTTTTCTCCCTCTTACTCGCTACAGACCAGCCTACAGTATGTCTCGACTTGTCTCGACTTTGCTCAGCTGACGCGAGAGCTGACGCTCTCCAGTCGGCCTATATCAACACGACAAGCACGAGAAACGACTGAGAGAGGCAAGGAGAGGCGAGGCGCTGGACACACAGCACGCCGCTTCATTACACGGTGGCGTCTCCCTGACTGAATCGGGCTGCAGCTGCGAAAAGAAAGGAGAAAGAAAAATAGGAAGCAAAATTGCCAACAGTACCCTGTGTTCCCATGCGGTCACCCGCCCAAGCAGTGACAAGGGCCAAAGTTGTTACACGTCGGCAATCGGACATTTTCTTTCATTTTCTCTTTGCCGTATGAGAACCAGCGTATTCAACATAGTGTGGCCATTGCCGAGCGGACGCTGTAGCGCTTCCCGACAAGTCGGGTTCGGATCCTCTGTCAACGTCCACGCAGGGCGATGATCTTTTGGTCATCACACTCGCCAGCTGAAATCGGCGCTGCCCTTTCGTAGTAGTAAAAGCGTACTAGCCCGTGGGGGGATCGAACCCACGACCTTCGCGTTATTAGCACGACGCTCTAACCAACTGAGCTAACGGGCCTCGACGCGGACGGTTGCTCAGCCCTACGCTGGAAACACGTGGCATGAAGCCACACGCCACTTCTAGGGTCACCGTGTGTCTGCTCCGCTCGTCCATGTTCTGCTGGCGGTCATGAAACAGTAGCTGTATTGCGAGCAGCACGCACAGCTGAAACTTGAGACGATTCGTGTGGAAAAAATTCCGTTCCGGTACCGGGAATCGAACCAGGGCCTCCTGGGTGAAAGCCAGGTATCCTAGCCACTAGACCACACCGGATTTGGGCGTTCGTTCGACGGATCGGATGGTCTCTCGCACATTTCGTGCCGAGTCCCGCGTCGGCACCCTTCTCTCTTTGCGAGCGTCTTTGCGCATACAGACTGGCAAGGCGCGCACCTCAAAAGTCTCAGAGCAATGCTTTTGGCTTCTTGCTCTACTGGGAGAAGAGGAAAAGGAAAGCTGTGGGGAACCGCGCGTGCTGCGTTCTCGGTTCTTCTCAAGGGAATCCCGCTATACATTCTTGTGGATCGTGCATCTCAAGCGCGCAAGTCACACGGCACCGCGGGAAAAGCAAAATGATGCATCGGCCGGGAATCGAACCCGGGCCGCCCGCGTGGCAGGCGAGCATTCTACCACTGAACCACCGATGCTGAGGCCAGTAGCAATCTTACGCTGCTTCCCGAGCAGGTGTCTCGAGATAAAGTGGGACTGCCGTCAAGCGCCGTAGCATTCTGTCGAGAAAATGCTGCAGACGCTGAATCCTGCACTGTACTGCCTAAAAATGCCGCCAGAAGACGGTCCTCTGCGTCTTCTTGCGTCGCCGGCGCCGACGCTTGCCAAAGGGTGCGAAATGTGCATGGATACGCCGTCCGAATGCATCCGCATGTGCTCCCCTAGCCTACCTCGTAATGCGCCTAGGGCTACGATCACCATCGGCCGCTGCCGACTGGCGGGAAGCCGTCACAGCGCGGCGTGGGGGCGCCGGGTTGTGCGGTGGTGGTGTAATGGTCAGCATAGTTGCCTTCCAAGCAGTTGATCCGGGTTCGATTCCCGGCCACCGCAGCAGGCTTTTAATTTTGCGTATGAGTACTTTCGCCACGCGCCGTTAAATTAATGTTTTTTCTCCCTCTTACTCGCTACAGACCAGCCTACAGTATGTCTCGACTTGTCTCGACTTTGCTCAGCTGACGCGAGAGCTGACGCTCTCCAGTCGGCCTATATCAACACGACAAGCACGAGAAACGACTGAGAGAGGCAAGGAGAGGCGAGGCGCTGGACACACAGCACGCCGCTTCATTACACGGTGGCGTCTCCCTGACTGAATCGGGCTGCAAGCTGCGAAAAGAAAGGAGAAAGAAAAATAGGAAGCAAAATTGCCAACAGTACCCTGTGTTCCCATGCGGTCACCCGCCCAAGCAGTGACAAGGGCCAAAGTTGTTACACGTCGGCAATCGGACATTTTCTTTCATTTTCTCTTTGCCGTATGAGAACCAGCGTATTCAACATAGTGTGGCCATTGCCGAGCGGACGCTGTAGCGCTTCCCGACAAGTCGGGTTCGGATCCTCTGTCAACGTCCACGCAGGGCGATGATCTTTTGGTCATCACACTCGCCAGCTGAAATCGGCGCTGCCCTTTCGTAGTAGTAAAAGCGTACTAGCCCGTGGGGGGATCGAACCCACGACCTTCGCGTTATTAGCACGACGCTCTAACCAACTGAGCTAACGGGCCTCGACGCGGACGGTTGCTCAGCCCTACGCTGGAAACACGTGGCATGAAGCCACACGCCACTTCTAGGGTCACCGTGTGTCTGCTCCGCTCGTCCATGTTCTGCTGGCGGTCATGAAACAGTAGCTGTATTGCGAGCAGCACGCACAGCTGAAACTTGAGACGATTCGTGTGGAAAAAATTCCGTTCCGGTACCGGGAATCGAACCAGGGCCTCCTGGGTGAAAGCCAGGTATCCTAGCCACTAGACCACACCGGATTTGGGCGTTCGTTCGACGGATCGGATGGTCTCTCGCACATTTCGTGCCGAGTCCCGCGTCGGCACCCTTCTCTCTTTGCGAGCGTCTTTGCGCATACAGACTGGCAAGGCGCGCACCTCAAAAGTCTCAGAGCAATGCTTTTGGCTTCTTGCTCTACTGGGAGAAGAGGAAAAGGAAAGCTGTGGGGAACCGCGCGTGCTGCGTTCTCGGTTCTTCTCAAGGGAATCCCGCTATACATTCTTGTGGATCGTGCATCTCAAGCGCGCAAGTCACACGGCACCGCGGGAAAAGCAAAATGATGCATCGGCCGGGAATCGAACCCGGGCCGCCCGCGTGGCAGGCGAGCATTCTACCACTGAACCACCGATGCTGAGGCCAGTAGCAATCTTACGCTGCTTCCCGAGCAGGTGTCTCGAGATAAAGTGGGACTGCCGTCAAGCGCCGTAGCATTCTGTCGAGAAAATGCTGCAGACGCTGAATCCTGCACTGTACTGCCTAAAAATGCCGCCAGAAGACGGTCCTCTGCGTCTTCTTGCGTCGCCGGCGCCGACGCTTGCCAAAGGGTGCGAAATGTGCATGGATACGCCGTCCGAATGCATCCGCATGTGCTCCCCTAGCCTACCTCGTAATGCGCCTAGGGCTACGATCACCATCGGCCGCTGCCGACTGGCGGGAAGCCGTCACAGCGCGGCGTGGGGGCGCCGGGTTGTGCGGTGGTGGTGTAATGGTCAGCATAGTTGCCTTCCAAGCAGTTGATCCGGGTTCGATTCCCGGCCACCGCAGCAGGCCTTTAATTTTGCGTATGAGTACTTTCGCCACGCGCCGTTAAATTAATGTTTTTTCTCCCTCTTACTCGCTACAGACCAGCCTACAGTATGTCTCGACTTGTCTCGACTTTGCTCAGCTGACGCGAGAGCTGACGCTCTCCAGTCGGCCTATATCAACACGACAAGCACGAGAAACGACTGAGAGAGGCAAGGAGAGGCGAGGCGCTGGACACACAGCACGCCGCTTCATTACACGGTGGCGTCTCCCTGACTGAATCGGGCTGCAGCTGCGAAAAGAAAGGAGAAAGAAAAATAGGAAGCAAAATTGCCAACAGTACCCTGTGTTCCCATGCGGTCACCCGCCCAAGCAGTGACAAGGGCCAAAGTTGTTACACGTCGGCAATCGGACATTTTCTTTCATTTTCTCTTTGCCGTATGAGAACCAGCGTATTCAACATAGTGTGGCCATTGCCGAGCGGACGCTGTAGCGCTTCCCGACAAGTCGGGTTCGGATCCTCTGTCAACGTCCACGCAGGGCGATGATCTTTTGGTCATCACACTCGCCAGCTGAAATCGGCGCTGCCCTTTCGTAGTAGTAAAAGCGTACTAGCCCGTGGGGGGATCGAACCCACGACCTTCGCGTTATTAGCACGACGCTCTAACCAACTGAGCTAACGGGCCTCGACGCGGACGGTTGCTCAGCCCTACGCTGGAAACACGTGGCATGAAGCCACACGCCACTTCTAGGGTCACCGTGTGTCTGCTCCGCTCGTCCATGTTCTGCTGGCGGTCATGAAACAGTAGCTGTATTGCGAGCAGCACGCACAGCTGAAACTTGAGACGATTCGTGTGGAAAAAAATTCCGTTCCGGTACCGGGAATCGAACCAGGGCCTCCTGGGTGAAAGCCAGGTATCCTAGCCACTAGACCACACCGGATTTGGGCGTTCGTTCGACGGATCGGATGGTCTCTCGCACATTTCGTGCCGAGTCCCCGCGTCGGCACCCTTCTCTCTTTGCGAGCGTCTTTGCGCATACAGACTGGCAAGGCGCGCACCTCAAAAGTCTCAGAGCAATGCTTTTGGCTTCTTGCTCTACTGGGAGAAGAGGAAAAGGAAAGCTGTGGGGAACCGCGCGTGCTGCGTTCTCGGTTCTTCTCAAGGGAATCCCGCTATACATTCTTGTGGATCGTGCATCTCAAGCGCGCAAGTCACACGGCACCGCGGGAAAAGCAAAATGATGCATCGGCCGGGAATCGAACCCGGGCCGCCCGCGTGGCAGGCGAGCATTCTACCACTGAACCACCGATGCTGATGCCAGTAGCAATCTTACGCTGCTTCCCGAGCAGGTGTCTCGAGATAAAGTGGGACTGCCGTCAAGCGCCGTAGCATTCTGTCGAGAAAATGCTGCAGACGCTGAATCCTGCACTGTACTGCCTAAAAATGCCGCCAGAAGGCGGTCCTCTGCGTCTTCTTGCGTCGCCGGCGCCGACGCTTGCCAAAGGGTGCGAAATGTGCATGGATACGCCGTCCGAATGCATCCGCATGTGCTCCCCTAGCCTACCTCGTAATGCGCCTAGGGCTACGATCACCATCGGCCGCTGCCGACTGGCGGGAAGCCGTCACAGCGCGGCGTGGGGGCGCCGGGTTGTGCGGTGGTGGTGTAATGGTCAGCATAGTTGCCTTCCAAGCAGTTGATCCGGGTTCGATTCCCGGCCACCGCAGCAGGCTTTTAATTTTGCGTATGAGTACTTTCGCCACGCGCCGTTAAATTAATGTTTTTTCTCCCTCTTACTCGCTACAGACCAGCCTACAGTATGTCTCGACTTGTCTCGACTTTGCTCAGCTGACGCGAGAGCTGACGCTCTCCAGTCGGCCTATATCAACACGACAAGCACGAGAAACGACTGAGAGAGGCAAGGAGAGGCGAGGCGCTGGACACACAGCACGCCGCTTCATTACACGGTGGCGTCTCCCTGACTGAATCGGGCTGCAG